>NC_059220.1:16612558-16918811 GCF_020615455.1 Coregonus clupeaformis | reverse complement strand
AACCTTCATCACGCACACCTGCGCCTCATCACTAGGCACACCTGGACTTCATCACTTCCCCGATTCCTTCCCCTTTATTTAGCCCTCTGTGTTCATCACTCCATAAGTGTTATTGATTGTCTCTCACATTCAGTACGCTTCCAGTGTTTGTTATTTTTTATCTGTTCCATATTAAATTCACCTTCTGCACCTGCTTTCTGACTCCCAGTGTATATGTGACAATACTGCATTGAATTTATTACCTGAAAGAGGTAGGCTAGGACATCTATAGATAGGTCTATACAGTGCATTCGGAAAGCATTTAGACCCCATGACTTTTTCCAAATTTTGTTACATTACAGCCTTATTCTCAAGTCCAGGCTCTGGCTGGGCCACTCAAGGACATTCAGAGACTTGTCCCGAAGCCACTCCTGCGTTGTCTTGGCTGTGTGCTTAGGGTTGTTGTCCTGTTGGAAGGTGAACCTTCGCCCCAGTCTGAGGTCCTGAGCGCTCTGGAGCAGGTTTTCATCAAGGATCTCCCTGTACTCGATCCTGACTAGTCTCCCAGTCCCTACCGCTGAAAAACATCCCCACAGCATGATGCTGCCACCACCATGCTTCACCGTAGGGATGGTGCCAGGTTTTCTCCAGATGTGACGCTTTGCATTCAGGCCAAAGAGTTCAATGTTAGTTTCATCAGACCAGCGAATCTTGTTTCTCATGGTCTGAGAGTCTTTAGATGCCTTTTGGCAAACTCCAAGCAAGCTGTCATGTGCTTTTTACTGAGGAGTGGCTTCCGTCTGGCCACTCTAACATAAAGCCCTGATTGGTGGAGAGCTGGTTGTCTTTCTGGAAGGTTCTCCTATCTCCACAGAGGAACTCTAGAGCTCTATCAGAGTGACCATCGGGTTCTTGGCCACCTCCCTGACCAAGGCCCTTCTCCCCCGATTGCTCAGTTTGGCCGGCCGGCCAGCTCTAGGAAGAGTCTTGGTGGTTCCAAACTTCTTCCATTTAAGAATGATGGAGGCCACTGTGTTCTTGGGGACCATCAATGCTGCAGAATGTTTTTGGTATCCTTCCCCAGATCTGTGCCTCGACACAATCCTGTCTCGGAGCTCTACGGACAATTCCTTTGACTTCATGGCTTGGTTTTTGCTCTGACATGGACTGTCAACTGTGGGACATTATATAGACAGGTGTGTGCCTTTCCAAATCATGTTCAATCAATTGAATTTACCACAGGTGGACTCCAATCAAGTTGTAGAAACATCTCAAGGATAATCAATGGAAACAGGATGCACCTGAGCTCAATTTCGAGTCGCATAGTAAAGGGTCTGAATACTTATGTAAATAAGGTATTTCTGTTTTTTTTTTAAATAAATTAGCAAAAATGTCTAAAATCTGTTTTTGCTTTGTTATTATGGGGTATTGTGTGTAGGTCATTGAGGATTTTTATTTATTTAATCCATTTTAGAATAAGGCTGTAACATAACAAAATGTGGAAAAAGTCAAGGGGTCTAAATACTTTCCGAAGGCACTGTATAAAGTATATAACAGCTTTTTTGTTATATTATCACAAGTGCCTACCCTGCCTACCCTGACTTCCCCCTGAATTCACTGATGGGCAGTCTGATACTGAGGAGCTCTGTACACCCAAGGTGATTATCATAAATCTATCCTGTCAATTCAGTTTGGTGTGCTTGACCTTGGTACACCAACACACACTTGTATACAGTATACACAGTCGTGTAATTGCTAAATGGATGCTTCACATCCGAACCATCGAGACATGGTTTATTTATTACAGGCGACAGGTTCAGTACACATCACTGCATTCTTTACTAGAAAGTAGGCTGGCCCTCTTTGAAGTGATGTACAGTGCCTTCAGAAAGTATTTATACCCCTTGACTTTTTCCAAATTTTGTTGTGTTACAGCCTGAATTTAAAATGGATTAAATTGACATTTTGTGTCACTGGCCTATACACAATACCCCATAATGTCAAAGTGGAACTATATTTTTAGAATTTTTACAAATTGATTAAAAGTAAAAAGCTGAAATACCTTGAGTCAATAAGTATTCAACCCCTTTTTTATGGCAAGCCTAAATAAGTTCAGAAGTAAGAATGTGCTTAACATGTGCTTAACAAGTTGTATAATAAGTTGCCTGGACTCACTTTGTGTGCAATAATAGACGACCACATTAAGGTGGTCGTCGTACTGGATGGCCTGCGACCCAACTTTGTGATTATTTTGTCATTTATTTGTACTCTATTTTCACAAAATGTATCCTCTATTATTTCTTACAACCGACAAGAACTCTTGAACATCAGATTGGCAGTTACTTACCTCAATTACTACTTCAACTTCTACTCATCTGCCCTGGGATCTCTGTAATTCCGAACCCAATTTTCTGGCAACGCACAAGGAAACGCCAGCGTTATAAATGCATGAGAGGGGGGATCCTGGTGAGATTAAGGCGAAGGGAAAACCGGCAACCTCTTCCCTCCATTCTACTGGCTAATGTACAGACACTTGATAATAAGATGGATGACCTCCGATCGAGTATTTGCTACCTACAGGACTCTCGGAACTGCAATATTCTTTGCTTTTCAGAAACATGGCTCTCGGACAAGATACCCCCCATGGCTATCCAACTCGATGGATTCTCCATTTCCCGGGCGGACAGGACAGTGGAGTTGGGGAAATCGAGGGGGGAAGGGGTTTGCCGCTTCATCAACTCCAAGTGGTGTGCTAATTCTAAAACAATGGAAGTGCCGACCCACTGTTCAACCGTCTTGAAATACCTGATGGTCAAATGCAGACCCTTCTACCACTCGAGGGAGTTTTCCGCTGTTATCGTGACTGCTGTATACATTCCAACTCAGGACAATAAAAATAACAAGCTGGCACTTAACGAACTGTACAAGGCTATAAACAAGCAGGAAAACCTACACCCAGAGGCTGCCTTTCTGGTTGCCGGCGATTTTTTATTTGGCATCACTAAGTCACGCTACAGTGGGGAGAACAAGTATTTGATACACTGCCTATTTTGCAGGTTTTCCTACTTACAAAGCATGTAGAGGTCTGTTGACCAGGTCCTGCTGTGTAGTTCTGGGCTGATCCCTCACCTTCCTCATGATCATTGATGCCCCACGAGATGAGATCTTGCATGGAGCCCCAGACCGAGGGTGATTGACCGTCATCTTGAACTTCTTCCATTTTCTAATAATTGCGCCAACAGTTGTTGCCTTCTCACCAAGCTGCTTGTCTATTGTCCTGTAGCCCATCCCAGCCTTGTGCAGGTCTACAATTTTATCCCTGATGTCCTTACACAGCTCTCTGGTCTTGGCCATTGTGGAGAGGTTGGAGTCTGTTTGATTGAGTGTGTGGACAGGTGTCTTTTATACTGATAACAAGTTCAAACAGGTGCCATTAATACAGGTAACGAGTGGAGGACAGAGGAGCCTCTTAAAGAAGAAGTTACAGGTCTGTGAGAGCCAGAAATCTTGCTTGTTTGTAGGTGACCAAATACTTATTTTCCACCATAATTTGCAAATAAATTCATTAAAAATCCTACAATGTGATTTTCTGGATTTTCTTTTCTCAATTTGTCTGTCATAGTTGACGTGTACCTATGATGAAAATTACAGGCCTCTCTCATCTTTTTAAGTGGGAGAACTTGCACAATTGGTGGCTGACTAAATACTTTTTTCCCCCACTGTAAGTATTTGATCACCTACCAACCAGTAAGAATTCCGGCTCTCACAGACCTGTTAGTTTTTCTTTAAGAAGCCCTCCTATTCTTCACTCGTTACCTGTATTAACTGCACCTGTTTGAACTCATTACCTGTATAAAAGACACCTGTCCACACACTAAATCAAACAGACTCCAACCTCTCCACAATGGCCAAGACCAGAGAGCTGTGTAAGGACATCAGTGATAAAATTGTAGACCTGCACAAGGCTGGGATGTGCTACAGGACAATAGACAAGCAGCTTGGTGAGAAGGCAACAACTGTTGGCGCAATTATTAGAAAATGGAAGAAGTTCAAGATGACGGTCAATCACCCTCGGTCTGGGGCTCCATGCAAGATCTCATCTCGTGGGGCATCAATGATCATGAGGAAGGTGAGGGATCAGCCCAGAACTACACAGCAGGACCTGGTCAATGACCTGAAGAGAGCTGGGACCACAGTCTCAAAGAAAACCGTTAGTAACACTACGCCGTCATGGATTAAAATCCTGCAGCGCACGGAAGGTCCACTTGCTCAAGCCAGCGCATGTCCAGGCCCGTCTGAAGTTTGCCAATGACCATCTGGATGATCCAGAGGAGGAATGGGAGAAGGTCATGTGGTCTGATGAGACAAAAATATAGCTATTTGGTCTAAACTCCACTCGCCGTGTTTGGAGGAAGAAGAAGGATGAGTACAACCCCAAGAACACCATCCCAACCGTGAAGCATGGAGATGGAAACATCATTCTTTGGGGATGCTTTTCTGCAAAGAGGACAGGACGACTGCACCGTATTGAGGGGAGGATGGATGGGGCCATGTATCGCGAGATCTTGGCCAACAACCTCCTTCCCTCAGTAAGAGCATTGAAGATGGGTCGTGGCTGGGTCTTCCAGCATGACAACGACCCGAAACACACAGCCAGGGCAACTAAGGAGTGGCTCCGTAAGAAGCATCTCAAGGTCCTGGAGTGGCCTAGCCAGTCTCCAGACCTGAACCCAATAGAAAATCTTTGGAGGGAGCTGAAAGTCCGTATTGCCCAGCGACAGCCCCGAAACCTGAAGGATCTGGAGTAGGTCTGTATGGAGGAGTGGGCCAAAATCCCTGCTGCAGTGTGTGCAAACCTTGTCAAGACCTACAGGAAACGTATGATCTCTGTAATTGCAAACAAAGGTTTCTGTACCAAATATTAAGTTCTGCTTTTCTGATGTATCAAATACTTATGTCATGCAATGAAATGCAAATTAATTACTTAAAAATCATACAATGTGATTTTCTGGATTTTTGTTTTAGATTCCGTCTCTCACAGTTGAAGTGTACCTATGATAAAAATTACAGACCTCTACATGCTTTGTAAGTAGGAAAACCTGCAAAATCGGCAGTGTATCAAATAATTGTTCTCCCCAGTGTATGTCCATCTTCCATCAACACGGGTCCAACGCCACTAGGGGCAATAAAGTTCTAGACCACTGCGATTCTACCCACAAGCAAGCATACAAGGCCCTCCCTCGTCTGCCATTCGGCAAATCAGATCATGACTTTGTACTCTTGCTTCCTGTTTACAAGCAGAAGCTGAAACAGGAAGTACCCGTGTTTCGCTCCTTTGAGAAATGGTCACCAGAATCAGAGGTTATGCTACAGGACTGCTTTGCTAGCACTGAATATGTTTCAAGACTCCGCCGATAACATTGACGCGCTAAACACCTCCGTCACCGGCTTCATTAGAAAATGCATCGGCGACGTTGTCCCCATAGTGAGGATTAGCCGCTTCCCCAATCAAAAGCCCTGGATTAACACAGAGGTTGGCGGTAAACTAAAGAATATGGCTATCGCACACAGAGCTATCGTAGACAACCCTACCTCTGCAGAGTCATCAAATGAGCAGAAGGACAATATAGGAATAAGGTGGAATCATATTGCACAGGCTCCGATGTCTGCCGCATGTGGCAGGGGCTACAGTCCATTACGGATTACAAAGGAAGACCCATTCGTGATCTGCCCAACGATGCCTCTCTACCAGATGAACTCAATGCATTTTATGCATGTTTTGACAACAACAACATCGAGCCGGGTGTGAGGGCCGTCACTGACCCAGAGGATTGGGTGATCTCGCTCTCCGAGGCCGACGTGAGAAGGGTCTTTAATCAGGTCAACACCCACAAGAACTCTGGGTCTGAACACCTCCCTCTGCAACTGGATCATGGACTTCCTGACGGGCCGTCCCCAGGTGGTGAGGGTAGGCAACATCACCTCCGCCACGCTGACCCTTAACACAGGGGCCCCACAGGGGTGTGTGCTTAGTCCCCTCCTCTACTCCCTGTTCACCCACGACTGTTTGGCCACGCGTGACACCAACACCATTATCATGTTCGCTGACGACACAACGGTAGTAGACCTGATCATCGGCGACAATGAGTCAGCATACAGGGAGGAGGTCAGTGACCTGGCAGTGTTGTGCCGGAGCAACAACCACTCGCTCAACGTCAGCAAGACCAAGGAGCTGATCGTGGACTACAGGAAACGGGGGGCGGGGGAAGCGAGCACGCCCCCATCCACATCGATGGGGCGGCAGTGGAGCAGGTAGACAGCTTCAAGTTCCTCTGTGTCGAAATCACTAAATACTTCAAATGGTCCAAACACACACGCACAGTTGTGAAGAAGGCACGACTATGCCTCTTCCCCCTCAGGAGGTTGAAAAGGTTTGGCATGGGCCCTCAAATCCTCAAAAGGTTCTACAGCTGTACCATTTAGAGCATATTGACTGGCTGCATCACTGGTTGGTATGGCAATAGCACCACCCTCGATCACATGGCGCTACAGAGGGTTGTACGGACAGCCCAGTACATCACCGGGGCCAAGCTCCCTGCCATCCAGGACATCTATATCAGGCGGGGTGAAAATAAGGCCCGGAAAATCTTCAAAAACTCCAACCACCCAAGCCATAGACAATTTTCTCTGCTGCCGCATGGCAAGAGGTACCAGTGCATCAAGTCTGACACCAACAGGCTCTTGAACAGCTTCCATCCCCAAGCAATACGACTGATAGCTAACAAAATAGCTACACGGACTATCTGAGTTAACCTTGTGTCTTTATTGACCTTTTATTTCAATCTTTGCACTGTCTCTATGCACACACTCACGGTCTTTGGAGCCCTACACATTCACACACACTGTCACTCCAACACACACACAAACACTCACTCCATCATTTGCTCACTCACACATAATATGCACACACATTTATACTGACTCCTCCTAACTCAGTTGCCTGAGAGGAAGGAAACCGCTCAGGGATTTCACCATGAGGCCAATGGTGACTTTACAGAGTTTACAGAGTTGAATGGCTGTGATAGGAGAAAACTGAGGATGGATCAACAACATTGTAGTTACTCCACAATACTAACATAAATGACAGAGTGAAAAGAAGGAAGCCTGTACAGAATACAAATATTCCAAAACATGCATTCTGTTTGTAATAAGGCACTAAAGAAAAACTGCAAAAATGTGCCAAAGAAATTAACTTTATGTCCTGAATACAAAGTGTTATGTTTGGGGCAAATCCAACATAACATATCACTGAGTACCACTCTTCATATTTTCAAGCATGGTGGTGGCTGCATTATGTTATGGGTATGCTTGTCATCGGCAAAGACTAGGGAGTTTTTGGGGGGGATAGAAATAAACAGAATAGAGCGAAGCACAGGCAAAATCCTAGAGGAAAACCTGATTCAGTCTGCTTTCTAACAGACACTGGGAGACAAATTCACCTTTCAGCAGGACAATAACCTAAAACAAAAGGCCAAAAATACACTGGAGTTGCTTACCAAGAGGACATTGAATGTTCCTGAGTTACAATTTTTACATAAATCGACTTGAAAATGCCAAGACATAAAAAGGCTGTCTAGCAATAATCAACAACCAACTTGAAAAGCTTGAAGAATTTTTTAATAATAATGTGCAAATATTGTACAATCCAGGTTTGCATAACTCTTAGAGACTTACCCAGAAAGACTCACAGCTGTAATTGCTGCCAAAGGTGATTCTAACATGTATTGACTCAGGGATGTGAATACTTTAGATAGTTTAGATATTTATGTATTTCATTTTCAATAAATGTACAAACATTTCTAAAAACATGTTTTCACTTTGTCATGATGGGGTATTGTGTGTATATGGGTGAGAAAAAACTAAATATTTAATCAATTTTGAATTCAGGCTGTAACACAACTAACTGGAATAAGTCAAGAGGTATGAATACTTTCTGAACGCACTGGAGTTCAAATCATTGCTTTCTTTTAATTTATAAAGCTCTCTTACAAAAACTTCTGCCGTACCTGGTCTCAGGGATGGCTAACTCTGAAGATCCCTTCAGTCTCCACAGAGTTAGGTAAATCTGCTTCTAGTTTTTTGCACCCCATGTATGGAACAATCTATAGAGTTCTCTACAACTAGATGTACTGGTGCTTCTCTGGCAATTGTTGATTGGGGACCTCTTTGCTGAGGAATGTGATTGTTTCTCTTGAATGTGTTTTCTTTTTCAATATTGTATATTTATTTGTATTATCAAATCAAATCAAATCAAATCAAATTTTATTGGTCACATGCGCCGAATACAACAGGTGCAGACATTACAGTGAAATGCTTACTTACAGCCCTTAACCAACAGTGCATTTATTTTAAACAAAAAAGTAAGAATAAAACAACAACAAAAAAGTGTTGAGAAAAAAAAGAGCAGAAGTAAAATAAAGTGACAGTAGGGAGGCTATATATACAATAAAATAAAGTGACAGTAGGGAGGCTATATATACAGGGGGGTATCGTTGCATAGTCAATGTGCGGGGGCACCGGCTAGTTGAGGTAGTTGAGGTAATATGTACATGTGGGTAGAGTTAAAGTGACTATGCATAAATACTTAACAGAGTAGCAGCAGCGTAAAAAGGATGGGGTGGGGGGGCAGTGCAAATAGTCCGGGTAGCCATGATTAGCTGTTCAGGAGTCTTATGGCTTGGGGGTAGAAGCTGTTGAGAAGTCTTTTGGACCTAGACTTGGCACTCCGGTACCGCTTGCCGTCGCGGTAGCAGAGAGAACAGTCTATGACTAGGGTGACTGGAGTCTTTGACAATTTTGAGGGCCTTCCTCTGACACCGCCTGGTATAGAGGTCCTGGATGGCAGGGAGCTTTGCCCCAGTGATGTACTGGGCCGTACGCACTACCCTCTGTAGTGCCTTGCGGTCAGAGGCCAAGCAGTTGCCATACCAGACGGTGATGCAACCAGTCAGGATGCTCTCGATGGTGCAGCTGTAGAATTTTTGAGGATCTGAGGACCCATGCCAAATCTTTTTAGTCTCCTGAGGGGGAATAGGCTTTGTCGTGCCCTCTTCACGACTGTCTTGGTGTGTTTGGACCATGATAGTTCGTTGGTGATGTGGACACCAAGGAACTTGAAGCTCTCAACCTGTTCCACTACAGCCCCGTCGATGAAAATGGGGGCGTGCTCAGTCCTCTTTTTTTTCCTGTAGTCCACAATCATCTCCTTTGTCTTGGTCACGTTGAGGGAGAGGTTGTTGTCCTGGCACCACACGGCCAGATCTCTGACCTCCTCCCTATAGGCTGTCTCATCGTTGTCGGTGATCAGGCCTACCACTGTTGTGTCGTCGGCAAACTTAATGATGGTGTTGGAGTCGTGCCTGGCCATGCAGTCATGGGTGAACAGAGAGTACAGGAGGGGACTGAGCACGCACCCCTGAGGGGCCCCCCGTGTTGAGGATCAGTGTGGCAGATGTGTTGTTACCTACCCTTACCACCTGGGGGCGGCCCGTCAGGAAGTCCAGGATCCAGTTGCAGAGGGAGGTGTTTAGTCCCAGGATCCTTAGCTTAGTGATGAGCTTAGAGGGCACTATGGTGTTGAATGCTGAGCTGTAGTCAATGAATAGCATTCTCACGTAGGTGTTCCTCTTGTCCAGGTGGGAAAGGGCAGTGTGGAGTGCGATAGAGATTGCATCATCTGTGGATCTGTTGGGGCGGTATGCAAATTGGAGTGGGTCTAGGGTTTCTGGGATTATGCTGTTGATGTGAGCCATGACCAGTCTTTCAAAGCACTTCATGGCTACAGACGTCAGTGCTACGGGTCGGTAGTCATTTAGGCAGGTTATCTTAGAGTTCTTGGGCACGGGGACTATGGTGGTCTGCTTGAAACATGTTGGTATTACAGACTCAGTCAGGGACATGTTGAAAATGTCAGTGAAGACACTTGCCAGTTGGTCAGCACATGCTCGGAGTACACGTCCTGGTAATCCGTCTGGCACTGCGGCCTTGTGAATGTTGACCTGCTTAAAAGTCTTACTCACATCGGCTACGGAGAGCGTGATCACATAGTCGTCCGGAACAGCTGGTGCTCTCATGCATGCTTCAGTGTTGCTTGCCTCGAAGCGAGCATAGAAGTGGTTTAGCTCGTCTGGTAGGCTTGTGTCACTGGGCAGCTCGCGGCTGTGCTTCCCTTTGTAGTCTGTAATAGTTTTCAAGCCCTGCCACATCCGACGAGCGTCAGAGCCAGTGTAGTATGATTCAATCTTAGACCTGTATTGACTCTTTGCCTGTTTGATGGTTCGTCGGAGGTCATAGCGGGATTTCTTATAAGCGTCCGGGTTAGAGTCCCGTTCCTTGAAAGCGGCAGCTCTACCCTTTAGCTCAGTGCGGATGTTTCCTGTAATCCATGGCTTCTGGTTGGGGTATGTACGTACTGTCACTGTGGGGACGACATCATCGATGCACTTATTGATGAAGCCAGTGACTGATGTGGTGTACTCCTCAATGCTGTCTGAAGAATCCCGGAACATGTTCCAGTCTGTGCTAGCAAAACAGTCCTGTAGCTTAGCATCTGCGTCATCTGACCACTTTTTTATTAGCCGAATCACTGGTGCTTCCTGCTTCAGTTTTTGCTTATAAGCAGGAATCAGGAGGATAGAGTTATGGTCAGATTTGCCAAATGGAGGGCGAGGGAGAGCTTTGTATGCGTCTCTGTGTGTGGAGTAAAGGTGGTCTAGAGTTTTTCCCCTCTGGTTGCACATTTAACATGCTGGTAGAAATGAGGTAGAACGGATTTAAGTTTCCCTGCATTAAAGTCCCCGGCTACTAGGAGCGCTGCATCTGGATGAGCGTTTTCCTGTTGATTAATGGCCTTGTACAACTCATTCAGTGCAATCTTAATGCCAGCATTGGTTTGTGGTGGTAAATAGACAGCTATGAAAAATATAGATGAAAACTCTCTTGGTAAATAGTGTGGTCTACAGCTTATCATAAGATACTCTACCTCAGGCGAGCAAAACCTTGAGACTTCCTTAGTATTTGATTTTGTGCACCAGCTGTTGTTTACAAATATACACAGACCGCCGCCCCTCGTCTTACCGGAGTCTGCCGTTCTGTCCTGCCGATGTAGCGTATAGCCTGCTAGCTGAATGTTGTCATTGTTGTCGTTCAGCCACGACTCCGTGAAACATAAGATATTACAGTTTTTAATGTCCCGTTGGTAGGATAACCGTAATCTTAAATCGTCCATTTTATTCTCAAAAGCTTGAACGTTGGCTAATAGGATTGATGGGAGAGGCAGTTTACTCGTTCGCCGTCGGATCCTTACAAGGCACCCGGATCTGCGTCCACGATATCTCCGTCTCTTCCTCACGCGAATGACGGGGATCTGGGCCTTGTCGGGAGTCTGTAGAATATCCTTCGCGAACGCCTCGTTGAAGAAAAAGTCTTCGTCCAATACCAGGTGAGTAATCGCTGTCCTGATATCCAGAAGCTCTCTTTGGTTATAAGAGACGATGGCAGAAACATTATGTACAAAATAAATTACAAATAACAAATCACACATAATAGTACAATTGGTTAGAGGGCTGTAAAACGGCAGCCATCTTCTTCCGGCGCTGTTACTAGGTATTATGTGGTATATGTAATATTTGCAGGACTCACTAGTAAAATAGACCTTGGTCTCAATGGGACTCCCTGCTAAAATAAAGGATAAATAAATACAAAATAAAAAGTATTTTCATTCGCTCTCCTGTGACTTACTGTACTGTATGACGTAATACAACATTTATCATATGGTCAAAGAATGAACAGGTTCACATCCGTCAGTGTCATAACTGGCTGTGTCCAGTATGGTGAATATACTGGTGAATATAATCTTAATGTAACTTGACTCAGACCAAACTGACCAATAAGAGGCCTTAACTGTACCATAGTGTGACTCAATTAGGCCCCTAAGCAGAGCGGCTGTGAATAAATCACTTTGTCGATCAATGTCCTCAATAATTAAATGCTGCCCGATAGCTTTTCTGTTTGGCTGCTGTCAATACGAATGAAATATATTTCCCTCACCGCTACAGGAAGTCAATTTTTTACAGCCCATCGATTTTCGACTAGGAAAGCAAATCATTTGAATGCAGTCGCGAGGGGGAAATTAGAGAGTCGGCAGTGTACCTGCACACGCTGATGTCTTTACATTCTCTCTCTTTTTGCTGCAGGGGTTGATCAATAAAGGAATAGAGATGCCATGCAGTTATACACACTATACTGTACTCTGGAAGAGAGAGGGGGATATACAATGCCTGAAACACTGTACTTAGAAAGGCAGCAATATGATTTAAACATATAGTGCTTTCTGTTACGGTCCATTATCTGTTATAGTCAACTTATGTGATGAAATACATCCAATCTAAGTATTTATGACGGTTCTTTATGCAGTTGCTTCTTGTGTCTTCAACATGAGCGTCCCTCTGGACAGCCTTGAATATCATAATTCTTCTCTAACCTATTTGCAACACTTAAGACTGACGAAATAACTTACTTCCAAATGGAACCCCTGCCTGCCCCCTTTGTAAGGCCCTTTTCTATTCTGAGAACCTAGTTACTAACAGTTGAAGCAAAGGGACAAATTATTATCTGAGGCAAAGTCAAGTAAGGGCAATAAAGACTTCTCTACACTACCCTCCACAGAGCAAGGGTCAGATTAGTAACAAGCAGGTACAGTTACAGTGGGAGAAAAAAGTATTTAGTCAGCCACCAATTGTGCAAGTTCTCCCACTTAAAAAGATGAGAGAGGCCTGTAATTTTCATCATAGGTACACGTCAACTATGACAGACAAATTGAGGAAAAGAAATCCAGAAAATCACATTGTAGGATTTTTAATGAATTTATTGGCAAATTATGGTGGAAAATAAGTATGTGGTCACCTACAAACAAGCAAGATTTCTGGCTCTCACAGACCTGTAACTTCTTCTTTAAGAGGCTCCCCTGTCCTCCACTCATTACCTGTATTAATGGCACCTGTTTGAACTTGTTATCAGTATAAAAGACACCTGTCCACAACCTCAAACAGTCACACTCCAAACTCCACTATGGCCAAGACCAAAGAGCTGTCAAAGGACACCAGAAACAAAATTGTAGACCTGCACCAGGCTGGGAAGACTGAATCTGCAATAGGTAAGCAGCTTGGTTTGAAGAAATCAACTGTGGGAGCAATTATTAGGAAATGGAAGACATGCAAGACCACTGATAATCTCCCTCGATCTGGGGCTCCACGCAAGATCTCACCCCGTGGGGTCAAAATGATCATAAGAACGGTGAGCAAAAATCCCAGAACCACACGGGGGGACGTAGTGAATGACCTGCAGAGAGCTGGGACCAAAGTAACAAAGCCTACCATCAGTAACACACTACGCCGCCAGGGACTCAAATCCTGCAGTGCGAGACGTGTCCCCCTGCTTAAGCCAGTACATGTCCAGGCCCGTCTGAAGTTTGCTAGAGTGCATTTGGATGATCCAGAAGAGGATTGGGAGAATGTCATATGGTCAGATGAAACCAAAATAGAACTTTTTGGTAAAAACTAAACTCGTCGTGTTTGGAGGACAAAGAATGCTGAGTTGCATCCAAAGAACACCATACCTACTGTGAAGCATGGGGGTGGAAACATCATGCTTTGGGGCTGTTTTTCTGCAAAGGGACCAGGACGACTGATCCGTGTAAAGGAAAGAATGAATGGGGCCATGTATCGTGAGATTTTGAGTGAAAACCTCCTTCCATCAGCAAGGGCATTGAAGATGAAACGTGGCTGGGTCTTTCAGCATGACAATGATCCCAAACACACCGCCCGGGCAACGAAGGACTGGCTTCGTAAGAAGCATTTCAAGGTCCTGGAGTGGCCTAGCCAGTCTCCAGATCTCAACCCCATAGAAAATCTTTGGAGGGAGTTGAAAGTCTGTGTTGCCCAGCAACAGTCCCAAAACATCACTGCTCTAGAGGAGATCTGCATGGAGGAATGGGCCAAAATACCAGCAACAGTGTGTGAAAACCTTGTGAAGACTTACAGAAAACGTTTGACCTGTGTCATTGCCAACAATGGGTATATAACAAAGTATTGAGAAACTTTTGTTATTGACCAAATACTTATTTTCCACCATAATTTGCAAATAAATTCATTAAAAATCCTACAATGTGATTTTCTGGATTTTTTTTTCTCATTTTGTCTGTCATAGTTGACGTGTACCTATGATGAAAATTACAGGCCTCTCTCATCTTTTTAAGTGGGAGAACTTGCAAAATTGGTGGCTGACTAAATACTTTTTTCCCCCACTGTAAGTCTCTGGCAGCAACCAAGGTTTACACAAAATATAGCGTACCTAGCTGCGCTAAAGCAAATAATCACAACAAACAGAAATAAAGAGTGAAGCTGTCAGGGAGGCTGTGGATGGGGAAAGGAAAATGTGGCAGTAACACATAAATCAGAGCCAGTCTCACAATGCAGCGCCTCCTCCAACATGTTTCCCCGGGGAGGAGTCTGAGCACAGTGAAATCCTCAGCCTATCTCAACCTCTCTCAGAGCTACAGTATGTAAGTCATACCTGCCTGCATCAACCGCCCCGCCACACCAGAGCCCCTCAAGAACCCAGCTCCCTTGCCCTGCTCCCTTGCTCCTCAGCCCTTAATTCAACCCAGCAGGCCCTCAGCCCCAGCCCCATGCATTCCCAGTCCTCAGCCCTAGTCAGGAAATGGAGCAGAGTGAAATGGAGCAGGGGCGACAGTGAAAATTGGAACCTCCACTGTCGCCATGTGAAAGCAAAAGATAAACACACTCCTTTCGTCTCTAAAATAACCTTCACAGAAGCGGCAGGTTTAAAAAATGAGTTAAAATACGCTGGCTGCAGATTTGCTTTAGAAGGGCCATATTTGATCCTTCCAGACACCTCATTGGGAGCCCTGCTGAGGGAAAAAGGGGCTGTTGATGGAATGCAGCCATTTGTTTGACCCCCTGGCCCTCCCTGGGAGGAAGGCCGGAGACAGCTAGATATATGGCCAGTTTGTTATTCTGAATTCCAGATCCTGTGATTATCTCAGACTCCAACTTCTGGAGTTTTTTTATCTGCATGGGATTCCTGAGTACGGTTCAGCCAGGGCGGCTGCCGCTGCTGCTTTCTGCTCACCTTTCCCTGACCCCTCTGTGTTCACCCACCCCCCACCCCCCACCCTCCTACTCTCCCCCTTTGGAAGAAAAAATTAAGGAAAAAAACCATACCTTACAGATTTCAGGGTCAGGTTTCCTTTTAATGTCAGTTTACATGTGGGTGGGGGGTGCAGGGGGGAAGAGCTGGGGGTGTGGGGTTAGGGGGAGTTCCCCCATGGTAGCCTTCCATTTTAACCGACATGCAACTCACTGTCACACACCCAAACCTCGCCCTCTCGTCTGTCATTGGGTGATGGGAAGCAGCATTCTAAGTGACTGTCACTGAAGTCCCTCTCTCTCTCCACTGTTGAACAAAGCTTCAAAAACCTTGGTGCTTCAGAGTGGGTGACAGACCCCTGATAGCTGCTTTGACATCTAGACAAAAGGAATCAAGTTTCCCTCCTTGTCCCTGCTCCAAATGAGAAGCGGTCTGATTGAAACCAGATAAGGCTAAAATGGAATTGTTAGGTCCAGTAATGAGATTCCCCCAGTGTATGTTTGGATTAGGTGATTACAGACCCCCTTTACTACCCCACCCCCCACCCTCCCGCCCGACCCCTCCACACCACCATCACTCTCCACCCTCCACCCATCCCTGCCAGCCCCATAGTCAACTATCAGGCCATAGACGAGGGGGGAGAGAGAGTTCACAAGATGGTGGAATATAACTCTTTCTTCTTCTGTACTTTTATAGGGAGGTGTAGTGGAACAAAAGGAAGATGAGTTATGAAAATAGACACAGCTGGCAGATCCCAAACAATGACCCAGCTGGATCTTAGTGGAAGTAATGATCCTCAGACCCTCAGAGCAGAGTGGAGCGGAGCAGACATGAGCGACCGACGAGGTCAGTGGCGTTAGTGTTGTAATAAAATTACAGGCAGGATTAAAGGAGACAGAGGGATAAGTCAATAACAGACTGAGACCCACGACAGTCAAACCAACACCTGCTTTCACAGAGGTTAAGTTGGCGTTTCAGCATGCAAACTCTGCTGCCCCCTTTGTAAGGCCAAGAGTTGAAACTGGGATATGGCTTAGGTCAGCATTGCTATTTAGGGTATTGCATTGACAGAAATGTTTTGCCTTGATGATTTTTTGGGGGGCGACTAAGTTTGTATGTTTGATTTAATCAATTACTGTAAATATTACATTTGGATATTTCTGAAATTCATAAATAAGGCAACATCCAATTAACTATGGATTAGACATGAAAGAACCAGATGCTTTCAGAGCTTCATCAATAACTATGTTCAATGCCCTTAGCCAAGGATACATTTCCTAGTTATCATTGTATATGAATCTAATACAGTTAATTCACTTCCAGATGTCATAAGGTAGCCTTGTGTTTCCTACTCAAAGTAAAACATTTCCACATACCCTATATACTTTCTTACATGGTTCACTTCTTTACCCGCTCTGCAGTCAAACAGTACGCTATATTGACATATGTTGAAAGTTTGTAGGGATAAGTATGCAACGAGATGTGTGGTAGGCTTATGCATAACTGTTTCCATCTCTTAACTACAGGGCCAACGTTGTTGGCGGTGTGGTGAGGCTTGCAGCTCACTTCAATAACTGTATGTCTGTGCATTGTTCTTTTGAAAAGTTTGTGACATGGCCTGTCATGCTGGAGATCACTCCTGCCTCTGTTGCTGTCTGTCACTCCTTATCACCACTAATTCCTTATGTTTCTGCACGCAAATATTTCAATACTATATTAGCATACCGCTACTGTAGCTGCTGCCTGCCGGGGGATTGAAAGAAGGCGATAATCTCTCTCTCTTTTTAGGTTATCTGCAAGCTATCCTTCAGCGAAGTGCTCGCCATTAGGAATTATTCAGCAGTCACTTATATGAGAGAGAAGGAAATTAATGTTTCAATTCGCATCATTTTGGAATTTGAAACGAGGCTTGTGTTCTGATGACAAACGCACTTAAGTTATTCTTTTAATATTCCTCAAAATTATTCTGTTTTACCCCAGGTTAAATGGCAATGTTACAAAAGAGCGTAAATAAAATTATTAAATGCCTACCACAATAGTTTGGGGGAGCGCGGGGGTGGCTTACATGCACATTTAATTGCATTACAAGACAAACATTTTGCAGCATAATGTAGAATCAGAGCGGTACAATTTCACAGAGCTTCCACACAAAAACACAGCGCCTGGCATCCATTCTGGCATATCCATCACAATGCCCCTATCTGCAAGGTGCAGGGTAACTTGATTTAAGGGCAACTTATTGGATTTTGGGAGGGACTGAGAGTGGAGAAAAGAAAAACAAAAGGGAGGGATTCATCACGTTGCTATGACGGAGCCTACAAAGGCAGCCATGAAACTGCTGCTTGACGAGAGAATGATTGCATGATCTGCAAGTAACCGCCTGCCACTGGCGATGTTCTCCCTCCAACTCAACTTGTCAGGTGTAATAATTTTGTTTGGCTTAATGTTTTATGCTAATGCACTTGGAGAGAGTTTTGTCAGGGGTTGTTTTTTGTTTTTGTGGGAATGTATGTGTTTGTGTGTGTGAGAGGATTTGTGTGGTAGGGGTCTATGTGTGTGTGTGTGTGTTTCTGTTTGTTTGTTTGTTTGTTTGTGTGTGTGTGTCTGTGTGTGTGTGTGTGTGTGTGTGTGTGTGCATGTGTGTACGCACTTGTGTGTGCAAGTGTGTGTGTGTGTGTGTGTACTCTTATGTTTGTGCATGTGTGCGTGCGTTCATACGTGCGTGTGTGCATGCAAGTGTGTGTGTGTGTGTGTGTGTGTGTGTGTGTGTGTGTGTGTGTGTGTGTGTGTGTGTGTGTGTGTGTGTGGGTGGGTTTATGTGTGGTGTGTGTGTGTGTGCAGTGCATTGTTTTTTAAGCACTCTGAAAATATTTGCATCCTCTGAACGTTGCCAATTGCCCTGATTAGTTCCTGTATGCATCAGGGTTTTCTCTGGTGGAGATCACACGGCTCATGTCACATCATGCGCTGCCTGGTGTGCAGGGGCTGGCATGTACTGGGGCCTGCTCCTCCTGCTCCTCTGAGCCCATCCTCATGACAGCATGGAGAGGAGAGGAGAGGAGAGGAGAGGAGAGGAGAGGAGAGGAGAGGAGAGGAGAGGAGAGGAGAGGAGAGGAGAGGAGAGGAGAGGAGAGGAGAGGAGAGGAGAACCTCAAAGACAGATCACCAAGGTGACCAGAAAAACTCAAGCAATCATCTCATTTGTCTCTGCAATCAATGTGGTCAATACTGATTGGTTTTCCTATCCTGTAACCAGTAATGTGTTACCCCATGTTTTTCCACTTTTATCTGCTGTGCCTAGCCACACATGGTCCATAACAATCATATTGGATTCTCCCTTTGCCCAGCTTACAAAGACAGTACATCAGCAACATCAGATGGATCTAACTGGGGATCACTCTAATTCAAAAAGCAAATCACTACCACTGAACCCAAAGAACCCAGTCAAAGCGCCGACCATCCAACCACATTTACGCCCCAAATTAAATTGTTTCCCCCATAAATAACAATGGTAATCATCTCTAAAAGCCAACCAAGAGAAAAAGGCTTTAGAAGCACTATGGACCAAACTTAACACGGCCCCCAGGTCCCCTTTATGAACTAACGCCTTTTTCTACTTTTACGGCGCTATATCTTTTTTTATAGTTCATCGTCATCATCAGAGGAGCTCATTTGAGAATCACAGACTAATGTCAGCATTGAGGAAGAAGCTAGTCAGTCAGGCTGAATGCAGTCTCTTAGCCCACAGTTTCATTCTCACCAGGGTTTTTTATATTTCTTACGTGCCTTAATTCGCTGCCAGATGCAATCAAAGGGATGTAGCCTGTGGAAAACGGGTCCACTGTCTTATCTCCAGAATGATATTCTCTGCCTTTTATTACCCTCTCATACTTTTATGCAGCCGGCTGACTCTTATGGAGCTGATTTTCTCTCTTCCTCTGTTTCCTATTTCAGTCAGTCAAAAGTTGGAGATGTGACTGCCTTTTTGTGGGATGTGAGTGTGAGTTGTCAGTGTGAAATAATAATAATTACAACATCAACAAAAAATGCATATCCCACTCTCCCTGAGACACCCTCTGATATAATTTCTGAAGACTTTGTATTTGATCCGTTTTGACTAATTGAGTTGTTCTTTACTTCATTCTTCTGAATTCTCAATAGGATGTTACTCCACTGTCACTCCCATAGTTCTACTGTTTCGGTTCTACTTGTCATTATCTTACATGTATTTCTCATGCTTTTCTTTCATTTCTCACAATCACCAACTTTAATGTTGTTGTTAAAGATCTGTGGGGAGCTGAATGTTGATGAATCATGTATTTTTAAAGAAATGATGCAACCTTTGACCTACAGTGCCTTGCAAAATTATTCAGACCCCTTGGATTTCTTCACATTTTATTGTGTTACGTAGTGGGATTAAAAAAATCAGAAAAATCAGAAAATACTCTGTAATGTCAAAGTGGAAGATTATTATTATTTTTTACAGATGTTCTATGTATTTTTTTATGCATTTTTCTTCCACTTTGACATAACAGAGTATTTTGTGTAGATTGTTGACAAAACATTACAATTACATCGATTTTAATCCCACTTTGTAACACAATAAAATGTGAAGAAATCCAAGGGATCTGAATACTTTTGCAAGGCACTGTATGTTCTGCGGTGAAAATATTTCGGAGGATCCCGTGAAAGCTGACATGACCAGTTGAGGGAGGGAGGGAGGGGGAAGGGGAGAGAGAGAGAGAGAGAGAGAGAGAGAGAGAGAGAGAGAGAGAGAGAGAGAGAAAGTGAGAGAGAGAGAAATAAAGAAAGAGAGAGAGACAATGAAGAGGGAAGCCTTTCCATTGATCTCTGAGCCTGCTCTGCACTGAGCTTAACTCCCCTCACATTCCTCATTTCCATAGAATCCATTCTGTCCATTCCACCGCTAGATATAGGTCTATGACCATTTGATCCCAACACACTAACACAGGCTTCGCCGAGGAACATTCTGAGAAAAACAGACGGAAAAGTAAAAAACTGTTTGTTTTTGGCCAAAGTTTTAATTTCCCCATAGAAATGTCAGTCAGTCAGCTTGGCTGACCACATTGTTCTTCACAGACCCAGACGGAGTACTATGATTTGTAGGCTTTGGGGTTGGCTAACATAAACTACAGTCTCATTTGCCCTCCTCTAGAATCTCCCAAACAGCCAACATCATTTATCATAACTAATCAAAAAAGCAAAACTTCTACCATGCTGTGGCTAACAACACTGACAGGCTAAAATATGCCAGTAGAGATGTATAAACCAATCAGAAAACACTTCACTAGATCACTACTACCAAAGTGATTAGCCATTGGTCCAGTAACCAGTGGATTGGTGGTGTATGGATACAGATGGGTGGTGATGGAGGCTAGTAGGCAGCTCTGTTTCTCATCACCGTCACAACTAATATGTAATTGGAGTGTTGCTGCTCGGTGCTCGGGCCACCTACCCACCACACAGATGTCTGCCACGTGCCGTTCTTCCGTCCATCCATCTTGTCAACATGGCCCAGTGGGAGGCTCACAGCGGGACTGGACTTCATGGTCAGACTGGAAAGGAAACGATTGGTCAGATATTATGTTTTTCTATAGTGGATCATGGTACTGTAATTTTGTTATTATTGGTAACACCGTCCATGAATATGAACACAGCTCAATCCAAATTAAGAATGGTGTTGGAATGGATAGCTGCCGTTTTACAGGCTCTTGACAAATTCTGCTATTTTTTAAATTTATTTTTTGCACTGATCGTAACTATTTTTGTACATAATGTTTCCGCCATCGTTTCCTATGACCAAAAACGCCATCGTTTCCTATGACCGTTCTGTCCTGTATCGGCAGGACAGAACGGCAGCTTCGGGTAAGCTCAAGGGGGAGGTGTTTGTCTCTTTGTTAACAACAGCTGGTGCGCGATGTCCGATATTAAGGAAGTCTCTAGGTTATGCTCACATGAGTTAGAATACCCCATGATAAGCTGTAGATCATACTATTTACAAAGAGAGTTTTCATCTATATTTTTCATTCACTACATGATCAAAAGTATGCTCGTCGAACATCACATTCCAAAATCATGGGCATTAATATGGAGTTGGTCCCCCCTTTGCTGCTACAACAGCCTCCACTCTTCTGAGAAGGCTTTCTACTAGATGTTGGAACATTGCTGCGGGGACTTGCTTCCATTCAGCCATAAGAGCATTAGTGAGGTTGGGCACTGATGTTGGGCGATTAGGCCTGGCTCACAGTCGGCGTTCCAATTCATCCCAAAGGTGTTCAATGGGGTTGAGGTCAGGGCTCTGTGCAGGCCAGTCATGTTCTTCCACACCGATCTCGACAAACCATTTCTGTATGGACCTCGCTTTGTGCATGGGGGCATTGTCATGCAGAAACAGGAAAGGGCCTTCCCCAAACTGTTGCGACAAAGTTGGAAGCACAGAGTCGTCTAGAATGTCATTGTATGCTGTAGCGTTAAGATTTCCCTTAACTGGAACTAAGGGGCCTAGCTCAAACCATGTTCGCTCTGATGTTCTTCAGTGGGGCCATTCTACCCACCTCACCTGTCACCCTGGTATGAACCGGACCCTCGCCTTCCTGTGTCAGCGCTTTTGGTGGCCCACCATGGAGAGAGCCCTGAACAAAACCTCCACTAAACCCACTTCCGGTCTGCTCTGCCCTTTTCCCATACTCAGTCGCCCCTGGTCACACATAGCTCTGGACTTCGTCACTGGCCTTCCCCCATCTAACGGTAACTCCGTCATCCTCACCATTATTGACAGGTTTTCCAAAATGGCTCACTTCATTCCCCTCTCCAAGCTCCCGTCCTCCAGGGAGACTGCGGACTTTTTAATATCCCATGTGTTTCGTCTGCATGGCATCCCCACTGACATCGTTTCCGACAGAGGACCCCAGTTTACCTCCCAGGTATGGAGATCCTTCTGTTCAGCTCTTGGTATCAATGTCAGTCTTTCTTCTGGATATCACCTTCAGACCAACGGCCAGACCGAACGGGCCAACCAAGAGATGGAGACTGCCCTACGCTGCGTGACTTCTGCTAACCCTTCCTCCTGGAGCGCTCAGCTACCCTGGGTTGACACCCTCACCAACGCCTCATCAGGTATGTCACCCTTCGAGTGTGCTCTGGGTTATCAAACCCCCCTTGTTCCCTGCCGAAGCGGTTGAGTTGCGGTTCCCTCTGTCCAGGACCATCTGCGCCGTTGTCACTGTACCTGGAGGAAGGCCCGGGCTGCCCTTCTTCGTGCCTCCGACAGGACCCAGTTCCAAGCCAACTGTCGACGGGCCTCAGCTCCAGTCTACACCCCGGGTCAAAAGGTATGGCTCTCGTTCGAAGGACCTGCCATTGAAGGTGGCATGGAATAAACTTCTCCCCCCCCCCCACGTATCCCTGATTTAAACCTGTCTTCTCCAGTCCCCTGTCTCCTCCTACAGCAGCTCCTCCACCCCCTCGGCTCATCGATGACCATCCTGCCTATACCGTCTGGCGGCTTCTGGACGTGCACCGTTGCTGGCAGTACCTGGTGGACTGGGAGGGATACGGGCCTGAGAAGCGCTGCTGGGTGCCCCACCGTCACATTCTGGACCCCTCCCTAATACGGGATTTTTATACCTCACACCCAGATAAGCCTGGTCGGGCGCCAGGTGGGGGGAGGGGGGTGGGGGGAGGGGGGGGTGGGGGGGGTACTGTCACATCTGCTCCTGCAACGCCCTCTAATGCTCATCCTGTGTCTCCTTGACCTGCCGCCACTCTCTCCCTGTGTGTGTGTGATCCCCACCAGCTGCAACCTGTTCCATAATCAAGACCTCTACAAATACTCAGTCCTGCCACTTCCACACTGCCAGATCATAATCTCTGCTCAGTCAGTCTACGGTTCTAGACGTTTTACTATTCAGATTCTGTTGTGCCTGTTTTCCTTGCCTGACGCTGTTTTCCTCTCCACTACAGTTCTGCCCGCTCTGACTCTGGTCCCTGTCTCCAGTCCCACGTCTCGTGATCCTGCTACTGTGTCCTGAATTCCCCACTCTACTACTCCCTTGGATTCCCCTCCGGACCTGCTCACCCTGTCTCAACCCCCCTCGCTCCAGCCTCAACACCTGGTTTCCAGCAGTTTTCCCTGACCTGCACTCAATCTCCCCCCTGTGTTTCAATAAATACCTTGGTTACTTCATCCCAGTCTCCTCGTCTTAGTCTGCTCTTGGGTTCCACTCCGCGTAACAGGCTACTGTGGCTATTTGATCATAATGTAGGCCTACCAGAGTGGCCTACCATCGAAAACAATGGAGAAAATGCATCCCATAACATTTAACATGGAAATAGCCGTTCTATCATTCAGCCTACAGTAGCAGCCAATATGTGGTGTTCAATGTAGGCCTACATTCCATGAGACTTTTGAAAAAAAAAACATGCAGTGTTTGACATTAACCTGTTTATCCACTTGTCTTTCAGACAAGGAGGTGACTGAATGTTTTTGTGTTTGATGCAAGAAACCACTTTACAAAATAAAATGCATTAATATTCCCATACCATTATTACAGAGAATCAAACAAATTATGCTACCCTCTGCCTATTGGCTACTTAGCTTATTCAAGCCTGTCTCAAAATCAACACTGTCCCTTGAAGACAAAAGAAACCCTTTACCTGACTCTCTTTTCAAAGATGTCTAGAAATGTACACGTTTTGTGCTCTTGGAGGAAGCAATCACTCCCCTATTGCTGACTACAAATGATCTATAACTGTGCTAATAACTCACTAGTGAAGAATATGAACAAAATGTGCGCACGTGGCTACGTACAGCTCTCGCTTTGATCTCAAAACGTGTACATCTACTCACGACCACTCATGCTGTAAACACAGTGCAGTTCAAAGTAAATGGCATAGATCCATATATGGCAATGGCTATTTGCATATAGCCCTACTGCAGCTCTGTTTATGCCACACCGGTCTGTGTAAAGTATGGGCTGAGTAGTGTGTATCAATGCAATAGAATCTTACTCCGATGCATTCCGCCTAAAACAAAATCTCTTGCATAGTTTTTGTTTCGGGATGTTGCATTGAAAGTGGCTAATATTGTGTTGATTCGACCACAATTGCCACAGTAAAGAGAAATGTTGACAGTGTTAACAGGGTAAACTCTAGAACAGTGGTCACCAACCTTTTCTGAGTACAGATCACTTTGAGTCAAAATGCAAGCCGAGATCTACCACTCAGATTTTTTTTAACATTGCTTAAAAAACGTAAGCCTATGCAACATTAACCAATTAAAAACAGTACTGTAGCAATGAGGTTTGTGCAGTAAGTCAATACATTAACACCGCATATTGGCTTTGCTTGAATTGCCCTGCCAATTAATGCATTGTTGTTCGGGACATTTGTTTTATTATATAAAAAAATGTGAGGTTGTTGTATTACTTGTGAAGCACAGCTGAGTGAACATACATTTAAATCATTTGCTTTTCATTTTTATTTTCCTGGGCTGATGGTGCCTGTATCTGAGGGTCAGTCTCAGCGGAGGGAGAGAGCAGCAGACTGAGGGTCCGCCTCTCAACATCCCTCCGCTCTCCCTTTCCTCTTCCAGCTGATGGCCAAACTCGAGTCGCACTGCATTATTTCTGCCTCATGCACAAATTCATGTTGTTACTCCTATGAACAGAGAAAGTGAAATATTCTTAGATATTAAAAAAGACCCAAGCCGCTAATAATAATAACAACGTATGTCACGCCCTGGCTCTGGGGACTCTTTAATGTTGAGCCAGGGTGTGTAGGTTTATTGTTTAGTTTTCTATGTGTTTCATTCTAGATCGTTTATTTCTATGTTGGCCAGGGTGGTTCCCAATCAGAGACAGCTGTAGCTCGGTGTCTCTGATTGGGGACCATACTTAGGCAGCCTTTTGGAATGTATGTTTTGTGGAATCTTGTTCCGGAAGGTTTGTGTTCTACCCAGGACTTCACGTATCGTTTGTTTTGTTGTTTTGGTTCGTGTTGTGTACTGCAATAAAAGAATGTACGCATATCACGCTGCGCCTTGGTCCGCATCTGTCGACGATCGTGACAGAAGATCCCACCTCGACTGGATCAAGCAGCGTGACGAGGAGAGAGGATGGACCTGGGAGGAGATGAGTGAGAGTCTGGCAAGAGGGATGGAGGCCATGAGCACGGGGGAGAGACAAGCCCCAAAAAAATTTAGGGGGGGGCTCACGCCGTGGACGACGAGGCAGCAGGAGGCCGCGATAGAGCGGTTCAGCCGGTTAGCAGAGGAGGCCGCTAGGTTACGGGGGCCACTGGTCACGAGGGAGAAGGAGAGTGTGGAGGCACGGCGAGAGGAACTGAGTAGGCAGCAGAGGGAGCGGAGGTTTATGAGGAAACCCAGTCCCGCTCCTCGCACCAAGCAAGTGGTGTGTGTCACGAGTCCGGTCCGGCCCGTTCCTGATTCCCGCACAAGGCCAGTGGTGTGTGTTCCCAGTACGGTCAGGCCCGTTCCTGCTCCCCGCACTAAGCCTGTGGTGCGCGTCGCCAGCCCGGTCCGGCCTGTTCCTGCTCCCCGCACCAAGCCAGTGGTGCGCATTGTCAGCCCGGTCCGGCCCGTTCCTGCTCCTCGCACCAAGCCAGTGGTGCGCGTCGCCAGCCCGGTCCGGCCTGTTCCTGCTCCCCGCACCAAGCCAGTGGTGCGCATCGTCAGCCCGGTCCGGCCCGTTCCTGCTCCCCGCACCAAGCCAATGGTGCGCGTCGTCAGCCCGGTCCGGTCCGTTCCTGCTCCCCGCACCAAGCCAGTGGTGCGCGTCGTCAGCCCGGTCCGGCCCGTGCCTGCTCCCCGCACCAAGCCAGTGGTGCGCGTCGTCAGTCCGGCACGGTCCGTGCCTGTTCCACCGGTGCCTGGTCCGGCACCGGTCAGCTGCTCCACGCCGGAGCCAGAGCAATCTGCTCCACCGGTGTTCAGTCCAGCTCCGGCCAGCGGGGCCGGTCCAGACCGGGGGCGCTACGGGGGGGTAGAGATATAGGGGTGGTCACGCCCGGATCCGCCACCGAGGCGGAATGCCCACCCGGCCCCTCCCCTGTTGTGTTTGGTTGGCGCGGTCGCAGTCCGCACCTTTGGGGGGGGGGGGTACTGTCACGCCCTGGCTCTGGGGACTCTTTAATGTTGAGCCAGGGTGTGTAGGTTTATTGTTTAGTTTTCTATGTGTTTCATTCTAGATCGTTTATTTCTATGTTGGCCAGGGTGGTTCCCAATCAGAGACAGCTGTAGCTCGTTGTCTCTGATTGGGGACCATACTTAGGCAGCCTTTTGGCATGTATGTTTTGTGGGATCTTGTTCCGGAAGGTTTGTGTTCTACCCAGGACTTCACGTATCGTTTGTTTTGTTGTTTTGGTTCGTGTTGTGTACTGCAATAAAAGAATGTACGCATATCACGCTGCGCCTTGGTCCGCATCTGTCGACGATCGTGACAACGTAAGCCTATAGATATACGTTCCTACTCATTCATTGCAGCTGCAGTGCTTTTTGTAGTGCTGAGTGGAAATAGGAAGAACGTGCATTTTATGGCTTATAAAAGTGTTGAATACAAAGTGTTGACAGTGCTAAGTAAGAACTTAAACATGAACTTGATAGTCTCGCTCTAGTCATGGTTTTAAAATATCACAGTATCAACTTTGCTGTAGATTTTTTTTATACCTGCTACGTTACTGCAGACACAGTCATCTGAGCCATCCAATTGGCCAGCGGTAGGCCTATAGTGCACTTGACAGTTCGCCTACTCGGCGCGCAGGGCAGCAAAAAAATACAATTGTAATGACCGGTTGGTGACCACTGCTCTAGAAAGTTGAGTGAAGTTCAATCTCTCTGGGCTGACATTTCTGCATGGCAGTCTCGGGGAGCTGTGCAGCAGTCTCGGGGCTACTGCGTGTGCACGCATGCAGCTTAGAGGGAAAATTGCTTGTCAGCAGAAGGTGTGACTGAAATAGCTGAATCCACTAATTTGAAGGGGTGTCCACATACTTTTGTATATATAGTGTAGCTGTATTCAACGAGCTGTATAGGGCCATAAGCAAACAAGAAAATGCTCAACCAGAGGCGGCACTCCTAGTGGCCGGTGATTTTAATGCAGGGAAACCTTAATCCGTTTTACCTAATTTCTACCAGCATGTCACCTGTGTAACTAGAGGTGAAAAACTCTAGATCACCTCTACCCCACACACAGAAATGCATACAAAGCTCTCCCTTGCCATCCATTTGGCAAATCTGACCATAACTCTATCCTTCTGATTCCTGGTGGATCCTGGACTTCCTGAATGGCCGCCCCCAGGTGGTGAGGGTAGGCAACAACACATCCGCCACGCTGACCCTCAACACGGGGGCCCATCAGGAGTGTGTGCATAGTCCCCTCCTGTACTCCCTGTTCACCCACAAATAGCTACCTGCCTATCTGCCTTGACTCTTTTTGCACAAACTTTTATGACTCATCACGTACGCTGCTGCTACTGTTTATTATCTATCCTGTTGCCTAGTCACTCTATTCCTAGTTATATGTACATATCTACCTCAATTACCTCGTACCCCTGCACATTGACTCGGTACTGGTACCCCGTGTATATAGCTATGTTGTCATTACTCATTATAAGTGTTATTCATTTACGGGAAGGGCCCGTATGTAAGCATTTCACTGTTAGTCTACACATTTTTACATTTACATTTACATTTCAGTCATTTAGCAGACACTCTTATCCAGAGCGACTTACAGTTAGTGAGTGCATACATTTTCATACACCTGTTGTTTTACGAAGCATGTGACGAATACATTTTTTATTTGAAATGGCAAACCACATAATAAGTTAGTAGAGTGGTTATATATGGTTAGGGTTGTGTAAAGACGTACAGTGCTTACATGCAGATGGAGATTGTGTACACGTGCACACACACATATACAGACACACACACACACACACACTGTCCTTGCTATGCTGCCATGCTGGTGTGTGTGGTGTGTGTGATACTTAACATTCATTATTTTTGCTTGCTGGTTCTGATGTCCCTCCACCCATAAGTAAGCAATGAATAAACTGTAGCTTCCAATAAACACCCTCTGGCCTGGGAAGTAGAGCTGAAATATGGTAATGGTATGCATCTCCAACCACTGAGTGAGTGAGTGTCTGTCTGTCTGTCTGTCTGTCTGTCTGTCTGTCTGTCTGTCTGTCTGTCTGTCTGTCTGTCTGTCTGTCTGTCTGTCTGTCTGTCTGTCTGTCTGTCTGTCTGTCTGTCTGTCTGTCTGTCTGTGTGTGTGTCTGTGTCTGTGTCTGTGTCTGTGTGTGTGTGTGTGTGTGTGTGTGTGTGTGTGTGTGTGTGTGTGTGTGTGTGTGTGTGTGTGTGTGTGGGCGATCGGACGCCCAGACCTTGAAGAGAACAGCTACATTACAAATAGCAACAATAAGACTCCCATCTGTGACGACAATAAATTACATCCATGGGATCAATTACTGATTCACCAGAGAGAGAGAGAGAGAGAGAGAGAAAGAGAGAGAGAGAGATCGTTCAGAAGCCGAGAGTGTTGGCCAAGCGAGGGAGAGATGGTGTTAGTCAGGCAGCGTCAGGCTACTTTCTCATTAGAATGTTACCTCTGGCTCTGCTCTGCCACAGACTTGAATCCTATTAAGATGACCTTCACTCCAACGCTGCTCATTAAACTACGCTAAAATTGTACTTTTTCATCTGCCAGCGTAATGAGGAGACCAGTGCACAAACTAATATGTAATCTTATCCAAGGGGGCTCAGCCATGCTGCAATTATGGACACCTTTGTAAAGTTCACTTCCATTATGTCCCTGGAACACTGGTAATGACATTGTGGCTACGATCGTTCCTCCAGTAAGTAAATATCAAATATGAGACCATAGATTAATGTCTCCAGTTCCTGGTGTGTGTTTCCCCTATGGGGGAAGTGTGTGTATGTGTTTGTGTGCCCTTTCACATGTGAAATCACATGGTGGTGTTAACATGGTGATGTTAACATGTGAACTGTACATTTAATACATGTGAGAATATGGTTTCACATGTGAAATATAAGCTCAACATGTGAAAACAGCTATTTCACATGTGAAACCATATTTGTATTAAATGTACAGTTCACATGTTAACACCACCTTTTCACATGTGCCATTGCAGTTGCACATGTGAAATTAGCGATTTCACATTTGAAAACCAGATATGCAGTTTCACGTTTAAGAAAACTTTCACATTTGAAAATTGGATATGCAGTTTCACATGTGAAAAACTTTCTCATGTAAAAATCACATTTGCAGTTTCCCATGTAAGAAAACTCCATGTGAAAATCTCACTTTCACATGTGGAATTGCAAGTTCCCATGTGAAAACCATTGAAGTGAAAATCACATATGCAGTTTCCCATGTAAGAAACATTCACATGTGAAACTAAATTTCACATGTGGAATTGCAAGTTCACATGTGGTGGTGAAATAGTGTTATTCTCCTCACGTGAAAAGGTGGCGTTAACATGTTGCAGTAGCAATGTTTCCACATATGGAATTGCAAATTCTGTAATGCCATTCTGTAAAAAGGTAACTACCTGAGTATAATAATTCAAGTGTGTTAAAAATAATGATTTGTTATTTCTGAGCCATCCATTCGGAGTGTTACTGCTGCAGGCGCATGACTCTCTTCTTCATATGTTGGTCAGTGACCATTGGAAGAAGCCCAGTGACAAGAAAAGAGAAGCTAGCGCTCCCTGTCTACTTATTTATTATTTTTAACATGTTAAAATTAGCGCTGTCAGAGTTAATCAGTTAACTCAAGTTAACTTTTTGTAATTTTAATGCACTATTTTTTTTTACACTGAAAAGATTCAAAATACATACTCAAAACAACAATGTGATGTCAATGTATACAATTTGTACTCTTTGCATATACTTGACCTTTGTGATTGTGTAGTCTAATGCTTGTTTTGTGTCTATGATCTGTATGCTGATTGATGGTCTTTTTTATTTATTTTTTATTGTTGTCTTGTCTGTCTGTTTGTTTGTTTGATGTCTTTATGCATCTGTCTGTATATTTTTATATTTGTAAGTTATAGGCTCTTTATTCTCCTGTGTCTATTGTTTTTAGCCTTGTTTCTTGTATGATATATTTATGTGTTTCTTACTCTGTGAAAGCCACAAAAGTAAATAATTATAATATATTTTTTTAAGTTGACTTTGAGGTTAAAGAAAGTGTGTTTATCAATTTACCTGAATTTGCTAACTGTTACTTTGGACACAATCAAAACAGCAATATTCTTGTAATTATTTTTGTATAAAAAATCTTAAATTACAATTTGAGCAAATTATGAATTTGCGATTAATCGTGATTAATCACAGCAAATCCTGCAATAAACTAAATTTAATGTTTGAATAATTTGACAGCCTTAGATGACATTAAAATGTGAAAATACACATATGAAAGTGTAGCAGACATGAGTCTGTCATGGTTGCTTATGACCATATGATGAGGTAATCCACCTGCAGCTTAAAAATTAGCCTTGGCCCTTTTGTTCTAATGGTTAAGACATCCGCTTCTCCTGTGGGAGACCTGGGTTCTAATCCTGACAGTTACAAAATCACACATGTGAAATGTATATATAATGTTACATGTGAAATGTTGGGAAACCACGTGTCTGAGTGATGTGAAAAATGTACATGTGAAAGCGTGAAACTTCACGTGTCTATTTTCGCACGTGACATTTTTCACGTGATTTGTTCACGTAAAAAATTCTCGTAAAACATCACACGTGTCCGAAAACCACATGTCTGACTCATGAAAAATTCACATGTGCATTTTTTTTTACATGTGATTTGTTCACACATGTTCACACGTGTCCAACAACCACATATTTTTTCACATATGCTCTTTCATATGTGATTTTTTCATGTGGTTTTATTGTAAGTGTGTGTCTTCCTACTGTAATCTACTGTCTTCCACCACGTCTATAATCCTCTGATATTACAATCGAGAGAGAGAGAGAGAGAGAGAGAGGGGGAGAGAGAGAGAGAGAGAGAGATAGAGAGAGGGGGAGAGAGAGAGAGAGAGAGAGAGAGAGAGGTAGAAAGATGGTTGGAATGCATTGGAAGAAAAGAAGAGAATACATTATTAATACTCTGTCAAAAAAGTTATGGCATGCTACCTGCAGAACCGACATCTGATCCAAAAAAAGATTTCCAAATGACGTACGGGTCCAAGAAGATGGTAATAGCAGTTCTACACAGACTTAATCCACAGATAGAGGATGAGATTTAATATATAGCCTCTAACAGCTGTATTCTTCCCTAGCACACTGATAGCACAGACACGCACATGCACGCACGCACACACATACAGACACACACACACCACAAAGAGATCAGGGGATGTCAACGCGTCAAGATGAGGAAAAAATCATAACAACCACAGAGTTTAATTTATTCTGCTGCCTGGGTGTCCTCCGCTACGGTTCCACATGGATTAGGTTATTTGCCATTCAGTGGCACTTTGTATATCGCATATGTAGATTCCCCAGGACTCTGCATATTTATCTAAAGAAAGGCCTGTATATTATGTCATCTTATCACAAAAATATAGCACTAGCGTGCTATTGCGTGACTAAATTTAGCGTGCACTACGCTAAAGAGATAAAGCACATTTCAATGGCTCATTTTGATGTGGATTCAAACAGTTGAAATAGTACTAAATATAAACATGCAGCTAGCCTGAATCAAGGAATCAGATTAATGTTAAGCATTATTTTGGCACTACTACAGCATCTGGTTCAGTGCACACAATTCTCTTCTGTTATTACCACAACCTGTCTCTACTGGACAGTTGTGGGCCAAACACTGTACTGTCTAACTGTGCTGGAGACAGTGGAGATGGATGCTTACACTGTGGAAAATGGTGGAATTAAAAGCCAGTGTCAGGGTAATTGACAGGAGGTACCTGAGGATATAGGAACAGCAGACAGAATAGTACTGACACATGAGTGAAGAGGTGGGAGGCTGGGCTCTGTGGTGGTGGAGATGGATGGATATGTGTTGGTAGTTATTTTCACACAAAACTAGATTAGGGTTTAAAAAAACAGTGTTTGATACGCCAATGTAGCTACAGTAAATCATTAGTTCAACACTTGACGAGGAGATATACATTTTTGTTTTCTAAACAACTGTATTTCCAAGAGGACATATCAACAGCTGCTGAATTCCTTGTGTATAATACAATTGTGTAGTTAGCTACCCAGTTTTAACTGTGTTATTAGCTAAGAAAATATGCTTGAAATGCAGTAATGCACATGAATGATATTCAGCAGACCCGTAAGGGTAAAGCCTCAAACTCTTCCATCTCACCATGAAATATACATTAAATATATTTTTGGTGAACTTCGAGGACCTATCATCCTTTCATTCCCTCCTCTCTACCTTCTCTTCCTCTGTATCCGCTGCTTAAGCCACTTTCTATCACTCTAAATGTCAAGCTTCTGCCTCTAACCCTAGGAAACTATTTTCCACCTTCTCTTTTTTTAACCATCTCTGTGTCACGGAGGCTCTCCGCACTGCCAAAGCTGACTCTCTCTCCACTGTTCTCATCCTCCTGATCTATCCGCTGCCTTCGACACTGTGAACCATCAGATCCTCCTCTCCACCCTCTCCTAGCAGGCCGCTCCTATCAGGTAACGTGGAGAGGATCTATGTCTGCATCACGTGCTCTCACTACTGTTGTCCCCCATGGCTCGGGTTTTAGGCCCTCTCCTCTTCTCTCTATACACCAAGCCATTCGGCTCCGTCATATCCTCACATGGTCTCTCCTATCATTGTTATGTGTATGACACTCAACTACTTTTCTCGTTCCTTCCTTCTGACACCCAGGTGGCAACATGCATCTCTGCGTGCCTGGCAGATATCTCAGCTTGGATGTCGGCCCAACACCTCAAGCTCAACCTCAACAAGACAGAGCTGCTCTTCCTCCCAGGGAAGGCCTATCCGCTCCAAGACCTCTCAATCACGGTTGACAACTCCATGGTGTCGCCCTCCCAGAGTGCAAAGAACCTTGGCGTGGCCCTGGACAACACCCTGTCATAACTGTAAGTCGCTCTGGATAAAAGCGTCTGCTAAATGACTAAAATGTTAATGTAAAAATGTAAAGTACTGAATGACTCAGCCTAGCTAAATGCCTTAACAGTCAGACATGCAACCAAATCACACTACAAACAATCACCCACATGCTCTTAAGGAAATCCTGAATGTCATGTATACATTAGAACTAGTAGATATATGGAGGCTTAAATATCCTGATCTAGTGAGATATACATGGCGGAGACTCAAACAAGCTAGTCATCTTAACTTCTTTCTTAAGTGTTGATAGGGGACAGAATGCGGTCGGACCATCATATAATTGGCATATACATTACTCTTACTGAATTTCCACGTGGGCGAGGATATTGGAAATTTAATCAAAGCCTATTGGATGATAATTTATTTTTAACTAGGACAAAGGAATTTATAACTGACTTTTTCCGACATAACATAGGTACAGCAAATCCCCTTATTGTATGGGACACCTTTAAATGTGCCTTTAGAGGCCATGCAATTCAGTACTCATCTCGAAAACAAAAGCAATTTAGGTCAAAAGAGTTTATACTAACAAAGGAAATAGAAAGTCTAACAGAACAGATAGTTGGCAATAAAAACTGTAACATAGAGGCTCAGAATAAATTATTATTATAAAAATAAAGCAAACTGGATGGAATATGGGGAAAAAATGCACCAAATTCTTTTTTTATCTTCAACATAGGAATGCTAAAAAAATAATTTAATGAAACTGGTTACAATTGACGGAGTAACCCATGATTCACCAAATGATATTTTGAAGGAGGAAACAAGGTACTTTAAGCATATGTTTTCGTTTCAGTCGCCTCCATCTCCTCTAACTGAAGCTAATTGTAGAGATTATTTTTCTATTGATAATGTTAAATTAACAGCCATGCAGAAAGACTCATGTGAAGGTGAAATTACAGAGGAGGAACTTCTGGATGCAATGAAATACTTTAAGTCTGGGAAAACTCCAGGGTTGGATGGCATACCAGTCGAAGTATACCAAACCTTTTTTGATATACTAAGAGGACCGTTATTAGCATGTTTTAACCACTCCTATGTAAATGGTAGATTATCTGACACTCAAGAAGAAGGTCTGATCTCATTATTACTGAAACAGGATACAAGTGGAAAATATAAAGATTCAGTCCATTTAAAAAATTGGAGGCCCCTTACACTTCAGTGTTGTGATGCAAAAATTCTAGCAAAATGTATAGCGCATAGAATTAAAAAGGTATTGTCGGATATTATTCATTCTAATCAGACAGGTTTTTTACATGGAAGATACATTGGAGATAATATAAGGCAAGTATTGGAAACAATAGAACATTATGGAAAATCGGAGAAACCAGGCCTGCTATTCATAGCAGACTTCGAAAAGGCATTTGATAAAGTACGACTGGGGTTTATATATAAATGCCTGGAGCATTTCAATTTTGGTGAATCTCTTATAAAATGGGTCAAAATCATGTACAGTATAGTAACCCTAGGTGTAAAGTAGTAAATAATGGCTATTTCTCAGAAAGTTTTAAACTGTCAAGAGGAGTGAAACAAGGTTGTCCACTATCAGCATATCGATTTATTGTGGCCATCGAGATGTTAGCTATTAAAATCAGATCCAACAATAATATCAGGGGATTAGAAATCCAGGGTTTAAAAACAAAGGTGTCATTGTACGCTGATGATTCATGTTTTCTTTTAAATCCACAACTAGAATCACTCCACAGTCTCATAGAGGATCTAGATACATTTTCTAACCTCTCTGGATTACAACCAAATTATGACAAATGTACTATATTACGTATTGGATCAATAAAAAATACAATTTTTACATTGCCATGTAGTTTACCAATAAAATGGTCTGATGGTGATGTGGATATACTCAGAATACATATCCCAAATGAAATAAATGATCTCACTCCATTAAATTTAAATAGAAAGTTAGCAAAAGTAGATAAGATCTTGCTACCATGGAAAGGTAAATACCTGTCAATTTGTGGAAAAATCACCCTGATTAACTCTTTAGTATTATCCCAGTTTACCTATTTGCTTATGGTCTTGCCTACGCCTAGCGAACAGTTTTTTAAATTACATGAGAAAAATGTTTCCATTTTATTTGGAACGGCAAGCCAGACAAAATTAAACGGGCCTATTTATATAATGAATATGAATTCGGAGGACAGAAATTATTAAATATTAAAGCATTAGAACTATCACTAAAAGCTTCAGTCATACAAAAGTTATACTTAAATCCGAACTGGTTCTCTAGCATATTAGTAAGATTGTCTCACCCAATGTTCAAGAATGGCCTTTTTCCCTTTATTCAGATTACAACCACTCACTTTCAGTTATTTGAAAAGGAAATCATCTCCCAGATATCACTATTTCTAAAACAAGGCATAGAAAGTTGGTTGCAATTTCAATTTAATCCTCCAGAAACGACAGAACAAATAATGCAACAAATATTGTGGTTAAACTCAAATATACTAATTGACAAAAAACCTTTTTTTTTGACAAATTGTTTAAAAAAGGTATAATCTTTGTAAATTATATCATCGGTAGGACTGGTGGAGTTATGTCGCACATGCAGCTAACAAAAACATATGGAAATGTCTGCTCTACCCAAAATTACAACCAAATAATTGCAGCCTTACCGCAACAATGGAAGAGGAAAGTCGAAGGAGGAGAAAATAAGGAACTTGTCTGTCGGCCTTGCATTAAAGAACATAATTGGTTAAGGAAAACTGTGATAAATAAAAAATTATATCAGTTTCACTTAAGGACCAAAGGATTGACAGCCGTCCCATATAGATTGCAAAATAGTTGGGAAGAGATTTTTGACGTACCGATCCCATGGCATAGTGTTTATGAACTGATACGCAAAACGACACCGGATTCAAAACTTAGAATCTTTCAATTAAATCATTATATAAAATTCTTGCTACCAATAGAATGTTATTTATATGGGGGATACAATCTTCCCAGCTCTGCAGATTTTGCTGCAAAGAGACAGAATCATTAGATCATTTGTTTTGGTACTGTCCATTTGTAGCTTGTTTTTGGACACAGGTCCAGGAATGGCTAAAGGATTGCAATATTTACCTGGAGCTAACCCTGCAGATAGCACTACTGGGTCTGAAAAGTCTGAAAAGTCATAGTCAATCGATCAATAACATAATAATAATATTAGCAAAAATGTTTATTTTCAATTCACAATCTGTAGAAACAATGAGAATAGAAAGGTTCAGAACTTTTGAAAGACATCACAGTACAGTTGAAATATATACAGTGAGGGAAAAATGTATTTGATCCCCTGCTGATTTTGTACGTTTGCCCACTGACAAAGAAATTATCAGTCTATAATTTTAATGGTAGGTTTATTTGAACAGTGAGAGACAGAATAACAACACTAAAAACCAGAAAAATGCATGTCAAAAATGTTATAAATTGATTTGCATTTTAATGAGGGAAATAAGTATTTGACCCCTCTGCAAAACATGACTTAGTACTTGGTGGCAAAACCCTTGTTTGCAATCACAGAGGTCAGACGTTTCTTGTAGTTGGCCACCAGGTTTGCACACATCTCAGGAGGGATTTTGTCCCACTCCTCTTTGCAGATCTTCTCCAAGTCATTAAGGTTTCGAGGCTGACGTTTGGCAACTTGAATCTTCAGCTCCCTCCACAGATTTTCTATGGGATTAAAGTCTGGAGACTGGCTAGGACACTCCAGGACCTTAATGTGCTTCTTCTTGAGCCACTCCTTTGTTGCCTTGGCCGTGTGTTTTGGGTCATTGTCATGCTGGAATACCCATCCACGACCCATTTTCAATGCCCTGGCTGAGGGAACGAAGTTCTCACCCAAGATTTGACGGTACATGGCCCTGTCCATCGTCCCTTTGATGCGGTGAAGTTGTCCTGTCCCCTTAGCAGAAAAACACCCCCAAAGCATAATTTTTCCACCTCCGTGTTTGACGGTGGGGATGGTGTTCTTGGGGTCATAGGCAGCATTCCTCGTCCTCCAAACACGGCGAGTTGAGTTGATGCCAAAGAGCTCCATTTTGGTCTCATCTGACCACAACACTTTCACCCAGTTCTCCTCTGAATCATTCAGATGTTCATTGGCAAACTTCAGACGGGCATGTATATGTGCTTTCTTGAGCAGGGGGACCTTGCGGGCGCTGCAGGATTTCAGTCCTTCACGGCGTAGTGTGTTACCAATTGTTTTCTTGGTGACTATGGTCCCAGCTGCCTTGAGATCATTGATAAGATCCTCCCGTGTAGTTCTGGGCTGATTCCTCACCGTTCTCATGATCATTGCAACTCCACGAGGCAAGATCTTGCATGGAGCCCCAGGCCGAGGGAGATTGACAGTTATTTTGTGTTTCTTCCATTTGCGAATAATCGCACCAACTGTTGTCACCTTCTCACCAAGCTGCTTGGCGATGGTCTTGTAGCCCATTCCAGCCTTGTGTAGGTCTACAATCTTGTCCCTGACATCCTTGGAGAGCTCTTTGGTCTTGGCCATGGTGGAGAGTTTGGAATCTGATTGATTGATTGCTTCTGTGGACAGGTGTCTTTTATACAGGTAACAAACTGAGATTAGGAGCACTCCCTTTAAGAGTGTGCTGCTAATCTGTCAAGGGCTGAGGTGTAAGGTGTGTGGAAGTCAGGCGCAGGACACCGAAGCTAGTCCAACAAAGTTTACTGAAGTTTACCAATAGGCAAAAATACAGAGAACGGCCTCAACAATAAACAGAGGCGAGCAAATACGCAAACTGTGCGTAAAACAAATAAACAAGAAAACAGGTACAAAACACGCAGCACAACGGACAGGCGAAAAACAACACACAATCTAACCTAAGCAAAACAAGGAACTTATAGGACAAGTAATCAGCACACAAACGGTCACAGGTGTAAAAGACAGACGAAAGCAATCACACCAAGAAACATGGAGCGGTGGCAGCTAGTACTCCGGGGACGGCGAACGCCGAAGCCTGCCCGAACCAGGAGGAGGAGCAGTCTCGGCAGAATCCGTGACAGTACCCCCCCTTGACGCGCTGGCTCCAGCCGTGCGCCGACCCCCGGCCTCGGGGACGGCCAGGAGGACGCGGACCCGGGCGCGTGGGATGCCCACGGTGGAACTCAGTCAGGAGGGACGGATCTAGGATGTCCCTCCTAGGCACCCACCACCGTTCCTCCGGACCGTACCCCTCCCACTCCACGAGATACTGGAGACCACTCATCCGGCGCCTCGAGTCCAAGATGGTCCGGACCCTGTACGCCGGGGCCCCCTCGATGTCCAAAGGGGGCGGAGGGGTCTCTCCTATCTCATCTTCTTGGAGTGGGCCAGCTACCACCGGCCTGAGAAGAGACACATGGAACGAGGGGTTAATATTCTTGTACTCAATAGGCAGTTGTAACCTGTAACACACCTCGTTCAACCTTCTCAGGACTTTAAAGGGCCCCACAAACCGCCGACCCAGCTTCCGGCAGGGCAGGCGGAGGGGCAGGTTACGAGTCGAGAGCCAAACTCGATCTCCCGGTGCGTACACCGGTCCCTCACTGCGGTGGCGATCGGCGCTCGCCTTTTGTTGACGGATGGCACGCTGCAGATGGACATGGGCAGCGTCCCACGTCTCCTCCGAGCGCCGAATCCACTCGTCCACCGCAGGGGCCTCGATCTGGCTCTCGTGCCATGGTGCCAGGACCGGCTGATAACCTAAAACACACTGGAAAGGTGTTAAATTGGTGGAGGAGTGGCGGAGAGAGTTCTGGGCCATCTCTGCCCAGGGGATGAACCTAGACCACTCCTCCGGCCGGTCCCGGCAATAGGACCTCTGAAACCTACCCACATCCTGGTTGACACGTTCAACCTGCCCATTGCTCTCTGGGTGGTACCCCGAGGTAAGGCTTACCGAGACCCCCAAGCGTTCCATGAATGCCCCCCAAACTCTGGAGGTGAACTGGGGACCTCGGTCAGACACAATATCCTCGGGGACCCCATAGTGCCGGAACACATGGGTAAATAGGGCCTCAGCGGTCTGTAGGGCAGTAGGGAGACCCGGCATTGGGAGGAGACGACAGGCCTTGGAAAACCGATCCACAACGACCAAAATGGTGGTATTCCCCTGGGAGGGGGGTAGGTCGGTCACAAAATCCACCGATAGGTGGGACCATGGTCGTTGTGGAACGGGCAGGGGATGTAACTTACCCCTGGGCAAATGTCTAGGCGCCTTACACTGGGCGCACACCGAGCAGGAGGAGACATAAACCCTCACATCCCTAGCTAACGTTGTCCACCAATATTTCACGCTAAGGCAGTGCACTGTCCGGCCAATACCTGGATGTCCAGAGGATGGTGATGTATGAGCCCAATAAATCAGACGATCACGAACCTCGAGCGGGACGTACGTCCGTCCCACAGGACACTCGGGGGGAGTAGGGTCGGTACGCAGTGCCCGCTCGATTTCCGCATCGACCTCCCACACCACCGGAGCCACCAAACAAGACTCCGGCAGTATGGAAGTAGGCTCAATGGACCTCTCCTCTGTGTCATACCGCCGGGACAGGGCGTCTGCCTTACCGTTCTGGGACCCTGGGATGTATGTGATCTTAAAAACAAACCGGGTCAGGAACATGTTCCACCTAGCCTGACGAGGGTTCAATCTCCTAGCTGCCCTGATGTACTCCAGGTTACGGTGATCAGTCAGAATGAGGAAAGGGTGTTGAGCCCCCTCAAGCCAATGCCTCCACACCTTTAGGGCCTGGACTACAGCTAACAGCTCCCTGTCCCCAACGTCATAATTTCGCTCCGCCGAGCTGAGCTTCTTGGAGTAGAACGCACAGGGGCGGAGCTTAGGTGGCGTGCCGGACCGTTGTGACAGGACTGCCCCTATGCCGGCCTCGGACGCGTCTACCTCTACTTGGAATGGTAAAGAGGGATCCGGATGCGCCAGCACCGGGGCCGAGGTGAACAGGTTCTTCAGCTTGGCAAATGCCCTGTCCGCCTCAGCTGACCACTGCAACCGAACCGGACCCCCCTTTAGCAAGGACGTAATGGGAGCTGCAACCTGTCCAAAGCCCCGGATAAACCTCCGGTAGTAATTAGCAAAACTCAAGAACTGCTGCACCTCTTTGACAGTGGTTGGAGTTTGCCAATTACGCACGGCCGACACACGGTCTACCTCTATCTCCACACCAGACGCGGACAACCGATAACCCAAAAAGGAGACGGACTCCTGGAAGAACAGGCATTTCTCTGCCTTGACATACAAGTCATGCTCCAACAGTCTTCTCAACACTCGGCGCACCAGGGCTACATGCTCGGCTCGTGTGGAAGAGTACACTAGGATGTCGTCGATGTATACTACCACACCCTGCCCATGCATGTCCCGGAAAATCTCGTCAACAAAGGATTGGAAGACTGAAGGAGCATTCATTAACCCGTATGGCATGACGAGATACTCGTAATGACCCGAGGTGGTGCTAAATGCGGTCTTCCATTCATCCCCCTCCCTAATGCGTACCAGATTGTACGTGCTCCTGAGATCCAACTTTGTGAAGAACTGCGCTCCGCGTAATGATTCTGTCATAGTCGCAATCAGTGGAAGAGGGTAACTGTACTTAACCGTGATCTGATTGAGACTACGATAGTCAATACACGGGCGCAAACCCCCGTCCTTCTTCTTCACAAAGAAGAAACTCGAGGAAACCGGGGAAGTGGAGGACCGTATGTATCCCTGTGCCAAGGACTCGGCTATGTAAGTTTCCATAGCCGCTGTCTCCTCTTGAGACAGTGGATACACACGGCTCCGCGGAAGTGCCGCTCCTGTTTGGAGATCTATCGCACAATCCCCCTGTCTATGAGGTGGTAGCCGTGTAGCCCTCGTTTTACTGAACACAAGTGCTAAATCCTCATGCTCCAGGGCGAACTCCTGTGCGCTCCTCTTCCCCTGTCGGAGGTGGAACAGACGCTCCCCCGCCGCCTTCCCCTCAGGTGGGTGATCGAAGACAGCCCTGAAGCGGCGGGAGAACTCCGCGTAGGTGATGGTAGCGGCGTCTATTCCCCTCCATTCGGCGTTGGCCCACTCCAACACCTTGCCGGATAGACAGGAGATGAGGGCGCTGGGTGTATGGTAGCCAGGTAGAGTTCCACCTGCAGGAGGAACCCCTGACACCCGGCTGCAGAACCGTCATATGCCCTCGGGAGCGAGAGCCGTATGCCACTGGGTTCCGGTGCTGAGAGAGGAGGACTGGCCGTTGGTGATGGGATGGTGTGAGAAGGCGTGGGCACCTCTCCAGTCACCAACCGGCGCAGAGTGTTGGACACCTCGTTCATGGCGGCCCCAAGTTGCCGGATCATGGTGTCTTGATCGCTGATCCGATCCTCCAGCGACTTGGGTGCCGCCACTGCTCCTGCTGACTCCATGATGGTGTGTTGTTCTGTCAAGGGCTGAGGTGTAAGGTGTGTGGAAGTCAGGCGCAGGACACCGAAGCTAGTCCAACAAAGTTTACTGAAGTTTACCAATAGGCAAAAATACAGAGAACGGCCTCAACAATAAACAGAGGCGAGCAAATACGCAAACTGTGCGTAAAACAAATAAACAAGAAAACAGGTACAAAACACGCAGCACAACGGACAGGCGAAAAACAACACACAATCTAACCTAAGCAAAACAAGGAACTTATAGGACAAGTAATCAGCACACAAACGGTCACAGGTGTAAAAGACAGACGAAAGCAATCACACCAAGAAACATGGAGCGGTGGCAGCTAGTACTCCGGGGACGGCGAACGCCGAAGCCTGCCCGAACCAGGAGGAGGAGCAGTCTCGGCAGAATCCGTGACATAATCTCAGCTCGTTACCTGTATAAAAGACATCTGGGAGCCAGAAATCTTTCTGATTGAGAGGGGGTCAAATACTTATTTCCCTATTTAAAATGCAAATCAATTTATAACATTTTTGACATGCGTTTTTCTGGATTTTTTGGTTGTTATTCTGTCTCTCACTGTTCAAATAAACCTACCATCAAAATTATAGACTGATTATTTATTTGTCAGTGGGCAAACGTAAAAAATCAGCAGGGGATCAAATACTTTTTTCCCTCACTGCATGGCAAATAGAAATCCTATATGGATGGTGTTAAAAGATAGATGGGATGTATTGAATGGAATTGAAGGATGGGGCTAAAAACAACTAACAACAATTAATAACAAGATAACTAATAATGTAAGCATACTGTGTCCATAATAAGTGTATGGGTTGTAGGTTGGGAGCTTTTGTGAAAGAGCACAGTTAGAAAGATATGGCATATAGAAGCAAACCGGATGGACATCATGAAAATGATCGGAGAGGTTGAGAGTAGAAGAAGTTCAGGAGAAAGAACAAACAAAATGTAATTATTGTAAAACTGACTGTGTCCATAAAATGTAGATAGTGGGTATGGGCTGGAAGTAGAGGCCTAGGCGTTGTTGTTCACTAGTTTACTCCAAGTGGGGAAAGGGTGGCGGGGTTGGAAAGTAATAAAGGGGAATATATATATATTTTTAAAGGATATGTATGTGTATGTATATGTGTGTGTGTGTGTGTGTGTGTGTGTGGGTGTGTGGGTGTGTATATATATATATATAAACATGGGGGATTGGAAGTGATGCAGAAAATTACATTGATGGAAGTTACAATATATCTGCAATATTAAGGTGATCTACCCCCCCCAAAAAAAATGAAAAACACACGGGGAAAGAGGGAGGCAGCCTAGTCTGGTGGTGAACTACCTTTCTTTCCATGACGTTCCCATCCCTCACCCCCATCATATTCCTGACTTTCCATGATGTTCCCATCCCTCACCCCCATTATATTCCTGACTTTCCATGACGTTCCCATCCCTCACCCCCATCATATTCCTGACTTTCCATGACGTTCCCATCCCTCACCCCCATCATATTCCTGACTTTCCATGACATTCCCATCCCTCACCCCCATCATATTCCTGACTTTCCATGACGTTCCCATCCCTCACCCCCATCATATTCCTGACTTTGCACATCCTTCCAGGCCAGGGAGATGACTAAGACTTTGGCTCGCAGCTCCAACCCCAGTGTGTTTACATGGCAACAAATGAGACAGAACTGTGACCAAATTCCTCACACTTCCACCTCTCAATACCTAATGGCCCCTCCGGCTACCCCTACCGCCTCTTTCTCTGGAACACTGAGAATTCTCCCCAGCCATGCCATTCCCACCTCCTTACCCCGACACAGGTGTTTCCCATTGCCAGTCCCAGTCCCCTCTCGCCCAAGACCAACATTGTTTTAAGGCAAAGGACTCTGGGCTCCTTCCAGAATCTCCTGACTGCCGGGCCAGCGAGCCGAGCTGAGCATATGTTTATCTGGATGCATAAAACCGCGGCGCATCACACTGTCTACTCCCCTAGCCCCTAGGGACAGCACATGGTTTTCACATCATTCCATCGCTTTAGACCCCAGACCAGAGAGACAGACACTCTACGGACCAGGCCCTGTCAGTAGAGGAACGAGTGAAAAAAGCAAAGTTTTAGAGATTTGGGGCTCCATTATGATGTACTACCATTGTTCTTACCCATGGCCCCTTCATATTGTCATATTTTGAAAGCTAGGCAGCTGAAACGTGTGCAGTGTGATTAGACCAACCATTACCATACCTGAGCTAATGGAAGCAACATGCATGCAGTCATCTTGATCATTTAATTTGAGTGTGCCCTGGGGTGGATCAATCTTTATTTCATCAGCTCAGAGCAATTTATTTCATTTAAACGTCTACTTGTCCATCAGTAAGAACCTGTTCCTTTGGAGTTAAGCGCTATAGAGTTCATCATAATTGCACATGTTTGCACATACTGTAATCTAATGGCCTTGTGGGGTCTTGTAATCTTTGAGATGAAAAAGGCTTATCATCCATACAAATCAGAACAAGTGCTAATAATTCCCCCCTACATTTTCGATTAGCAGTTATTCATAAAGAAGTGTCAAATGTACTTGGATTCACACTGCATCCTAATTTGGCCACACAACTTGTTTTTCAGTACTGGCATCCTTTTTTCCTTTAAAACAGTATGTATGTGTAAGTGGATGTGGGTGCACACACACATACACCCACGCCCACACACACACACAGAGAGCACCTCTGGTATGGAAGTGCCATAAGGAGTGACTGAGGAAGATTGCCGGCTAAATCCTGGCACATGATTGACTTTATGATCGTTTTAGAGCCGCAACTAGTCGTTATGCTTTCAACCCGTTCCAAACGTTTCCTGTGAAAAGTGACGGGGAGGAGTATTAAGGCCAGGGCAACAAGAGGTAGAAAACCCCAACCGCCTCAGAGCCCAGAGACACCTCCCACACCCAGCACTTCAATGACATGGAATTATGGGTCTGAGAGAGAGGCAACAACTGTCTTGGCTTAAAATGTAATACACTGACAGGAGTGACACTGCCATTTTCTTCTCCCTCGTTAGAGTTGAGACATGGCCACCACCCCCTCTGCTCTGCTTTATTAAGCACCAGGCCACCGACGTCACAGAGTCACTTCCTGTGTCGTTATCCACTGATGGTTGCCTCTTTGATTTTTGACACATCGGGAAACACAAAATAGCTTTGAATGGAGTTCTAAAAATGCCACCATTAACAACTCATGGAACAACAGGGACTGTGAGGGGACACACATGTAAACACAGACACACTCTAACACACACATTATTGTTTTGTTGTATTGTTTGTATTATTTTTTAGTTGTATTGTTTGTATATCGTTGTATTTTAAATTTGTGTGTCTGTCCTTGTCTATCAGTGTATCAGTGTTTTGTTACTTGTCATGTTTTGTGTTTTTTGTAGACCCCAGGAAGAGTAGCTTCTGCTTCTGCAAAAGCTAATGGGGATCAAAATACATTAACAAACCAACCAGTTCTCCATACAGAGGAAGGAAAGGGCTTTACAAATATTAATAAGTGGAAATCTCAAATAGGATAACAAATGAATAAATGAAGACTGTGTCCTGGGAGGTCCAGTATCTGTGCTATCACCACAACATAATACCCACACAGAGGGAAAACAGATGGTTATCTGCAATATGCTAAGGTCATTCATCTTGTCTGTCAAATGGATGATGACTTCATAACCCAGATATTATTAGAGTTGGGTTATCTGTGTTCTATTTTTATGCAAACAAAACCTAACTACAGTACAGTCTACGAGATCCATACACAATTAATTCACACACGGTAAACATAGACCTTTAGACACATGAATGGCATTCTATTAATTTCAGAATAAGGAACAATAATCTGCAATAAGCCCAGAGCTGGTCCATCCCCTGCTCAAATCATAGACACCCACCGAGGCCTACACAGAACCCAGCCCCACCTACCAGCCCCAGCCACCAGGCCCAGTAACCAGGCCCAGCCACCAGCCACCAGGCCCAGCCTCAGCCACCAGGCCTAGCCACCAGCCACTAGGCTTAGCCACCAGGCCCAGCCCCAGCCACCAGGCCCAGCCACCAGGCCCAGCCACCAGCCACTAGGCTTAGGCACCAGCCCCAACCCCAGCCACCAGGCCCAGCCTCAGCCACCAGGCCCAGCCACCAGCCATTAGGCTTAGCCACCAGGCCCAGCCACCAGGCTCTGCCACCAGGCCCAGACAGAGAGATATACATTCACAAAGCAGCTCTCTCTCTCTCTCTCTCTCTCTCTCTCTCTCTCTCTCTCTCTCTCTCTAGTCTCCCTTGTCACCAGGGAGGCTGGCCTCTGCCTTCATAAATCCCTCAAACATGTCGGCTGCATTCCAGGTGACATCATTAATGCTGTGTTGAAAAATCCCCTCAGGCACCCCAAGATTTCTGGGCCCAATCCAAACTCTAGCTCATCCCAGGCGGGATAGCGGTCCGGAGCATGAAATCTTTCCCACAATGCCGAGTCCCCAGCTTCTGAAACTGTAGATCTCTCTCTCTCTTTATCTTTCTCATACAGTATGTTTACATTCCCAAAGCAAGTAAAATAGATAATAAACAAAAGTGAAATAAACAATAAAAAATTAACAGTAAACATTAGGACAAGGAATAGAGACATTGACAAATGTCATTATGGCTATATACAGTGTTGTAATGATGTGCAAATAGTTAAAGGACAAAAGGGAAGAGGATTAAGTTATTTTCAAGACCCAGAGGATTTCAGCTGGGATTGTTACTTTGTTAAGAGAGTAAATAAACATATGCTCTGAGGGCTATAGAGAGGGATCCTAAAGAGCGGGACCTCCCTGTTACTGTCAGTGGCTGGTGTTTAGTTCATGTGAGTATTGTTGTTGTTGTTGTTGTTGTCTGACATGTAGTGAAGCAGTGGTAGGCTACTCAAGTGTAGTGGCTGTGCAGTAATTGTTTGGCTAATGTCATGTGGTGGAGTCTGATTGGTCTAAATGACCTGTGACACCTCATTAGTTTGTCAACTTTCCCTGGTTTGTTCATCAAATTATTAATGAGGACATTGAAAACAACACACAGATTAACCAACTCTCCACTTAATGGTGTTGATTTTGATTAACGTCTCCAACACTAAAATGACAGTGATGCTATGCATGTTCCGTTAGGCTAATGGGGACCTTGAACGGGACCCCTCACACACACACATGCACGAGCATACACACATGGACACACAAACGCACACACACACGCACAAGCACATACACACATGCACAAGCATGCACACACACAAATACCCCCCTCCCATTTCAGCTGAGATCACCTTACCACTGATCTTGGTTAGCATGGTGAGCATGAAAAATAAGACAATGCCGCCTGGGATGCCTCAGCTGACTTGTCAGTGCTAACTCTCATTACGGACATTGATGAATGAGGTGGTGCCACAATGATGCTGTGACGAGGTGTGAAAGAAGGAGTCAGGCGCAGGAGGTAAAATACCGAAGTCCAGAGTTTAATCCGTTTGCATAAATCAAATGCCCCAAGCGTCAAACGAAACTGTACAAGGGAAAACATCTACCTTGGCAATAACACAGTGAAATGTACCTCAACCGAGCTACACGCTCTCACAACAAAACAATCACTCACAAAGACAAGGGGAACAGAGGGAACACTTATACACATACTAATTAGGGGAATGAGCACCAGGTGTGTGTGATTGACAAGACATGACAAGTGGAGTGATGAGAATGGGATCGGCAGTAGCTAGTACTCCGGTGACGACGAACGCCGAAGCCTGCCCAAACCAGGAGAGGGGGCAGCCTCGGCGGAAGTCGTGACAGTACCCCCCCAACGCGCAGCTCCAGCAGTGCGTCGACCCCGGCCTCGGGGACGGCCAGGAGGATGCGGAGCAGGGCGAGTCGGATGGCAATGGTGGAAATCCCTCAACAGGGAGGGATCGAGGATGTCCCGCCTTGGGACCCAACACCGTTCCTCCGGACCGTACCCCTCCCACTCCACGAGATACTGAAGGCCCACCACCCGACGCCTCGAATCCAGGATGGAACGGACCGAGTATGCCGGGGCCCCCTCAATGTCCAGAGGAGGTGGAGGAACCTCCCGTACCTCAGACTCCTGGAGCGGACCAGCTACCACCGGCCTGAGGAGAGACACATGAAACGAGGGGTTAATACAGTAACAACCTGTATGTCACCTCGTTTATTCTCCTCAGGACTTTACGTGGGCTCAGCTTCCGGCAGGGCAGGCGGAGGGGCAGATTCCGGGTCGAGAGCCAGACCTGATCCCCAGGGACGAACACCGGGGCCTCCCTGTGGTGGCGGTCAGCGTTGGCCTTCTGACGACGCATGGCGCGCTGGAGGCGAACGTGGGCAGCGTCCCAAGTCTCCTTCACGCGCCGAAACTAGTCATCCACCGCGGGAGCCTCGGTCTGGCTCTGGTGCCACGGTGCCAGGACCGGTTGGTAACCCAAAACACATTGGAAGGGTGTTAGGTTAGTGGAGGAGTGGCAGAGAGAGTTCTGAGCATATTCTGCCCATGGCAGGAACTGACCACTCCCCCGGCCGGTCCTGACAGTAGGTCCGCAGGAACCTACCCACATCTTGATTCACCCTTTCCACCTGCCCATTGCTCTCGGGGTGAAAACCAGAGGTCAGGCTGACCGAGAACCCCAGACGTTCCATGACGCCTTCCAGACTCTAGACGTGAACTGGGGACCTCGGTCGGACACTATATCCTATGGTACCCCGTAGTGCCGGAAGACGTGAGTAAACAGAGCCTCCGCAGTTTGTAGGGCTGTGGGGAGACCGGGCAAAGGAAGGAGGCGGCAGGACTTTGAAAAGCGGTCCACAATGACCAGGATCGTGGTGTTACCTTGGGAGAGGGGAAGATCAGTAAGACCATGGTCGTTGTGGAACAGGTAAAGGTTGTAGCTTACCCGCTGGGAGGTGCCTAGGTGCCTTACTCTGGGTGCACACTGAGCATAATGAAACATACACCCTCACGTCCTTAGCCAAGGTAGGCCACCAGTACTTCTCGGTCAGGCAGCGCATTGTACGACCGATACCTGGATGACCAGAGGAGGGTGACGTGTGTGCCCAGTAGATCAGACGATCACGGATAAGCACAGGCACGTACTGCAGCCTAGCTGGACATTGCGGTGGAGATGGATCTGTGCGTAATGCCTGCGCTATATCTGCGTCCATCGCCCATACTACCGGCGCCACAATGCATGAGGCCGGTAGTATAGGGGTGTTGTCTCTGGGCCTCTCCTCTGTGTCATACAGCCGAGACAGTGCGTCTGCCTTCACGTTCTTCGTACCCGGAATGTATGAGAGTGTGAAATCAAACCGGGTGAAGAAGAGGGCCCACCTGGCCTGGCGAGGATTCAGCCTCCTCGCTGCCCGAATGTACTCCAGGTTACGGTGGTCTGTCCAGACGAGGAAAGGGTGTTTTGCCCCTTCGAGCCAATGTCTCCACACCGTCAAAGCTCGGACAACAGCCAACAGCTCCTGATCACCAACGCCGTAGTTTGCACCGCCGAGCTGAGCTTCTTAGAAAAGAAGGCACAGGGGCGGAGCTTGGGTGCCGTGCCCGAGCGTTGGGATAAGACAGCTCCTATCCCTACCTCGGACGCTTCCACCTCCACTATGAACGGTAGTGATGGATCGGGGTGAGCCAGTACCGGGGCTGAGGTGAACAGACCCCGCAATCTACTGAATGCCAAATCAGCCTCAGCAGACCAGCGGAGCGGGGATGGCCCACCCTTCAACAAGGAGGTAATGGGAGCTGCGACCTTGCCAAAACCCAGAATAAACCTTTGATAGTAGTTGGCAAAGCCAAGGAAGCGCTGCACCTCCTTTACCGTGGTAAAAGTCGGCCAATTACGCACGGCTGCAATGCGGTCTCCCTCCATCTCCACACCTGTGGTGGTAATGCGATATCAGAGGAAGGAGATTGACTGCTGGAAAAACTCACACTTCTCTGCCTTGGCATAAAGATAATTTTCCAGCAATCGGACTAGTACTTTGCGAACCAGGGACACATGCTCGGCGCGCATAGCGGAATACACCAGGATGTCATCGATGTAGACCACCACACCACGACCAAGCATGTCCTGAAACACCTTGTTCACAAAGGACTGGAAAACGAATGGAGCATTCATCAAACCGTAGGGCATCAACAGGTATTCATAATGCCCCGAGGTTGTGCTGAATGCTGTTTTCCACTCATCCCCTTCCCGAATACGCACCAGGTTGTAGGCGCTCCTGAGGTCTAATTTGGTGAAAAAACGGGCCCCATGCATTGGCTCAATCACTGAAGGAATGATGGGAAGAGGATAACTAAATCGTACCATCACATTATTCAGTGGTCGATAATCAATGCACGGGCGTAAACCACCATCTTTCTTCTTCACAAAGAAAAAACTTGAGGAGGCAGGTGAAGTGGAGAGACGTATATTTCCATAGCCTCCGTTTCAGCCTGCGACAGGGGATACACATGGCTCCTGGGAGGTACAGCGTCTACCCGAAGGTTTATCGCGCAATCCCCCTCCCGATGAGGTGGTAATTTAGTCGCTTGCGTCTTGGAAAATGCGAGCGCATTTTCCAAGACGGTATTTGGGGGGAATGCGCACGGTGGGGGTACCGTCTGGACTTTCCACCGTGGTCGCACCAACGGAAACACCTATACACCTACCCGGACACTCACGCAACCACCCCGTAAGAACCCTCTGCGGCCATGAGAAATTGGGGTTGTGAAGGGCTAACCACGGGATACCCAAGACTACAGGGTAAGCAGGAGACTCAATAATCATAAAGGTGATCTGCTCAACATGTGTCTCCTGCGTAATCATGGTGACTGGTACAGTAACTTCCTTAACCAACCCGGACCCTAATGGTCGACTATTTAGTGCTCTGATGGAGAGTGGAATGGTTAGGGGAACCAATGAAATGCCTTGACGGTGTGCAAATGCCCTGTCCATAAAATTCCCAGCTGTGCCTGAATCGACTAGCGCCTTACACTGGGAACCTACCAAGTGATCTGAAAAGGAGATAGATAAAGTACAGTGCGCCACAAAGGGCTCTGAACACGTTTGGGTGTTCGTTATCTGGGGTGATGCATGAGTACCGTGCCTACCGCCTCCAGACCCAAAAGAACGTTGACTACGATGTGAGGTGGATTGTCCCTTCTTGCCACCAGAGTGGCACTGTCGCTGTCCTCCTGCGCTCTCTCGACCGGTGGCTCCCCCCAGCTCCATCTGCTTGGGGTCAGAGTTGTCCGGAGTGGGAACGGGCAGACCCCTACCAGGACGTCCTCTGGCAGATTGTCCAGCCGGATGGCCATGTCCACCAGTTGGGAGAACGATAGCATGGCATCCCGGCAGGCTAGCTCCCGTTGGACGTCCTCCCTTAGGTGGCACCGGAAATTGTCTATCAGGGCACGCTCGTTCCACCCGGACCCCGCTGCCAGCTTCCGGAACTCCAGCGCGTAGTCCTGAGCGGTCCTCGTCCCCTGCCTTAGATGAACCAGTCGTTCGCCCGCCTCTCGACCCTCAGGCAGGTGATGAAAAATGGCCCGAAAGAGGCGAGCAAACTCCCCGTAGTTCTCCAACGTGGTACCTTCCTCGTTCCATACCGCGTTGGCCCACTCCAGGGCTCTCCCACAAAGGTAGGAAACGAGGACGGATACCTTCTCCCACTCCCGGGGCTCCGGTCTGATGCTGGAGAAATACAACTCCAGTTGGAGTAGGAATCCCTACAGTGGCTGGGGTGTAGGTGGCTGGATCCGGTTGACCAGCTGGTCTCGAAAGATCGGATCCTCTCCTCTCCAGGTGTAGAACCCGATCCATCGCTTCCCCCAAGCTGGCCAACATCGAGGAATGCTCCTGGACCCTTTCCACAACTCCAGGCATGCAGTCTTCTCCTGCTGACTCCATATCAGATCAGGTGAGTGATTCTGTGACGAGGTGTGAAAGAAGAAGGAGTCAGGTGCAGGAGGTAAAATACCGAAGTCCAGAGTTTAATCCGTTGGCATAAATCAAACGCCCCAAGCGTCAAACGAAACTGTACAAGGGAAAACATCCACCTTGGCAATAACACAGTGAAATGTAGCTCAACCGAGCTACACGCTCTCACAACAAAACAATCACTCACAAAGACAAGGGGAACAGAGGGAACACTTATACACATACTAATTAGGGGAATGAGCACCAGGTGTGTGTGATTGACAAGACATGACAAGTGGAGTGATGAGAATGGGATCGGCAGTAGCTAGTACTCCGGTGACGACGAACGCCGAAGCTTGCCCGAACCAGGAGGTGGGGCAGCCTCGGCGGAAGTCGTGACAGATGCTCACCCAGAAAAACTCTGCTCTGGGTATTATTAGTGTTTGTGTGTTTATCAACTGACATACAGTGGGGAAAAAAAGTATTTAGTCAGCCACCAATTGTGCAAGTTCTCCCACTTAAAAAGATGAGAGAGGCCTGTAATTTTCATCATAGGTACACGTCAACTATGACAGACAAAATGAGATTTTTTTTCTCCAGAAAATCACATTGTAGGATTTTAAATGAATTTATTTGCAAATTATGGTGGAAAATAAGTATTTGGTCAATAACAAACGTTTCTCAATACTTTGTTATATATTCTTTGTTGGCAATGACACAGGTCAAACGTTTTCTGTAAGTCTTCACAAGGTTTTCACACACTGTTGCTGGTATTTTGGCCCATTCCTCCAAGCAGATCTCCTCTAGAGCAGTGATGTTTTGGGGCTGTCGCTGGGCAACACGGACTTTCAACTCCCTCCAAAGATTTTCTATGGGGTTGAGATCTGGAGACTGGCTAGGCCACTCCAGGACCTTGAAATGCTTCTTACGAAGCCACTCCTTTATTGCCCGGGCGGTGTGTTTGGGATCATTGTCATGCTGAAAGACCCAGCCACATTTCATCTTCAATGCCCTTGCTGATGGAAGGAGGTTTTCACTCAAAATCTCACGATGTCACGGTTTACTAAGCCAGAACCCAGAAGCAGACCAGGACAAGGTAAATTGAAACAAAGGTGAGTGTTTATTTAATAGATCCACGAGTGAGGCTGAATAATCCAGGGAACAGAGCGGGTGGCGTGGATGGGTTGTTGAGGGTGCAGTGGTAGGTCCAGTAATGGCTCGGCAGCCGCCGACCATCAGGCAGAGGTTGGGTGAAGGTTCCGGGTGAGTGACTGCAGATAGAACAAAACGGAGGTAAGTATACAGCAAGTCAAAAAGGTGCAAAACAACAAAACTAACGCTAGAAGTTCCAAGGCTGATACACGGACAAACATACTGTTCATGGCTAACGATCCGGCAGGGAATGGATGTTAGGACAGAGCCTAAGAAGGGTGATGATCAGGACCAGGTGTGCAGATTGCTGATGGGATGCAGGTGCGGAAATCAAGAGAGCTCCCGCCTAGCAACGTTGCCCGGCAACCAGGCAGGGAGCGTTCCAGAACCCTCGGGAAACTGGAGATCCCGAGCAGAAAAACTAATACCCAGACAGAAACCGACTCAGACTGCAGGGATCGTTACAGTACCCCCCTCCGACGAACGCCACCGGGCGGACTCCCCGGAGCGCCAGGATGGAGGCGGTAGAAGTCACGAATGAGGTCAGCATCTAGGATCTGTCGCCGCGGAATCCAACTCCTCTCTTCAGGACCATACCCCTCCCAGTCCACGAGATACTGGAAACCCCGGCCCCGCCGTCTGGAATCCATGATGCGTCGCACCGTGTAGGCAGGACCACCTCCGATCATCCGAGGAGGAGGAGGAGGAGGCGGAGGAGGCAACAGAGGACTGAGGAGAACAGGCTTGAGGCAGGAGACATGAAAGGTGGGATGGACTCTGAGCGTCCTCGGTAGTTTGAGTCGAACTGCCACCGGATTGATCACCTTCTCCACCACAAACGGACCAATGAACTTCGGTAACAACTTCCTAGACTCAGTCCGTAAAGGAAGATCCCGTGTGGCCAACCAGACCCTATCTCCGATGGTATAGGTGGGAGCGGGGATCCGGCGACGATTCGCCTGGAGCTGATACCGGTCCGAAACTCTAAGGAGTGCCTTTCTGGCCCGATGCCAGGTCCGGTGGCAACGACGAATATGGGCCTGAACAGAGGGCACTGAGAGCTCCTTCTCCTGAGAAGGGAACAAGGGAGGTTGGTAGCCATACAGGCACTGGAAGGGAGACATCCCAGTGGCAGATGTAGGGGAGAGTATTGTGGGCATACTCAACCCAAGGCAACTGAGAGACCCAGGAGGTGGGGTTGGAGGAGACAAGGCAGCGTAGCGTGGATTCCATCTTCTGGTTGGCTCTCTCCGCCTGACCATTAGATTGGGGGTGAAAACCAGATGTGAGGCTGACTGTAGCTCCAATGGCCAAACAGAAGGACTTCCAGACAGCAGAGGTAAACTGAGGGCCACGGTCGGAAACGATATCACTGGGCAAACCGTGGACCCTGAAAACCTCCCTAACCAGGATCTCGGACGTCTCCGAGGCAGAGGGAAGCTTGGCAATAGGCACAAAGTGGGCGAACTTGCTGAATCTGTCCACGATAGTCAGAACGACCGTGTTTCCCTCAGAAGCGGGCAACCCAGTGACAAAGTCCAGGGCCAGATGCGACCATGGTCGCCGGGGAATAGGAAGGGGTGAAGTAGTCCAGAGCTGGGCCGATTGGTACTCTTATTCTGCGCACACACTGGACAGGCAGCAACATAACCCCGAGTATCCTCGGCCATGGCAGGCCACCAAAAACGTCTGCGAAGAAACGCCATCGTCCGAGCCACGCCAGGGTGACAAGCCATCTTGCTGGCGTGGGACCATTTGAGGACAGCAGGACGAACCGACTCAGGCACAAACAACCGACCGGGTGGACCGTTACCGGGACCGGGCTGAGTCCGAAGGGCCGCCATCACCTCCTCCTCAATCTTCCACCTAACTGCTCCCCACGACGCAGTTCCGGGGGAGAATTGTCTCGGTCTTGGACCCACTCTCCTCCGTCTTGGAGAACATCCGGGACAAGGCGTCCGCCTTGCCGTTCTTAGATCCAGGTCGGAACGTCAGGGAAAAAATTGAATCGTCCGAAAAACAACGCCCACCTGGCCTGACGGGGAGTTGAGACGTCTAGCCGATTGCACGTAAGCAAGATTCTTGTGGTCAGTCCAGACAATAAACGGTTGCTCCGCCCCCTCCAACCAGTGGCGCCACTCCTCCAAGGCAAGTTTCACCGCGAGAAGCTCCCGGTTACCCACATCGTAATTCCTCTCCGCAGGCGAAAGGCGACGAGAGTAGTAGGCGCAGGGATGGAGTTTACTGTCCGTGGAGCATCGCTGCGACAGGATGGCGCCAACTCCCACATCAGACGCGTCCACTTCAACAACGAACTGACGGGCCGTGTCCGGTTGAGAGAGAATCGGTGCGTTGGTGAATCGCCTCTTCAAATCCAGAAACGCCGATCCGCCTCCGGATTCCACTTGAAGATCCTGATACTGGAAGTCAAGGCAGTTAACGGAGCGGCCACACGGCTGTAATCCCGGATGAATCTGCGGTAGAAATTCGCAAACCCCAAAAATCTCTGGAGCTGCAATCTCGTACGGGCTGGGCCCATTCCAGAACCGCTCTAACCTTCTCCTGGTCCATCCTAATCTCTCCCCTGGAGATGATGTACCCGAGAAAGGATGTCGTGTGGGCGTGAAACTCGCACTTCTCGGCCTTCACGAACAGGCGATTCTCCAACAATCGCTGCAGAACCTGCCGGACATGCTGGACGTGGTCGGAAGGTTCCTTCGAGAAGATCAGAATGTCATCCAGGTAAACAAACACAAAGAGACCGATCATATCTCTCAGGACGTCGTTCACCATACTCTGGAATACCGCTGGAGCATTGGTCAGTCCAAACGGCATCACCTGATACTCAAGTGACCCATCGGTGTATTGAAACCCCGTCAACCACTCGTCCCCCTCTCTGATCCGGACCATGTGATACGCATTGCGTAGGTCTAGCTTGGTGAACACCGTTGCACCCTGTAAGGAGTCGAAGGCAGAACTCATCAAGGGCAGGGGATACTTGTTCTTGACCGTGATGTCATTCAACCCCCGATAATCAATACACGGTCGAAGAGAGCCATCCTTCTTACCCACAAAGAAGAATCCTGCCCCCCAGGGGTGATGACGAGGGACGAACGAGACCAGCAGCTAGGGACTCCTTGATGTAGGTCTCCAAAGCCTCACGTTCAGGTCGGGAGATACTGTATAACCTTCCCTTGGGGTAGACAGCTCCAGGGAACAGGTTGATGGCACAATCATATGGTCGGTGGGGAGGGGAGTGACAGAGCCTTCTGCTTACTGAACACTTCCCCCAAATCGTGATATGTCTCGGGAACCAGGGACAAATCTGGGGGTTTAGCCTCAATCACCTGACTGGGAACCGAATGGGGACAGGCAGTCTTGAGACAGTTAGCATGACAATCAAGGCTCCAACTCGTTACCTTGCCCGTCACCCAATCGAACGTGGGATTGTGTTCCTTCAGCCAGGGGTATCCAAGGACCAGAGGAACATGGGAAGACGGCAGAATGAAGAATGAAATCATCTCCGAATGATTCCCCGACAACAGCATCTTAACCGGTTCAGTCCTCATCGTGATACGTGCCAGACTACTGCCGTTCAGAGTGGTCGCCTCAATGGCTTCCGGCAATTGCTCCTTGGAAAGCCCCCAGCTGTTCCACCAACTCGGCATCAAGAAAGCTTCCACCGGCACCTGAATCGATAAAAGCGTTAATCGCTAAGCTCTGATTCCTGTTCATAAGGGTAGCCGGGAAACGGGGTCTGACAGAGGTATTGAGAGGTCGAAACTGGCTCGCTAAAAGTCCTCCCAACTTTAGCGAGCCGCGCAGTTTGACGACCGCCGGGAACAGGTGGCGAGGTAATGTCCCGAACCACCACAGTAGAGGCAACAGTTAGTCCCTACGTCTGAGTTGGCGTTCCTCCTTGGTTAACCCGTGCCGCCCTACTTGCATTGGTTCAGAATCGGGAGACAGGACCTCTCCACTAATCCTGTGTGGTGGACGATGATCGACGTATTCTGGTCCAATCCCCGACCCGACTGGAACCTGAGAAGCCGATCGATTGGACGGAACCCATTGCTTCTCCCTCCTTCGCTCTCGGACTCGATTATCCACCCGAATAGACAAGGCTACCAAGCTGTCCAGGTCACTAGGCTCCGGATAGGAGATCAACTCATCCTTGAGCTGCTCCGACAGACCCTGGTAAAAGGCCGCTTGCAGAGACTCCTCATTCCACCCACTCTCCACAGCCAACGTCTTGAACTCGATCACGAAGTCGGCCACGCTGCGAGTTCCTTGGTGAAGCGAAAACAGGCGCCTAGCTGCGTCCCTCCCTCGGACGGAATGGTCGAAGAGCTTCCTCATCTCGGCCGTGAACCCCTGGTATGACGCCATGCAGGGGTCTTGTCGTTCCCAAACGGCTGAAGCCCACTCCAGCGCTCGACCACGCAGCAACTCAATCACAAAGGCTATCCTAGCCTTGTCTGTGGCATAAGAGTAGGGCTGTAGATCGAACACTAACCCACACTGCATAAGGAAAGAACGGCATCTTCCCAGCTCCCCCTCATATTTATCCGGCGTCGGAACCTTGGGCTCACGGAAGGACACAGCTCCAGAAGCGGCAGGCGAGATGGGTGAAACCGGTAGTGGATCCTCCACCGGAAACTTGCGCTGGTTCTGGACCTCCGTCAGACCGGTAGAAAGGTTCCGAACTGCCAACGCGATCTCCTGTAGCTCCGTGCTATGATGGCCCAACATCTTCTCCTGATGGGTAATGGCATGGCGAACAGAGTCCAGGTCCGCTGGGTTCATTACTGGCCGGATCGTTCTGTCACGGTTTACTAAGCCAGAACCCAGAAGCAGACCAGGACAAGGTAAATTGAAACAAAGGTGAGTGTTTATTTAATAGATCCACGAGTGAGGCTGAATAATCCAGGGAACAGAGCGGGTGGCGTGGATGGGTTGTTGAGGGTGCAGTGGTAGGTCCAGTAATGGCTCGGCAGCCGCCGACCATCAGGCAGAGGTTGGGTGAAGGTTCCGGGTGAGTGACTGCAGATAGAACAAAACGGAGGTAAGTATACAGCAAGTCAAAAAGGTGCAAAACAACAAAACTAACGCTAGAAGTTCCAAGGCTGATACACGGACAAACATACTGTTCATGGCTAACGATCCGGCAGGGAATGGATGTTAGGACAGAGCCTAAGAAGGGTGATGATCAGGACCAGGTGTGCAGATTGCTGATGGGATGCAGGTGCGGAAATCAAGAGAGCTCCCGCCTAGCAACGTTGCCCGGCAACCAGGCAGGGAGCGTTCCAGAACCCTCGGGAAACTGGAGATCCCGAGCAGAAAAACTAATACCCAGACAGAAACCGACTCAGACTGCAGGGATCGTTACACACGATACATGGCCCCATTCATTCTTTCCTTTACACGGATCAGTCCCTCTGTTCCCTTTGCAGAAAAACAGCCCCAAAGCATGATGTTTCCACCCCCATGCTTCACAGTAGGTATGGTGTTCTTTGGATGCAACTCAGCATTCTTTGTCCTCCAAACACGACGAGTTGAGTTTTTACCAAAAAGTTCTATTTTGGTTTCATCTCATTCTCCCAATCCTCTTCTGGATCATCCAAATGCACTCTAGCAAACTTCAGACGGGCCTGGACATGTACTGGCTTAAGCAGGGGGACACGTCTCGCACAGCAGGATTTGAGTCCCTGGCGGCGTAGTATGTTACTGATGGTAGGCTTTGTTACTTTGGTCCCAGCTCTCTGCAGGTCATTCACTAGGTCCCCCCGTGTGGTTCTGGGATTTTTGCTCACCGTTCTTGTGATCATTTTGACCCCACGGGGTGAGATCTTGCGTGGAGCCCCAGATCGAGGGAGATTATCAGTGGTCTTGTATGTCTTCCATTTCCTAATAATTGCTCCCACAGTTGATTTCTTCAAACCAAGCTGCTTACCTATTGCAGATTCAGTCTTCCCAGCCGGGTGCAGGTCTACAATTTAGTTTCTGGTGTCCTTTGACAGCTCTTTGGTCTTGGCCATAGTGGAGTTTGGAGTGTGACTGTTTGAGGTTGTGGACAGGTGTCTTTTATACTGATAACAAGTTCAAACAGGTGCCATTAATACAGGTAACGAGTGGAGGACAGACGAGCCTCTTAAAGAAGAAGTTACAGGTCTGTGAGAGCCAGAAATCTTGCTTGTTTGTAGGTGACCAAATACTTATTTTCCACCATAATTTGGTAATAAATTCATAAAAAATCCTACAATGTGATTTTCTGGATTTCTTTTTCTCAATTTGTCTGTCATAGTTGACGTGTACCTATGATGAAAATTACAGGCCTCTCTCATCTTTTTAAGTGGGAGAACTTGCACAATTGGTGGCTGACCAAATACTTTTTTCCCCCACTGTATAATTATAGGTGCAGATTCATAGGAGATACATGAAGGACCTACGGCCCATTGACTAGAGCACATCATATCTGTTAGTAATATGAGAGATAAGGGAGTGGAAATACTGCATGGGGCGAAGGATCAGTCAGCGTTTGATTTAAAACACAAAAGTCATAAAAAGTAAAAAACTATGTCACAGGAGATTTATATATATATTTTTGGCTAAGTTTTACAGCTGGAAATATAAATTACGAGTCCCACCAAATATAGATGTGCTTCCAATTGTGCAGATAAATTACATTCTAGCCTTTGCGAGTTGAAATACAGGAACTGGCTGAGGTTAGTAGCTAGTAGCTGCTCCTTTCTTTCCAAATGCACCAGCTCTCAGTAGTGGACTTCTTATTTGACTCGTAAACCAACTTTTTGTAACAAGATTACGAACTACCTTAAGAAACAAATGACATTATTTGAAGTTTGCCTTGTATCTAAAGTCAGCATGAGAAAAAACTACACCTACACTACATTACACAAACTATAAAGAAGAACAATTTGTTAAAAGTGTTTTGCCTACGCTCACATCTTCTTTTTTTATGATGCTTAGGTTGTCCTCTCTAATAACTTGTTTTATGATGCTTAGGTTGTCCTCTCTAATAACTTGTTTTATGATGCTTAGGTTGTCCTCTCTAATAACTTTTTTTCATGATGCTTAGGTTGTCCTCTCTAATAACTTGTTTTATGATGCTTAGGTTGTCCTCTCTAATAACTTGTTTTATGATGCTTAGGTTGTCCTCTCTAATAACTTTTTTTATGATGCTTAGGTTGTCCTCTCTAATAACTTTTTTTATGATGCTTAGGTTGTCCTCTCTAATAACTTTTTTTATGATTCTTCGATTGTTCTCTCTAATAACTTGTTTTATGATGTTTAGGTTGTCCTCTCTAATAACTTTTTTGATGATGCTTAGGTTGTCCTCTCAAAAAACTTTTTTTATGAAGCTTAGGTTGTCCTCTCTAATAACTTTTTTTATGATGTTTAGGTTGTCCTCTCTAATAACTTTTTTTATGATGCTTAGGTTGTCCTCTCTAATAACCTTTTTTATGATGCTTGGGTTGTCCTCTCTAATAACTTTTTTTATGATGCTTAGGTTGTCCTCTCTAATAACTTTTTTTATGATGCTTAGGTTGTCCTCTCTAATAACTTGTTTTAGTCCAGGACCAGGTGCCAGGTGCTAGCACAGGTGCTATGTTGGAAACTATCTCATCATGTCAGCATCTGAAAAAAGGATCAGCTGCTGATATGTTGATATAGTATATCATATCCCAGATCAGGTACATTATATGATGCACTTCCAAAATGTGGGATTTCATGTACAGTAATTTGCCTTCATTTTCTATACATTTTCAGGATGCATGTGGTCTACACTACAAATTGCCTACACTACATTTATATTTTCTAAAAGCAGTGCCAGACAGTAACAACTAAAGTGTAAGAACCAGTGTTTCTGGATTTTATTAGTCCTACTGCTCGAATCCTGCCTGATGGTGTCTTCTATATCCCAGCAGCACCCGGTGCTGTGGCTGTACAATGGATTTACAACCCATAGTTTACTTTTATATCAGCGGAGGTCATAAGATATGATATTTTCTGTTTCCTAAAATGGCTTCAGCTCAGGACCCAGACGTATAAAACATTCCAGTGACAGCTATACATTTCATGTGATGACACTACTCCGAAACAATCTCGATATTGCCTTTCCCCATCATAAACAAAACCCGACCACAGTTCTGTTCTCCAGTGCATCGTACGCTCATCTATCCGGCCTGCAGAAAAACCATGGCACTCAGTGGTAGATAGAATAAGTAGATACAGTCAGGGGAGACGGAGTTGGAATGGTTGTTAAATGCTGAACTCCACGGTGACTGGAGATATGACACTGGTGAGAGGAGAGAGGAGAGAGAGGGAGATAGAAGGGAGGAGAGCAGACAGACAGAACAGAATGGAACAGACAGGGGGAAACGTTGGCAGGCGCTTCATCATCTGCTCAGGCATTCTCAGGCCGACCGTAAACAGTAATTTGGCCTCCCAAAGGACCCGACTTCTCCATAACTAGCACAGATATAAATCTCCTCCTTTCTCTAATAAATGAAGAACATTCTTGGGAGAGTTTGCTCTGCAAATGCAGCATACACCTGAGGAAAAAAAGAGAGATTCACAGAATAAATGTAATCTGTTAGAATTAAGAAGGTGTTTGCAGAATTGTGAAATGAACAGTACATGTATTTCCATGAGTTACTATTGGATGATTTGACTAGATGTGGGTTACTTTGATCCAAAACAAATATGTGAGGATTTTTCAATACAAACATGTTACCAAATGAATAGACCTTCACATGGTGAAAATATACATTTTCCCCTCAGCATCTCTGAGAGCTGTCATTGTATCACGTGTGACTGCCTGCGTTGGCTCAAAGGTGAAGTGCTAGACTAAGGTCTGGTTTCTGTCAACCCATCATAATATTTATCCTTCAATATGAATTTTTAAAAAAAAGTTATGAGTGCGTCAATATTTTAAATGAAACTCTATAAACCGTGAAAAGGTGACAACACTTGATGACACTTGCATATTGCTCTTACACCTGTAGGTGTTAGTTTACGTAAAGCGGCAGATGGTATGTTTTGGGCCAATCAGATCTCTATTAGAGACTTGCGACAGTGTGCCTGAGTGCTTTATTCTGATCACTGTGTTATGTGCGTAAATACTAGTGATGTGTGATACTTCCTTGTCAAGGGCAGAGTTTTAAACACAGCGGAGCTACAGTATATAGATAAAATACATCTCGCAGAGGCTTGTATGATGGAAATAAAAATGTATGTAAATAAAAGTATAAAAAGATGTGGTCCTGCACACACACACACATTTTTGTATTACTATACTTGTGAGGACTTTTTACCCTAACCCCTAAACCTAACCTTAAACCTAGCCACTAACCCCTAACCATAATTCTAACCATAACCCTAAACCTAACCCCTAATAGCCTTTTTAGAAGTCCCCACTTCTCCATATTTTCCTTGGTTTACCATTGTCATTTCCAGCTGAGTTCCAGTTCCAAGTAAATATAAAACAATGAATTATTACTTCAAACGTTCCTAGAAAAAGGTGGGTCAAAATGTTTACAGGATGTACAGTGGGGAAAAAAAGTATTTAGTCAGCCACCAATTGTGCAAGTTCTCCCACTTAAAAAGATGAGAGAGGCCTGTAATTTTCATCATAGGTACACGTCAACTATGACAGACAAATTGAGAATTTCTTTTCTCCAGAAAATCACATTGTAGGATTTTTAATGAATTTATTTGCAAATTATGGTGGAAAATAAGTATTTGGTCACCTACAAATAAGCAAGATTTCTGGCTCTCACAGACCTGTAACTTCTTCTTTAAGAGGCTCCTCTGTCCTCCTCTCATTACCTGTATTAATGGCACCTGTTTGAACTTGTTATCAGTATAAAAGACACCTGTCCACAACCTCAAACAGTCACACTCCAAACTCCACTATGGCCAAGACCAAAGAGCTGTCAAAGGACACCAGAAACTAAATTGTAGACCTGCACCAGGCTGGGAAGACTGAATCTGCAATAGGTAAGCAGCTTGGTTTGAAGAAATCAACTGTGGGAGCAATTATTAGGAAATGGAAGACATACAAGACCACTGATAATCTCCCTCGATCTGGGGCTCCACGCAAGATCTCACCCCGTGGAGTCAAAATGATCACAAGAACGGTGAGCAAAAATCCCAGAACCACACGGGGGGACCTAGTGAATGACCTGCAGAGAGCTGGGACCAAAGTAACAAAGCCTACCATCAGTAACACACTACGCCGCCAGGGACTCAAATCCTGCAGTATCAGACGTGTCCCCCTGCTTAAGCCAGTACATGTCCAGGCCCGTCTGAAGTTTGCTAGAGTGCATTTGGATAATCCAGAAGAGGATTGGGAGAATGTCATATGGTCAGATGAAACCAAAATAGAACGTTTTGGTAAAAACTTAACTCGTCGTGTTTGGAGGACAAAGAATGCTGAGTTGCATCCAAAGAACACCATACCTACTGTGAAGCATGGGGGTGGAAACATCATGCTTTGGGGCTGTTTTTCTGCAAAGGGACCAGGACGACTGATCCGTGTAAAGGAAAGAATGAATGGGGCCATGTATCGTGAGATTTTGAGTGAAAACCTCCTTCCATCAGCAAGGGCATTGAAGATGAAATGTGGCTGGGTCTTTCAGCATGACAATGATCCCAAACACACCGCCCGGGCAACGAAGGAGTGGCTTCGTAAGAAGCATTTCAAGGTCCTGGAGTGGCCTAGCCAGTCTCCAGATCTCAACCCCATAGAAAATCTTTGGAGGGAGTTGAAAGTCTGTGTTGCCCTGCGACAGCCCCAAAACATCACTGCTCTAGAGGAGATCTGCATGGAGGAATGGGCCAAAATAGCAGCAACAGTGTGTGAAAACCTTGTGAAGACTTACAGAAAATGTTTGACCTGTGTCATTGCCAACAAAGGGTATATAACAAAGTATTGAGAAACTTTTGTTATTGACCAAATACTTATTTTCCACCATAATTTGCAAATAAATTCATTAAGAATCCTACAATGTGATTTTCTGGAGAAAAAAAATCTATTTTTGTCTGTCATAGTTGACGTGTACCTATGATGAAAATTACAGGCCTCTCTCATCTTTTTAAGTGGGAGAACTTGCACAATTGGTGGCTGACTAAATACTTTTTTCCCCAACTGTATTTATGCAGCCTATCTCCATGGCTGAATGATAGGTGTGGTTTTGAACAGCACTTAGATGTTGGAGGTAAGCTCTGTCATCCAATGGTCCTAAAAACACAACCAAGAAGTGGTGTCTTGTGTGTGTGTGTGTTTGTGTGTGCGTGTGCGTGTGTGTGTGCATGCACGTCTGTGGAAATAGAGTACTAATCTCCCTAAACGTTCAATGCAGCCATTTTTATCTCAATATCAATTTTTTTCTGGGTAACATTTAAGTACCTTACTGTGATTGTTTTCAATTAAAATGGTTAAAAAATAGCTTCTTAGCAAAATGCAATTTCTCAAGCAAGAATTTAGCTAGGACTGTCTGGGAGTGGTCTGAGAGAGGGGCCTAATTGGAGGAGCCTAATGAGAGAGATGTGTAACCTGAAAACTAGCTGTTATTGGCAGAGAGGAGGGCAAACTGTCTTTGTTATTGGTCTATTAACTTATAACGCCTGGTGAGGTCAACAGGTGGTCCAAAAACCCCAACCAGTCAAACAAGCTAAAAGTGCATTATCATAATTATTTTAATTTCACAGTATTATTCTAACCTAATAGTGTGGGAATATATATACATTCTAGAAAAATCACATTTTTGATTGCACCTTTAACAACAATCTGTGTTTGCTAATGCATAGCCTTAGTCCTCTCAGAATCCCCCAACCCTTCAGACAGTAACAGGTGACTGATGTAGGGGTAAAATCCAATGTATTATGTAGTAATCATTATTTCTATAATTGCTGGATGTCATCTTTCTATGAAGATCAATGAGCTGTCACAATGAAAGTCTGGAGCTTTTTTTATATTAAAGGCAATTAAATAGGTCAGGACCATCTCCTCCAGCTATTCAGAACAAGAGCACTACTGAGCTTTCTAGAAATGCAATTATATAATTGATAATTAATGACAAGAGTTAGGTAACACCAATATTACCCTGAAGGCTCCACAAATTCAGAAAATAGGAAATAAATTAATAATTACATCAAGTTTATCAATCAAGGGTATCACAAAGGTGAAGCAGGTTTTAATTGCCAGAAATGATAGAAAACGAGTGTGCGTGTAGGGATCTAATAGGGGAGAAAAATAACAGGTTGGTATGGGTTTGGGCATGGGTTTGTGTCGCTTCTAACAGGTTGGTATGGGTTTGTTATAGAATTGTGTAGCTACCAACAGGTTGGTATGGGTTTGTTATGGAATTGTGTAACTACCAACAGGTTGGTATGGGTTTGTTATGGAACTGTGTAGCTACCAACAGGTTGGTATGGGTTTGTTATGGAATTGTATAGCTACCAACAGGTTGGTATGGGTTTGTTATGGAATTGTGTAGCTACCAACAGGTTGGTATGGGTTTGTTATGAAATTGTGTAGCTACCAACAGGTTGGTATGGGTTTGTTATGGAATTGTGTAGCTACCAACAGGTTGGTATTGGTTTGTGTAGCTACCAACAGCTTGGTATGGGTTTGTGTAGCTACCAACAGCTTGGTATGGGTTTGTGTAGCTACCAACAGCTTGGTATGGGTTTGTGTAGCTACCAACAGGTTGGTATGGGTCTGTGTAGCTACCAACAGGTTGGTATGGGTTTGTGTAGCTACCAACAGGTTGGTATTGGTTTGTGTAGCTACCAACAGGTTGGTATTGGTTTGTGTAGCTACCAACAGCTTGGTATGGGTTTGTGTAGCTACCAACAGGTTGGTATTGGTTTGTGTAGCTACCAACAGGTTGGTATGGGTTTGTGTAGCTACCAACAGCTTGGTATGGGTTTGTGTAGCTACCAACAGCTTGGTATGGGTTTGTGTAGCTACCAACAGCTTGGTATGGGTTTGTGTAGCTACCAACAGGTTGGTATGGGTTTGTGTAGCTACCAACAGCTTGGTATGGGTTTGTGTAGCTACCAACAGGTTGGTATGGGTTTGTGTAGCTACCAACAGCTTGGTATGGGTTTGTGTAGCTACCAACAGCTTGGTATGGGTTTGTGTAGCTACCAACAGCTTGGTATGGGTTTGTGTAGCTACCAACAGGTTGGTATGGGTCTGTGTAGCTACCAACAGCTTGGTATGGGTTTGTGTAGCTACCAACAGGTTGGTATGGGTTTGTGTAGCTACCAACAGCTTGGTATGGGTTTGTGTAGCTACCAACAGGTTGGTATGGGTCTGTGTAGCTACCAACAGCTTGGTATGGGTTTGTGTAGCTACCAACAGGTTGGTATGGGTCTGTGTAGCTACCAACAGCTTGGTATGGGTTTGTGTAGCTACCAACAGGTTGGTATGGGTTTGTGTAGCTACCAACAGGTTGGTATGGGTTTGTGTAGCTACCAACAGGTTGGTATGGGTTTGTGTAGCTACCAACAGCTTGGTATGGGTTTGTGTAGCTACCAACAGGTTGGTATGGGTTTGTGTAGCTACCAACAGCTTGGTATGGGTTTGTGTAGCTACCAACAGGTTGGTATGGGTTGTAGCTACCAACAGGTTGGTATGGGTTTGTGTAGCTACCAACAGGTTGGTATGGGTTTGTGTAGCTACCAACAGGTTGGTATGGGTTTGTGTAGCTACCAACAGGTTGGTATGGGTTTGTGTAGCTACCAACAGGTTGGTATGGGTTTGTGTAGCTACCAACAGGTTGGTATGGGTCTGTGTTCGCTAACTCGGCCAAGGCCAGCCTGTCCCTCAGTTTAACCATGATAGAGCTCCTCACAAAAAGTTTCTCTAAAAATACCCAGAGGGATTTTTAACATTCCAATAAAATGATTTTACAGAGTGGTGTGTGTGGATTTTGGAGGTGTTGCTGAGCAAAGACAACACTTTTCTTAAGTATCCTCATGAAATTGTGTATATTCAATTAAATAAAATCTGGCTAATATATTGTGAGTAATAATACTAATAATATCTTCCTTACTAAATTTAACTAATCTAAATAAAGATTATTACAAATTCAAACATGAAAAGTACTGTAAATAAAAATAATTATAATAATATTTTCAGCCCAAAATTATATTTTTTCACCTGCACTACAATTGACATGTTTATCAATAAAACACACCATAATCCCAGAGAACATAATCACACTTTGATACGTAAATCCAAAATAAGATAAATAATCCAGTGGCCACCTTCTTAATTAATAATTTAACAGTGTCTTAGCGGGCTAACGAATGAATGTGATTGGGGTTTGAGTGATAGAACTCTGGTTGGATGGTCGTCCCTGGAGGTGCGGGCACTGGAGACAAGGATGCCATCCTCTATAACCTGTATAATTGGTAATTTGACAGGAGTGACTTGACTCTGTGTGTCTGTGGCCATCCTGCCAGTGGAGACTGACCCTTTAACCCCACCATTTATTACACAAATCACAGGTAATCACTCCAACTAAGGGTAGAATAGCAGTGATCAGGGAAACAAAAACAAAGAGTATAAAAATGCATACTATTAGTGGAGGTAGTGGGAGTATCTTAGCCTACATTTCTGATAGGGAAAATAGAACACATTCCCACATGTACAGATGTAGTATCTTAATTTGAGCCAGTTTGCTACAGCAGGAAATGTGAATTATTATGTGCATTATAATTAATGGATATTTCTGTAGGGGTTCATACATTTTTCGTAAGGGAAAATCAAGTCTGACATTTCAAAGTGGAAATTACAAACTTTAGAAGCCTTTTTAAACCTAAAATACACTAAAGTTTTACATTTCCTGCATGCAGGAAAGTTATCTTGCAACAGGGTGATCAAATTAAGATCCTACACCTCTACTCACTAATAAAGAAATGTTGGTTTTGGATTTTCCAAATAATAACAATCATCAGAGAAGCAAACACAATATAACTGCAGTAAAAAAATGTTTTACTCTTGTATGTTTACACCTAAGGATGTGAGTGAGGTGGTTTCTTGGGCCGTTCCCCATGTATACATTTGCACTGGGCTTGTCCAAACAATCATACTTACATTTTAGCACAACTATCAGCACACCCTATTCCACAGGTCTGATAACATTCTCACCGCAGTTTCGGTGTGGCACTCAGGGGAAACAATGCCTTATTGACATGAGTTCCAGCCTCACAATGGCCACACAACTTCAGGGTTCCTGTTTTTGTTGACACTGTTAAAGCCCGCCATTGAAAGCCAATCCACTATGGACACAGCCATGCATAATTGAGCCCTCTGTCATACAATACAACAAATAAGTGCTTTAAATGTTTGAGTATGATACGCCAGGGAGAATACACACAGAGGGAGAGAGCGAGAAGCAGGTGAATAGAGAGTATAGGCTGATAGAACTGAAGGACGGAGAGAGACAAAGATAGGGATGGAAGGACAGAGGGAGTCCATAACCACTAGGGGACACTAGTAAGTCACGAACGGGTGGAGTGGTGTGTGCAGCAGGCAACAAACACTATGAACAAAATACTTTGTTGCACTCTCAGATAATAAAATAATTCAGAAATAGCTACTTGACTGCTTTACAAAATATCTTGACAATGCGTTGGCCCGTAACGCACAGGAACAGCTCCACATTTACATAATCACATAAAATGTAAACCACAGAGCACTATGGCCAACAAACAAACAGAGGAGGGAGAGGGAAAAGGATCCACTTTCCCCCATGGAATTAATATACCCACTAAAAGTACATTTTTACATTATGTACCTGCTCACAACAATGGGAAAACATTTGCAAATGTGGAGTTTTGCTCTGTCTGTTATTCCCCAGAAAACAGCTTCTCAGCTTTGTGTAATGAATATTCTATACAAGCCTTATGTTACACTGTAGTGTAGATGAGATAGTACTTACTTACTACAGGAATGATTTATAACTTTTATTAATACAATTTCCTCTAGAAACAGACCCGTCTTGATGTAATATACATATCCCACAAAGACTCCCATGTTATTCTATAACATTAAAAAGAAAACTTCTAAATTGGTGCAGAATTGTCACTGGGATAGGTAGAAACTAAGGCTGGGACGATACCAATATCAGAATACTCATTAGTATCATGTCAAGGAAACAAAACCCAAAGCAGATTTAACTTCTTTAGGAAAACAGCCCTAATATTGGAAAAAAACATCATTATGTTGTCATCCAGGGTCACATTTATTTATTTTCCAAGCTATAGCACACAATATTTTATATGCTGCAGGTTTTTAAAGGACCAAAGAGTTGGGTCTGCTTCGTGTTTTCATTTTTGCCATGGAAAACATATTGCTATACTGGTATCGTCACAGCCCTAGTAGAAACTTGACACTGAAATACATACTCCTGCATTATAAACATTAACTAAGATAAATGCACCCCATACAATCACCCACACTTTTACTGTACACACAGTCTCACTGACAGACAAGCTATTGGCATAAAAAACACTGTCTGAGTTCTCCATTTTGTGTGTGTCTTAAAAAGGGAAAGTTGTCCTGTCTGTAACTGGGTTAACTATGAGAGTTAACACCTCCGTTTACCTCCATCACCAGATAAAACTGTTAAGAAAGGGCCAGTGTATCGCCTTTCCTATAGCAACCAAGCACATACACTAAACAATTCTCCTCCTCTAGCAACTAAAGGCAGAACAACATTTGCCAGTGACATCCATAGTTATAGCCTTCGTTAGTTTCACAATGCTCCTCATGAATTAGTAACATCTGTTAATTGCACATTTATTGCACTCAAGAACACAGAGAGATACACTAAATGGCTGAGGAAAAAAACATTGCACTCCAATAAGAGAGTTATAAATACATTTGGAAATTTGAATTTAACCTTTGGCAAGGCAAAAATGAAGCAAATAAATATGCTGTACTCTTCATTCTTAGTACCAAGAAATTATAATCTCACCCCACCTGAACATTAAATGTATTTGTTATTACACTCATAAATAGGAAACTTAGGCTACAGTAAGTATAGCATTCAACTACTGTGTAGGTATAAAACGTCAGAGGAAACATTCCATTGAAAAGTGTATAGATTTAGTCCACAATTGATAGCTAAATTAGAGAAAAAAACACAACATTTGCATTTCCTCTCAAAGACTCCTTGATGCAACATATTAACAACTATATTTATTCAACGATGGAAATACAAATATGAGAATCATCCAGCAGCATAATCCTTCTGCTGTTTGCACTTCATTGTCGCCTTTTCAAATATCCTCCTAGTGTTTAATTTCCATGTGACAAGTTTGACTGACAATGTGGCTGGTGTGTTTGAACCATGTGCTCGGTTTCCCTCTCATTCCCTCTCATATTGAGCAGGAATAATGACTATTCTTGTGCTAGGCTGAGTATTTGTGTTATTGTTGTGGAGTGTCAGCAGCGGCCCCAGACGTTTGCCTAACGTGCTATCAGCGGGAGTGTAAAAATACAAACATATTTGTCAGAGTTATTGACCTTTATCTCTCCACTTTCTTGACAGCCTTCTCCAGTTATTGACAATACAAACACGCAGGGAAAAGCATAACCTTTCATTTAAAGAGCCCTCTCCTCCTCTCTCTCTCTCTCTCTCTCTCTCTCTCTCTCTCCCTCTCCCTCTCCCTCTCTCCCTCTCTCTCTCTTTCTCTCTATCCTCTCTCTCTCTCTTCCCCTCTCTCTCCCTCCTCTCTCTTGCTATATATCCTCTCTCTCTCCCCCTCTCTTTCTCTTTCTCTCTCTCTCCGTCTCTCTTCTCTCTCCCTGCTCTTGCAATTTGCTGAAATAAGATGGCAGATAATGGTACTGTTGATTTCTGCCATTTCTCTTTCATTCCAAAATTCAGAGGCTAATGTCATTAGACAGACACAATAGCTGCTATTCAGCCCCGGATACAGAGATATGTCAACTATTCAATATAGTTTTGACATGCTGACATTAGAGCAGAGTGTTGTTTCCCTATTTGTTTGCTTACAATGCCAATAATATCATGAATCATATATTCCTTTAAGCAAGCTATCTGTCCCCCTCGCATTTTCAAATGACCACTATATATATGTATGTAGGTATTCATACAATTTATACTGTGGACATATTCAAGGTCTAATATTTTGACACGAAACAGGAGACATAACTCACCATAATCAAACTACAAGGAATAATTGTATATTTTTATAGTAAGTCCATCTGTAGTATGAATAACATTTACATGGGAAAAAATAATGATCCTGAGAATAGGGTTGAAGAATCTTCCTGCATCCATCTTTAATGGTAAACAACACAGTGATGATTCATTTACTACACCGCCACCATGCATCTGTGCAAAATAATGCTGCTAGTAAAAAATATTAGCACCACTCTAATGATCTTCCAGGAGAATTCACAGTGTTTTTGAATGTGTCATTTTGCATTTTAACAATGAAAAATAACATCCATAATATATGTGTGTCCCCACCAGCCAGCCGCTCTGCGGGCACTTCAGAGCTGAAATTAAATTTTAAACAATCCAGACCAGTGTTTGGTGACCACGGTTAATCATCAAGAAACAAAGACATCAAACAATATTTGATAATGAGAAAAATGCCTCCAGGATATTAGGAATGTGGGAGAGAGAACACAGCATGAGCCTCGCTGCAGAGGTAGAGAGGCACACCAGACACACAGACACAAGCCGCATTCGCACGTCGCACAGTGTGTGTGTGTGTGTAACCCCTCCGCCACACTTTCCCTGAGCGGGGGACAAAAAGCACACACTCATACACACGCAAACACACATACACACCAACGGTTCTTATGGAGTTAAAAAGCCATTAAACATTGTCTCTTTTTTTAAAGTTCATGACGAGATAATTAGAATTCAGTGAGTGGAGCCAGTGGTGAGATTAGAGCTTTGTGGAAATGTGTTTCATTTTGAACCTCACTGCATCGCAATTGAACCCAATTATCTGAAGTTAAAATGGCTTTGTGAGGGCCAGAACAGTAAAGCTCACACTGACAAAGATCCAAAGGAGATTTAAAAAAAATTAAGACAAAAGAGTAAAAAATAAGGTTGGATGGGATTTATTTTCCCTGGGTAAAAAACTAAATATTTCCAATTTTTCTATGGTATATGCATGGCTACAAGCTTGAGTTGTATTCATATTTTACTGAGCTGACTATACATATGGTATTCATTGAACAAAATATACCCTCAAATTGCTGTAGATATTTGTACTTAAAAAAGAATTGTGCTGTTAGTTGAGATATAGTGCAGACAGCATTATTCCAATATAAAAAGACTCAGTAGGCATGATATATTTTAGTTTCTCAGTTGATAATAAATCCATACTCTATTGGTTTCATTTTAAGACTTGTGTCAGTTTAATTTGAGTTTAGCTGAAATCTGTAGTTGGGGGGCCGATGTGTGTGTGCTTGTGTGTGTGCGTGTGTGTGTCAGGGCCCCTCTACCCTTTCCTCAGACAGGGTATTTACTCGGTTATCCTTGATTGACGTGACGTTAACGGTTTGGCCAAATCGAGGCAGATCCAGCAACCTGGGCCCAACTGCAGCATGTGCCGCCACCTCCGTCATGCAAATTGCATCCGGGCAGCCCGTTGACTATGATTAATGAGCCTGGGCTACAGCCTTTGTTTCCGCGTGCAGCCGTTTAGTGTGAAACACAATCCCAAAATATTATCTATCCCCTATTAGTGCACTAAATTTGTTCACACCACACATGTTGTTTAGAGCAATTTACAAGGAGAAGAGTTTTGTGAGCACAATTGCATTTAATGACTTACCCCTTAATCAAATTCATTAAAGGATAATAAAATAAATGAAAGAAATACACGTCTTGTCTTCCTTGATGTAAAATATGGATGTGGGATTTTCAGGGGCAGTCATGCTGTTAGGGGTGACGTTTTTTCCAAACGCACAGATCCGATACCTTGCTAATACTACAGGCATTTCCTGGTTATGGCTTGCCTCACATTTAAACTGTTATTTTTTAGAGCTGAGAACCTAGACTCCCTGATGATTGGAGAGCAATTCTGTGGTAGAGAGAAGTGAAGTCACTGAATATGCAAACACTGGGGGAAAAATGAAACATTATGACAATACGACTGCTTGTATTCTATTACAAAATTGTACCTTGTTGTATGGTGTGATATGATATCATTGAAGATGGTAAGGTCCAATGTGGGGAGAGTGTGGGGAGAGCGCAATTTCCTTAAACACAGCGTGATGTGTAAGGGAAATGAATCAAGGTCACAAATCCTCAGGATTAAAGAGTTATGAATTGAAAGAATCAATAACAAAGTAGGATTACTTTCTCTATCTCCATGTCTCTCTCTGTCACCACACACACACACACACAGAGCTATGCTCTCCCTCCGCTGATAGCAGAATGCAAATGTTTACCAGGCATTAAGGTATATAAGTACCATTAGTAGCATGGTGCTTAGCACTACAATGGTGTGCCAAGAGCAGTGGAGCAGAGATCAGTGCAGCATCTCCTGGATATCAGAGGGAAACATCCTTTGTAAATTAATCTCCCACTGTGAGCAGGCTTCACAGCTGGTTAACGGCACTGTGTGTAACGCTGCCCTGTTTACACGCCGCCTCCAAAGCACTCCTCTCCTCTGCTTTCTTCCCCGCATCCCCTCTCTCTTCTCTCTATCCCTCGCTCCTCTCTTTCCTCTTCCAGCTACAGTACCTTTGCAGCCTGCTATGGCTCTCACTGGATAGAGAGAAAGAGACACACGCACACACATGAACACACAGACTCACACACGCATACTTGAATCCAAGCACACAGAACTGCTCAGTGCTCCCCCCACCTCCCCTGCAACCTCTGATCCCAGCCTTTGGAGCTATTACAGTACGCTGCCTTCCCAACCCCTTCCTGATTTTTATATTTTTATACCATCACATTACATTGATCCTTTATGCTACCTATTACAAACGCTCCCCGACAAAAAACCCTGATCCTTTGATACCTAGACGGGTAAACTGCTCCAGCCGCCCCTGACCTCAGACTTTTATACCAATTAGACGAGACTGCCTCAGAGGCTCTGATTTTATCTCCTCCTACTGATCCCAGTACACTGCTCCCTTTTGTAGCACATCACGGTGCGCTGAGCCTTTTTAGTCTCCGAGACCAGGCTGGTGCACACAACCCCCGGACCTGGGCTCATCACAGCCATCATACTACACTGCCCCACAACAATACAGCTTTATTTTGATACACCGCAGGTCAGGTCACAGTGAGTCTGGCTGGCCCGCGACACCTTTGTGTTCGCCATAAAGGGAAAACCATGTTCATTCATACAATGTACTACTGTCATGTGCTGGTGGTGTTGTGATGTTATGATAAAAAATGACACATTATGACAAAAGTATAGATATAATCAAAGAATTGGAGACAATACAATATCAAAGAAAAATAGGCATATCAATTTGTTTTCTTTTATCATTTATTGTGATTTAGAGATGTTTTATGTTTTATTCATGTTTTATTAACTTTTAAGCTCCATACCATTCTAGGGTAACTAAAAATCTATCGTTGGCCTATTGTACAAAAATAAATAAATAGTCAAACTCACCATAGAAATTACTTGGTTATACTGCTGTAGCCGGCTTTCCTTCCATCTGTAAATGAAGTGTGTGTGTGTGTGTGTGTGTGTGTGTGTGTGAGAGAGAGACATTCTATTAGTCCAGACTGTGGTTTAGCACTGCTCAGAGAGTAATTAGGCCTATACAATAAGACCATTGTAAAAAATATATTGATCTGTCAGGAAATGAGCCCCTCATGTAGCTCAGTTGGTAGAGCATGGTGTTTACAACGGCAGGGTTGTGGGTTCGATTCCCACGGGGGGCCAGTATGAAAATGTATGCACTCTAACTGTAAGTCGCTCTGGATAAGAGCGTCTGCTAAATGACTAAAATGTAAATGTATGACACAGTAGAACTTAAAAAGAGAGCACTCAATACCTGCATCATACAACATAGTCAAATACAATTTCACTAGATTCAGTTCAGCTTCTGACATTTTTTTCATAAATCATGTCTGTACCAGTGGAGGCTGCTGAGGGGAGGACGGCTCATAATAATGGCTGGAATGGAGTCAATGGAATGGTATCAAACACATGGTACTCTGTACTCATATATTACACTGAGTATATTTACAGTAAAATACAAGTCTAAATACTTTACTCTTTGTGTAGGCCTATGCCACCAAATAATGAGGGGTATTTCACTTGAGGCACACACTTATGCACTAAGCTCAATAACCCCGCTTTTACAAATCTTCTACCATTATCCACAATCCTGTATAAGTGTTCCTGCCACGGGCACTTGGAGTATAAACTATCAAGAGCTCAAATGAAAGGAGATATAAAAACATCAATAAATGATGCCTTCCTGCCCCATAGTAGGCTACCTACTGTAACTTGTTACACTTTCCTTTCAGACTTCATAAGAGCCAAAGTGTGCCCTGACCAACGACTACTTTTAAAGAGCAACGTTTTCTAAACTGCTCCATATGGAAACTGATTTGGAGTCAGTGGCAAGGGGCATCTTGGGATGTCACTGAGGTTCGGAGTTAAAAAGAAGCCACTTTGTATTAATGTCTAAAAGAACATCCAGGTCTTCCCTCTTTAATACCAAATCCCTTTAAAATATTGTTTGGCAGCAAAAAGAGGATTTCAGGGTTTTGGAAGGTGTTGATATATGATTGAGTGGAAAAAACAGACACAAGTTTATAATAGGCATATCAGTTTTGTAATCTATCATTTTATATTTACAGTTAATCATAAATATGTCAAATGAATCAGGTTGTCATTTCTGTGAAAAACATTCAAAGTGAATGTATTGTTCAGTAGTTTTTATATATTTTTTAAAGTGTGCTCTCCCTTTCCATGCAGCTACTGTAGGCTATCAACAAAACATTCATCAGAAATGCATTTAGTATTTTGCTGAAGGGCTATTTTTAGGCTACTATAATGAAAAAGAGTACCATGCACTGGTCTTGAATGCAGCATAATTTGTCCAACTGTATGCATACCCTACCTATGAAAATGCATCGCTATGATATGACTGGTGACATTTTCCAAATGTGCCAAAGAAAGATATCCAAATCTTTTAGGTTTGATATTGCTGTTATTGGTAATGAATCACAGTAACGCCGAGAGAAAAAACTGTATCGATGCTGTTCTGATGCTGCTGTCTGTGAGCCTATCCCTTACCGCTATACTCAGCTCCTGCCATATAGACCAATCGGAGCGCTTTTCATACTTACATACGCGCTTCAACTTTCTTGCGGGAACAAACCAGGAAGTGTCTCGTGCTCTTTGCATTTATGGTAAATAACATTGTTCTTGTCAATGCAGTGGCTATTGTTAAATTACCGGACTATTTACTATCGTTTATGCGACCGAATTCAAAGAGTTTGATACGCTGAACAAGATAGTTAGCTAAAAAGTTAACACGCTAGCAAACAATTTCACAGCTGATATCACAACAACGTTGTTTAGACACGCATATATATATATTTAAAAAAAGAGTGTTTCGAGCAGAATACAAGGAGATGTGAGTGATGATGCTTCATAATGCATGTTTCAGTCTTCGAATAGTTCACCTTATTGATATTGTCATCAGCTTTTGCTATGTCATTTATGCGTCTTGTCCTACTGCATGAGGTTATCCTAGCCCTAGATTTCGAAAACCCTTTTCCGTAGGGTCTTCAGTGGTTAGCTGTGTGTAAACTACAATTCCGACATTGTTTTAACGTTTAGAAGCAATAATCACTTGTTAAACGGTTTTTGAAACATGATGAAATGCCCCATTCATATCAGCATGAAATAATCTTTCAAATAGTCCAGTGAAGCTCAGTTGGTAGAGCATGGCGCTTGCAACGCCAGGATTGTGGGTTCGATTCCCACCGGGTAACAGTATGAAAATTTATGCACTCACTAACTGTAAGTCGCTCTGGATAAGAGCGTCTACTAAATAACTAAAATGTAAAATGTAAATAAAAAGGCTACAGTTACTGTAGCCGTTTTGCACAGATCCATAGCTGTGTGTGCCTCCAGTTAACTACACTTCCTCCCCAGGTATGCTTACACACAGGTGTTCAGAGCAAGCTAGATAGCTAATTAACACAGGTGGCCGCCTCTGTCTTCTGCAAACAAGCACTGTAACATATAAATTCATTTGAAGGTAGGTTTTTTGAAAATTATTTCTCGCTGATATAAAAGATGCATTCCTTATGTTTCCAAAACGGACCGCAAGCGATGCGTTTTAACGCATCAGGGCTCTTAACAAAACTCACCAGGCCAGAAGATACTATTGTGAATAAGCGCTAAAGGTAGTTAGTGTCTATCAATCAAACACCGATTTTGCTCTGAACACCTGTGTGTATCCTAACTCTTATCATGACCCCAATTCCATTGTATTACATTGGGTCATTGCATGTCCCCTTTTGCCTTGTGAGGGAAATGCCCCAATGCTGCCCAAATGCTCTTTCTAAATGCAAATAGCCTACACCTCGCACGTGATACGGTTTTGGAAACACTTGGAACTTAACTTTCATATGAGAGAGAAACATTTTCAAAACAAAAGATACACTTAGGCCTACACTTTAGCAAAGTTGCACCTGGCTGTGTTTTTAGTAACACCTGCTTCTGGACGGAAATGTGGAATGGAATGGTCCAATGGAAATGGGAGCGCAAGGTGAGAGGATGTCGTACCTCGGCTGGAGGCTGTCTTACAGCCGGGTGAAACTTTGCTAAACAGTGTACAGTAAGTGTATCTTTTGAATTTGAAAGATTCTTATCGCTGGTATAAAAGTTAAGTTCCAAAGGTTTCCAAAACCGTATTGCAAGCGAGGACTATTAATGTTTCTAATTGTTAAAACAGTGTCGGGATTGTAGTTCACATGGAGCCAGCTGTAGTCCATACCTTCAGCTGACAACCCAAGAAGGGAAAGCTGTCAGCCCCCTTGGGTTCTCGAGAGCTAGTGGCGATCTCTGCATAATTTTGTAGCTGGAGGCTGTTGGGTGCTTTTACTCAGGTGTTGTTACCTGCGTACGCTACTAGTCTCGCGAGGCAATCCTTCCAAATCTCGTCCCGTTGACTCCGCTATTACCCATGGCCACTGTTGAGAAAGATATTAGCAGAGATTCTATAAGTTTGAAAACTCTATTAGCCTATCGATGCTGCTATATTTAAAGAGCGACTGCCTTTAAAAAGCAATAAATCCCTTTTAAAAGGGCCTATGTGGCGTCGATATGAGTCACAAACACTTATTCTAGTGTCAAAATTGACTTCAAAGTGTAAATAGGACCATTTTGGTCTTAAAGTCAGTCTCGTCTAAAACAGATTTTGGAACATCTGTGCGTCACAATGGGTAAATGAAAGTTGGCTTTTGATTTGACGATGTATATTTGCCAACTAACATTGGGTGAACAGCTGCGGTGATTGTCTATGCTATTGGATAGAGCGCAGTGAGACAGATCTGCCCAGCAGCCCGACTTTGTTTACATAAGACAACACGTCACACATTTCTTTACTTCAGAAATACTGCACCAAACACCTTAGTTGGATGTCAAATTATGCAACTAAAAAACCCTCGGCAAAAACGTCAACATTTATTACAGATTTCTTGATGTCACGCCCTGACTCAGGGGACTCTTATATGTTGAGTCAGGGTGTGTATATCCTTTGTTATATATATTCTATGTTGTAGTTCTATTATGTGTAGATCTATGTTGGCCGGTGTGGTTCCCAATCAGAGGCAACTGTAGCTCGTTGTCTCTGATTGGGGACCATACTTAGGCAGCCTATTGGCACTAGTGGGTTGTGGGATCTTGTTCCGTGTAAGGTATGTTGTTTGTGTCTACCTTGGACTTCACGGTTCGTTTAGTTTGTTGTTTTGTCGTTGTGTTTATTCGTTATAATAAACATGTATGCATATCACGCTGCGCCTTGGTCCGTCCTTCAACGAACGTGACATTTGAGTTATCTTAGATTCATTCTGGGGATTTTGAGGAAGTGAAATATGCTTCCGGGTCTACAGTGTCTCATGGGGGACAAATATCATTAATCAAACACCGATTTTGGTCAGGAAACACACCTCCAAGACTTTCTAATGAGCAACAGAAAACCACACGTGCCAATCGGTGTGTTCAGTGGCTCTTTAAATTACTGTAGAGGTCCTGCCTCTGCAACATAACATGCTGTTGACTCCCACACCAGTAGGCAGTGTACTGTCTGTCCAGCCAAGGTCAATAGCCAATATTTTGCTAAAGAACATGCTTATTGAGAAAATATCAATACAATGAAAATGTGCTGTTTACATGCTTTCATTTAGTTATTTATATAAGTTTAAACTAATATTTTTTGCGCTGGTTGTTTGAATTAATTAAGCAATATGTGTCTTCCATTATGTAGGCTATAAAATGAATGGCAAAAAAGTATCAATTTAATGCAAAATATTGTGTCCATAATGTCCTATTAAATTCAGCCTCAGTAAGAAATCATCTATAGACAGTACTGTTCAATGTTTCTGCATTGAATTTCATTACGTCAGCCAGCGTCTCCTCTGGTCCACTTATGTAGCTGGCTGCATGTTCAGAAATATAAGAGGAGGTTAATGGCTGTGTTTGCGTTTCTCCTTGACACTGAGGGGCCGTTCTTTATTGAATGTAACACATGTAATCCCCCAAGGCCACCAGGACACCACTAGATTCTGCCGAGGTCACTTACAAAGTCGAATGAATTTGGAGCTTCCTACAAGCATTGTGCCCTAATCACCGCCAGAAGAAGGTACCGGGGTCCCCAAGGGTGGGACACAGCCTACCTACCTTTGTTCTCAGTGTCAGCATTTTAGAGAATATGTTATGTGCAATGTGTGTTTCAGCTACATATGTACTACCTTTTTGTCCGTATTAGAATACATCTTTGTAATGTTTATTTAGGTTCTGAATGTGATCTTTTACGTTAGTGTTTCTGTTTCTCAACCAAACCTCTAACTACCAGTATCCTTCCAATAAGAACCGTTTTTCGGGGGTGATAATTAAAAGAAAACAGAAACGTTTTCATTCCAATAATTCTGTATGGCTGGTCCTCCCAGCAGTGTTGGCTCTTTTGTTTAGTCTTAGCAGTTATTGTTATTATTTACTTTGGCGTAACCGATCACGGGGAGGCCCCTGCTCTTTAAAAACCCTGAGTCTTGTCACCGGGCCTGACAGACAGGCACGGCAGCAGTGTTTTCACAGCCTGCACAATTATTCTGCTTGTCCAATCAGCTGAGCCTGGCTCTGGAGGGTTAATGATTTGACTGGCAGGAAATCAGGCTCTCAAGACATAACATATCGACTAGGCCATCCATCATCTCTTAGCATGCGCTCAGGCACGGCAGGCAGACATGCAGGCAGGCAACATCCCCCCCCCGACTGTGTGGGAGCCCTGCCACTGCGTAAATACTGGCCAGGTGGGTGGGTGATGGTGGACTGGCCCATACAGGGGGGTGGCAGGAATAGGGAACAGGTAGGCAGAGGGACAGGTATCACTCTAAAACCTGTATCACAATACTGCACAGTTCAGGATGGAGATACAAGTTGCTAGTATAATGACTAGGCTACTTTACAATCAGTGGTTTCATGACTGTCATGTTAATAACAGAACCTTCTCACTGCAGATGATGACAAGCTAGATGCAGGAACTATTGACTGTGAATAAAGTTATCTTAATCTTAATATGGAACTGGTGATGTAGGCCTATGTCACAAACATGGATAGAGTAGCCTATTTCATAAATATTTTATTTTGTGAGTGATGGCTGGAAACGCACGTTTATGCTATATCATATGGTAAAAATAAATGCAGAAAATGCACGTTTGACCTGACTTTTCAATACAGCGCAATTAATTGGAAAATATATTTCACGGTTCTAATGCAATGTTTTTAAGCACAATAGTATTTAGCAGTCATTGCTTTTCATAGGAGACTCAATGGGAAGAGGATCAAAATCCCAAACGATAATGATTGTGATAGGCTATTTCAAGGTAATTTCCACAGGGCGTCTGTCAGTCTTTCTGCTGGGATATGAGTAGGGAGGGAGCAAAAGAGAAAGATAGAGAAAGGTAGGGATGCGCCGGCCGCTATCCCTCGGCTGTATCGCCTGCATAACACAGATGTTGGGAGTCATCTGTCAGCATGGCCTCTCCTGCAGAGCCCGGGCTGTTCTGAGGGGAAAAGAATTGGACACAGTGCTGTCACTTTTTACCCCCCCCCCCCCCCACAGTGAAGGGACATGCAAATGACCCCCCGTCACCCCCTCCTCCTTCCCGGGCGGGGCTGTCCCTGTTCCTGCCTAGTGTCTGGCTGCCTGGGCCCCAGCCACAATGAGAACCAGGGAGGCAGCAGCGTGGGGGCGGGAGAGGGCTCAACACAGCCAATGTGACATCAGGCCTTTCTCTCAACCACATATTAGAATTGGAAATGATGGGCTGCTGCTCTGAGGCCTCGCCTGGCTTCCCCCAGTCCAGAGGGGACCACTGTCCCTCTGCTCTCTTTGTCCCCAGGGGGAGGGAGTGTGTGGGGGGGGGTAGACTCCTCCGGCCCTCTGTGCTACCTTATGAATGAATTTGGATGTAATGATTACTCCCCTCTTTAACACTCCGTTCAGCTCATTCTGCATGGCTCCTCTGAGTTTGAGAAGGGTGTGGATGGGTGTGTGATGTGGGGGAAAAGAATGGGGCAGATGCTTTTGCACACACACAGTAGTTCCCTGGCCCGGAGTCCCTGAACGTTTTCGAATCAGGCCCTAATGTGCCGTTTTTATCAGCAGTGAGGCGGGCTGCAATATGGTGCTGGGGGAATATGAATGTTGATTAAGCATGCGTTCAGCCTTTTGAAATTCTGAAGAAGTGTCAGAATAATGGATGTTGAGCAAATGTCAAGCATTTGTTAATTTCTCTGTTATTTGGGGTTTATCTAGCGTGATCTGGGGAGGAAAGCGGAGGCCAGCGTTGTTGTGGCATGTGCCATTGATATGGTGATTTATTGGCTAGAGACACTTTGTTTTTGATGGTAATATTCAGGCTGGGGAGGAAGCTGTGGGACTTGCTCATTGATTATTTATTGCGGCTATGGTGTTTCTCTCTCTATTACACGGCAGTTAATCCCAAGGATGTTGCGTTATTCTTTAACTAATTTCTGTGCCTGCACTGATTTGAACATTTTCAGCTTTGCACAAAGAGGATAGAAAATCATGTTGTTTTGGTCAAATTGTTGACAAGTTGTCCTGTTTATTTCCTTTTACATTTTTTGCCCTATTTTCAGTTTAAAGTTTATTTTGCAAAAGATGTGCCATGTCTTTATACTGTTTATTTAATGTATTGAAGTCATTGTTGAGAGCTCTGTGGGCGATTTTCACTTCAAACTTTTGGAGACTCTTGAGACTAGGCTAGCTAATTAAACTACTGCATATCTAGGAAGAGAATAGTCCACACATAGCAACAGAAAAACGAAAACATTTGTTGCTAAATATCTCAGAAAACTAACACTTGGAAGAACTTAGAATCACATCTTTCCTTTCACTTTTACTGTAAAATGTAGTATATTTAGGCTAGATTTCATTGTACAATTATTTTGTTAATACGAATAGTATTTTCATTGTACCCCAAGAATGTGTCCTACCACAGGCTTTTAACTGGGGGTGTCTGAGCCTGGATGTGGCGATGACATTAGCCAGGGCTGGGTCTGGCCCAGAGGCTGCAAGACAGGCCAGTAGTGAGGGCTAGCCTAGCAGCCTCCCCTGTCCTGGATGACCACTCCACATGCCTCTGGCTCTCAGCTCAGACCAAAACACAAGCTGGCAGCTAGGGCTTATGGGTGAAAACCCCCCCAGCCAATAGGAGTGCTGTCTGGAGCAGGCTGGGATGTGGTCGCTGGTTGGGAGGACTAATCACAGAACTGGACATGTTTATGTAGTCAGGAAGAATGGAGGGAGGAAACGAGGGAAGGAAGAGGAGTAGTGAGACTGTGGAGTTTACAACTTGATGCCAGGTTGAGGAACTCATGAATAATAGATGTGATCAATTTGTTGATTAGGAAGCGGAGGAATAATATGCTTCCTCACAGATATGTCCTACTCTGGCCACAGCAAGCTCCCCAAATTGTAATGTATCGCCTCATTGGGCTAAAGAGTACTCCAATAAGCTGCTGCCAATCGCCAGAATGTGTTGTCAATGATAGAAGGACACTAGTTCATTTTCATTGTGGAATTAAGTAAACATTAGGAAATGAAAAATAAATGAAAGTGGACAAAATTAACTGATTTCCATAGCAAACTCTGACAAATGTCTCCAATAAAAATGGGCATGCCTTTCAAAAATGATAAACAACACACAGGACACACATGGGGGAAGACCAATGTAGTGCAGTGTACAGTACAGCTGGGTAGCTATGCTGGGGACTGTAGCCCCAGGATCTGTTTGCATACTGGGATCAATTGCAAAAAGGAGAACGGAACAAATTGCCCCGAATGGTGGCGTAGACGGGCTTGAGGGAGTAGGCAGGCAGTTGGTCAGCGTAATTTGTTTTCTTGCCAGACCGGATGACCCTTGCTTTACATGATGGATAACCACGAGTTTTCAGAGACGGCAATGATAATAATTGCGCTGTAACTATAGCAACGCACCATAATAGCTAGAACGTAGTTTGTCACGAAACACACATGGAGAGGCCGCTACCTTTCATGATTATTCATAAATTATGTCTGTGATGGTCTTATGGGACACTATTCTTACCACAGTTACATGAAAGCCCTGACATCTTGGACACCTCTGAAGACACTTGATTTAAAATATGATAATATTAAAGTGAGTGGGGTAATATACTCCCCCTCTAGAGAGAAACCCTGTTGTGTGCTTCTTTTAAAGCCATCTCTGTCCACACAGTCACACTACTCCGCAGGGAGCTGCAGTGGGCTATGGCTTCCTCGGAGGGAGGGGTAGAGATCCTGTCTGTAGTTTGATCCTCCCTGGTGCTGATGGGAGTTGTGGTTCATTCCTGGTGGTTCCAATCTGAATCACTCTGAAGCCACAGATTATAATTAGATTGTTCTCCTGTCAATTAAATATTTCACTTGTCTCTAGGTTGTTTTTCAATATAGGCTAGGTCTGTGTTCATTGCTCTTCATTGCTTTTAAGGAGCATTTGCCACAATGTAACCACAATGGTGATTTATGTGTGTATGTGGTAACCTTGAAGATATCTTCACAAGAAAATGTACATCAAAATTAGATTTAGGTTAAGTTGGTGTCATGATTCTTTACATGCACATTTCCATTCTAGATAGGGCAATTGTAATGAAGAAAAACAATTTTAATGGTAAACATTTTTGTTCATTAAACAACTATTTGTTTGGAACGCCATCACAGGGAGATATGTTTGTTTATGTGTTTTGTGGAAATGTATCACAGTTATACATTAAGGACTACATTTCCCCCCTTGATTCTGTCTTGCTGATGATGGTAGACTTTGGTAAGAAACATATGTTAGGCCTCAGCATGTGTCATTAGAGGGATTTGCATATGCAGAGTATTTAACCAAAGCACATCCAGCTATATTTCTTTCAGTGCAAAATATATAATTTAAGGGAAAGATAATGTGTTTGAAATTACATGTAAAAATAATGCTTTTACTCATATATTCAATCTATTTTCACAGGGATAACTAAATATTTATAATATCCGTATTAGATAATGGGTTGTTAATTATTTCTAGCCATTCCACTCTCGGCCATATCACTGAGAGGTCGTAATATCAACACTTAGCTAGACCAACTGCACTGCAGATAAAGGTACAGTAGCTTAATCAGACCTGGATAAACTCAACCATTAAAATGCTGACACCACTCATACTGACTTTCCTTTTCGTTTTCACCCCCCAAATGTCGGAGTCATTAGTAGGAAATGTGCTATGCCTCAGTGAGCTTCATGCCCTGAAGAGTCACAACACACACCACTCTCGACATATAGATCCTCCAAATGCTAAGTACTGTCGAAGCATATGATACCCACGCCATTAGCCAGGTGGCTTTCATTAGGGAAATTACTGCTATTGTTTATAATTAATTATTTGTAAATAGGAAGATTCTGAAATTTAATTGATAGCTTGTAGTATAGCCCCTCAATTAATTAGCTAGTGAGACAATCTGGGGGTAATCTATTCACCGTTGGTCGTTTTTATTGTTTATGATTAAAAAGCAGTTTTGCCTCTTCAGTGATGAAATATGATGGTGCATTTTTGGACAACTACATGTGATATCAAACTATAGTGAAATAATGGAGTAAAAAAGGAATGCTATTCACATTAAAATGATTTCATAAGAGAAACCGGGTGGGACTAGTTTAATCCTCGAGGGGGTTGGGGGACCCTACAGCATTGAAAACATATGCCAACAAGAAACAGTATACGTGTACACGGACTCAATTTGTTATATACAATCCAATATACTCTTCAATCTCTTACAACGTATAGGCTTAAAGTGTTAAACACATGGCTGTGTAACATATCCCATGGTGAATTCTAGAAGTGAACAGACAGTCCTACCAGCGTAGTAACAAAGTGAACCACCTAATTGTTTTAATCAAATCTGGAGCCCTACTATTTTAGGCTCCATGCATATTAATGTGGCTGTCTAGGGTTTTGGGGCTGGGTAAGGGTAATTACACAGAGAGAGAATGATTCCCTAACCACTCTTCTGTTTCCTAACCTTCTGTCTTTCCATGTTCACAATTCAAGGCCGTGGGGAAGGATTGGATTCTGTTTTCCTTTTTTTGTTAGAGAGGTCATTGTGTCTGTGGCAATTTTGACCCTTTGCAACTTCATGATGACAGGTTTTTCCTAAGACACTCAAGTTGCTAACGATTTTAAGATAGTAATGAATAGGCCAAACTAGATCATATAAATCATATATGCATTATTTGGTAACACTTTACTTGACACCCAGCATCATAACACATGACACGGTCATAACCATGGCATAATGTCGTAATAGCTGACATAATGTGTCTTAACCTGTCATAATATGATCATAACACTGTCGTGACGCATATATTTACACCTGTTGTGACATATATTGCATTATTTTATGGCTGGTTATTATTATTTTTTTATTTTTTTTATTTCACCTTTATTTAACCAGGTAAGCCAGTTGAGAACAGGTTCTCATTTACAACTGCGACCTGGCCAAGATAAAGCATAGTAGTGCAATAAAACAACAACACAGAGTTACATATGGGGTAAAAAACATAAAGTCAGAAATACAACAGAAAATATATATACAGTGTGTGCAAATGTAGCAAGTTATGGAGGTAAGGCAATAAATAGGCTATAGTGCAGAATAATTACAATAGTATTAACACTGGAATGCTAGATGTGCAAGAGATTATGTGCAAATAGAGATACTGGGGTGCAAATGAGCAAAATAAATAACAATATAGGGATGAGGTAGTTGGGTGGGCTAATTTCAGATGGGCTGTGTACAGGTGCAGTGATCGGTAAGGTGCTCTGACAACTGATGCTTAAAGTTATTGAGGGAGATAAGAGTCTCCAGCTTCAGAGATTTTTGCAATTCGTTCCAGTCATTGGCAGCAGAGAACTGGAAGGAATGGCGGCCAAAGGAGGTGTTGGCTTTGGGAATGACCAGTGAGATATACCTGCTGGAGCGCAGACTACGGGTGGGTGCTGCTATGGTGACCAATGAGCTAAGATAAGGCGGGGATTTGCCTAGCAGTGATTTATAGATGGCCTGGAGCCAGTGGGTTTGACGACGAACATGTAGTGAGGACCAGCCAACAAGAGCGTACAGGTCACAGTGGTGGGTAGTGTATGGGGCTTTGGAGACAAAACGGATGGCACTGTGATAGACTACATCCAATTTGCTGAGTAGAGTGTTGGAGGCTATTTTGTAAATGACATCGCCGAAGTCAAGGATCGGTAGGATAGTCAGTTTTACGAGGGCATGTTTGGCAGCATGAGTGAAGGAGGCTTTGTTGCGAAATAGGAAGCCAATTCTAGATTTAACTTTGGATTGGAGATTCTTTATGTGAGTCTGGAAGTTGAGTTTACAGTCTAACCAGACACCTAGGTATTTGTAGTTGTCCACATACTCTAGGTCAGACCCGTCGAGAGTGGTGATTCTAGTCGGGTGGGCGGGTGCCAGCAGCGTTCGATTGAAAAGCATGCATTTAGTTTTACTAGTGTTTAAGAGCAGTTGGAGGCTACTGAAGGATTGTTGTATGGCATTGAAGCTCGTTTGGAGGTTTGTTAACACAGTGTCCAATGAAGGGCCAGATGTATACAAAATTGTGTCGTCTGCGTAGAGGTGGATCTGAGAGTCACCAGCAGCAAGAGCGACATCATTGATATACACGGAGAAAAGTGTCGGCCCAAGAATTGAACCCTGTGGCACCCCCATAGAGACTGCCATAGGTCCAGACAACAGGCCCTCCGATTTGACACACTGAACTCTATCTGAGAAGTAGTTGGTGAACCAGGCGAGGCAGTCATTTGAGAAACCAAGGCTATTTAGTCTGCCAATAAGAATGCGGTGGTTGACAGAGTCGAAAGCCTTGGCCAGGTCGATGAAGACGGCTGCACAGTACTGTCTATTATCAATCGCGGTTATAATATCGTTTAGGACCTTGAGCGTGGCTGAAGTGCACCCGTGACCAGCTCGGAAACCGGATTGCATAGCGGAGAAGGTACGGTGGTATTCGAATGGTCAATTATCTGTTTGTTAACTTGGCTTTCGAATACTTTCGAAAGGCAGGGCAGGATGGATATAGGTCTGTAGCAATTTGGATCTAGAGTGTCACCCCCTTTGAAGAGGGGGATGACCGCGGCAGCTTTCCAATCTCTGGGGATCTCAGACGTTATGAAAGAGAGGTTGAACAGACTAGTAATAGGGGTAGCGACAATTTCGCGGCTAGTTTTAGAAAGAAAGGGTCCAGATTGTCTAGCCCAGCTGATTTGTAGGGGTCCAGATTTTGCAGCGCTTTCAAAACATCAGCTGTCTGAATTTGTGTGAAGGAGAAGCGGGGGGGGCATGGGCAAGTTGCAGCAGAGGGTGCAGAGTTGGTGGCCGGGTTAGTGGTAGCCAGATGGAAAGCATGGCCAGCTGTAGCAAAATGCTTGTTGAAATTCTCGATTATTGTAGATTTATCGGTGGTGATAGTGTTTCCTTATGACACCTACATAAGTGTCAAAACCCACAACCTACCACACAAGGCAAAACATTCCGTTACATAGCCTACTTGTCAACAGTATGTTTATATAAAATGTTCTGAAATTGACCATATTAAATTATCATTGTAATTGTGCACACATTGATGTCAGACATGCACCTACATTTACATTTTAGTCATTTAGCAGACGCTCTTATCCAGAGCGACTTACAGTTAGTGAGTGCATACATTATATTTTCTATATTCTTCATACTGGCCCCCCGTGGCAATCGAACCCACTACCCCAATGCTTTGTTGCTGATGACTGGGATGAATGCTGGAGCAAATTTCAGGAGCAGGACAAGACACCCTCTTTTTGACTGATGACTGACATAAGGGCATGGCTTATATGATTATGATGGTCATAATGCTTCTTGACAGTGTCATGAAGTGCATTTTCATAGTCCAAGTAAAGTGGCACAGGATAGTCATAGTGCTTTATGACAGTGCCAAAGTGTATTTTCAACAAGTTATTTAGAATATTAAAAAAAACATGACTGAAGAATTCATTACAACAAAGGACTTAAGAAACAAACTTTCCAACGAAATGAAACTTCTTGGCAGAGAAGAAATACATTTGAATAAATGTGGGTTTCGACATTCTTATGTAGGTGTCATAACCAGCCATAAAATAACGCAATAGCCTACATGTCACAACAGGTGTAAATATATGGGTCATGACAGTGTTATGACAATATTATGACAGTTTCTAACAAGTTATGTTAGCTGTTATGACATATTATGATATGGTTACGACCGTGCCATAATGTGTTATGACGCTGGGTGTCAAGTAAAGTGTTACCCATTATTTTATATATATTTAATTGCTGTTATCATATTGGCTATATACTATAGTCATAATACCACCCAAATGTCTGCTGCAGCAAGTCTGACCAAATGTTGACTCAGTTGGTTAGTGTCTGGGTCACTGGCTCTCTCACTTCACTAACAATGCAAGGGTTAACTCTTCAGATTGACATAGCATCAGTATCAGGATGATATCCCAGTCCATAGTATCTGTTAGTCAGACTGTGTATTCACTCCTGAGAATCATCATGACATGATAAACTGAGAAGAGGCAGTGGGGAGTTCAGTTGAATCTCTATGTACTTAGCAAGGCGTGAAGTAACACATCTTCATCTGCCTGAGTATTTACAGATGTAATCAGGGGAGGGTAGGTCATCCTAGGCACTGGACATTGTGATTGACCCCAGCTCCTCCATTGGAAAGAATTCATTTGATCTGCAGATACAGTGGGGAAAAAAAGTATTTAGTCAGCCACCAATTGTGCAAGTTCTCCCACTTAAAAAGATGAGAGAGGCCTGTAATTTTCATCATAGGTACACGTCAACTATGACAGACAAATTGAGGAAAAAAATTCCAGAAAATCACATTGTAGGATTTTTAATGAATTTATTTGCAAATTATGGTGGAAAATAAGTATTTGGTCACCTACAAACAAGCAAGATTTCTGGCTCTCACAGACCTGTAACTTCTTCTTTAAGAGGCTCCTCTGTCCTCCACTCGTTACCTGTATTAATGGCACCTGTTTGAACTTGTTATCAGTATAAAAGACACCTGCCCACAAGCTCAAACAGTCACACTCCAAACTCCACTATGGCCAAGACCAAAGAGCTGTCAAAGGACACCAGAAACAAAATTGTAGACCTGCACCAGGCTGGGAAGACTGAATCTGCAATAGGTAAGCAGCTTGGTTTGAAGAAATCAACTGTGGGAGCAATTATTAGGAAATGGAAGGCATACAAGACCACTGATAATCTCCCTCGATCTGGGGCTCCACGCAAGATCTCACCCCGTGGGGTCAAAATGATCACAAGAACGGTGAGCAAAAATCCCAGAACCACACGGGGGGACCTAGTGAATGACCTGCAGAGAGCTGGGACCAAAGTAACAAAGCCTACCATCAGTAACACACTACGCCGCCAGGGACTTAAATCCTGCAGTGCCAGACGTGTCCCCCTGCTTAAGCCAGTACATGTCCAGGCCCGTGCTAGAGTGCATTTGGATGATCCAGAAGAGGATTGGGAGAATGTCATATGGTCAGATGAAACCAAAATAGAACTTTTGGTAAAAACTCAACTCGTCGTGTTTGGAGGACAAAGAATGCTGAGTTGCATCCAAAGAACACCATACCTACTGTGAAGCATGGGGGGTGGAAACATCATGCTTTGGGGCTGTTTTTCTGCAAAGGGACCAGGACGACTGATTCGTGTAAAGGAAAGAATGAATGGGGCCATGTATGGTGAGATTTTGAGTGAAAACCTCCTTCCATCAGCAAGGGCATTGAAGATGAAACGTGGCTGGGTCTTTCAGTATGACAATGATCCCAAACACACCGCCCGGCAACGAAGGAGTGGCTTCGTAAGAAGCATTTCAAGGTCCTGGAATGGCCTAGCCAGTCTCCAGATCTCAACCCCATAGAAAATCTTTGGAGGGAGTTGAAAGTCCGTGTTGCCCAGCGACAGCCCCAAAACATCACTGCTCTAGAGGAGATCTGCATGGACGAATGGGCCAAAATACCAGCAACAGTGTGTGAAAACCTTGTGAAGACTTACAGAAAACGTTTGACCTGTGTCATTGCCAACAAAGGGTATATAACAAAGTATTGAGAAACTTTTGTTATTGACCAAATACTTATTTTCCACCATAATTTGCAAATAAATTCATTAAAAATCATACAATGTGATTTTCTGGATTTTTTTTCCTCATTTTGTCTGTCATAGTTGACGTGTACCTATGATGGAAATTACAGGCCTCTCTCATCTTTTTAAGTGGGAGAACTTGCACAATTGGTGGCTGACTAAATACTTTTTTTCCCCACTGTAAACTCCTCCTCGTCTGATATACCTTATCCTGTTTGTTAGCGTTTGTTGATTTGTTTACTAGATACACACTGATGCATGCAATGTGAGGGAATATAGTAAACTAATGTGCCTTGTTACTGTTATCTCCTGTCGCCATACACCCCTTATCTAGAATAGGATCATTAATCTAAGCCTGCATTAGGATACATTGAATGGGTGCACACATACATATTGGAGTCTTAATAACTTTCCACTCAAAAAGGAAATAAAATCTGGTTGAGTTGGGCCTTTGTTGTGAATTTACTCTGTGTTTACATCAATTAATTTTGTTATCGTTGCCACTAAAAAGAGTCAGAAATCCTCTTAAGCAGAGAGAGCGGTGAATGAATATATGGATATGGGAATGTAATGCTACTGTTGAGCAGGCTGGGAGATCAGACCTCTATTGTAAGGCTCTGCTCTTGGCTCCATGTTTTCTTTAGCATGAATTGAGCGTAGTGCACCCAGGAGGGTACAGGTTGAATATACATTAATGTAAAGCCTGCAATAACTTACTATTAATATCTATTCAATGGAAAAGGGGATTGCTTCAGTGTAAAACCTTGACAGACTATAAACCCAGGACAAGCCTTGGTTTGTGTCCAGTTATGGAGCGCTCTAGCTCCCTTCTCTACATCCAGGTGGGATTAAAGCATCGCGGACAGAAGCGAAAAACTAAAACAAAACATTCTTAACCGCGCTGTTTGAAACAGATATGTTTTCACAGATATTAAATGCAGTTTCTGTCCCTTTAAACTTAACAGGGTAAAAATTTAGCAATTAGGCAGTAATCACGCTCATTATACAGAGTAATCCATTTAAAAACCTAACAGATGTCTGTTTCAGCAGAGGGAAGGTGGTGGTCCCGCTCAGAGAATAGTGCTGTAATGTTGTTGAAATGCTCAGGTGCAAGGTTGAAGTGGGGAAGAGTTTTTTTTCTTTCCCCTAAGTGTCCACATGTTGACAGTTGACCGTTTAATGGCCCACTTAATTGCTGTGGCCCCTTGGTCCCTACGTATCATTGTAAATTAACGCTGGGGCCACCGCCATTTATTTTTATTTTTTCATGTTACTTTCTTTCTTTCTTGACTTGAAACGTTTTGAGAAATAGTAGTTGATGGTTGTCCACATGACAGTGACATTAAACACTAGAGAGTAGCATTGTTGAACATTAGGCTAGTCTTCCACAGCCACAGTGGTAAAACTGTTTACAGCTGACATCTGGAGAAGTTAACACTGAGGCCTTTGCAGGGTTTAGGCCTATAGTCATCATAAACCACTAAACTATTCCAGTGCTGTAGTCCTTTTATCAATGCCTCAGATTCCTCCGGCTTTGTTTACATGTCACATGTGGTCATTTCATGGTCTGCAGTGATTGATGGCAGAAGGCTATATGGACTCAATATTTCAATGCAGCTAGGAAGCTAGGGCTTCTAGTCAGTATTTACATACCATTCTCAGGTGACTTGTAAAGAAAAGTCCATTAGATTTAACAATGAAATGTACTGCGAGCAGTATATGGAGACACAACCACAGGAGACCATTGCTCTCTGCAGGTGTGTGTGTGTATATATACTGTACGTGCATGATGTGTGGGGGGATGTTTGTACCGTCCAATTAGGAAAAAAATCTGTCACTGCTTTAAATATTTTTTATTCAAAGGGAGAAGGTTTAGGTGGGTGGGAGAGAAGACTTGCATTGCAGGGGCTGTGAATCCCAGTCGGAGCCGCCAGGTTTTCCCCCGCTGCCAGGTGTTTGACATTGACTGGAGCTGGAGATGAATGTAGCTTATGGCAACCCATGGAATTGACCGACTCCTGGGAGTCCCAGCTTCCTGCCGTGAAAGTTTCCATTTTCAAAGCACATCAGTTACACTGGGAATGTTCCAGAACGTCCTATATGCCAGCACTGACAGTGAGGCAAACCTTCGCCCGCCCCAAAAAAACCCTGCCTACAATCCCCCCCCTCCCCCCCCATTTTGGAATGAGAAAGAAAGAGGGCTCCCTAATCGCTAACAAAATGTATTTCAATATGTTGCCACTGAGCGCTGTGTTCCCTGTACTGCTAATGGAATTGAACCCCATCAATTATTTACATGTATTTGCTTTGTTTCTCCCTCATGTTTGTGCCTTTGAGCTTGGTTACAAGGTAATAATACCGTCTCAGCAGTTTTCTACACCAGGATTCACTCAAAATAACAACGACGAGACGACGATGGACTGGTCTATTGTGTCTGTGTTCGAGGGGTGGGGGAAGATGGTGTGAGCGAGAGAAAATAAAGAAAATCCCCAGCTAGACTATTTTCTCTCATCTCATACCACACACACCAACCTGCCTTTCTCCCTGCCGGCCGGACCATCGCTGCAGGAATCCTTTGTCCGAGGTGTTCATCTGGAACAACTTTGCCACACTTGTTTTCATGTTCTTTTAGATTACAGGGCAGCCGAGCCAGCCCTGGCTTTGAAGCTACTCTCTCGCTCCCTTTGTCTCTGTGCGATGCACTCTGGTAATTAACTTTGTCCTTCTTTTATTTGTTCCAGTCACTCGCAGTCCACTCTTCTGAGCATCTTCTCCCTGGAGTACCAGGTTAGACGTTTTCTACCTTTGTGAGCCCTGACAGGTGCCTAATTGAATGATGAATGTCCCTTTATATCTTTGTAATTGAACTGCCAGCACTCTGATTGGTTTGGAGGATGCCCCCTCCCTCGTTGTCCTCTCTTTCACGTTGAGGCCTTGCTTGCCTGAGTCTCGGTGGATGTCTGCCAAGCCTTCCCATCCATCTGTCTAATAACATCTAGCTGCTGCTTATTTGGTGGACCTGTAATAAATTATGCTAAACCATTATTATTCTGACAATAATAATTTCCCTGTGTAGTGCGGCTGCGTGTGCTAAATGTTTGCTGACTCGCACTGTCACTGCCGCTTTCCACTGCTGACAGCGATGATGATAAATGACCGCTGCTGCAAGTGGCAGAAGGCAGCACAGGCAGAAAATGGAGTCATTTATCATCCCCTGACAGGTGTCAGTCACGCCGCCCATCTCCACGGAATTACATTTTTTTGTGTAGTAGTTTTTAAATAAGTCGTTTTTAAGCAATGCTCTTTCTCGCCTATCCCCCTGGTTAAGATGGTTTAAAATTGAATTGCATGATGGAAATACGTTACGTTGGGGTGGCAGGCGGCGAAATAGGTTTCTGTTTGATCGAGGCGGGAAATTAATACAATGTTTTGAGTAAGGGGTTGAACAATGTTGCCTTGAAACTTATTGAGATTCAATTACTATGACCCCTCTCTCACAGCCTGTTCATACACAATACCATAGAGTACCCATGGCTGAGTGATTCTGTTCTTTTGATTCGGGGAAAGAAAAGCTATATGTTTTTTTGTCTTTGTACTTCATTGCATGGATAGCAAGTTTACCATATGGATATCAGCTGTAGCATGTATATAATGTCATTCTTGCAAGTGTGTTTATTTAAATGTTACTATTAGTAATTGTTCCATTACAATCTATTGTATTGTCTGAAAATTATATGCATTTAATTTTAGTAACATTATGTACTCTTTGTTCCAGAAAATAACCATATCAAGGCATCATGCCCCGGACATCATTGAAAGCTACTACCAAAGTAACGGCCTTGTTTGCTCCCTCTCGCCCCCTCAGGAAGGGAATCGTTCAAGTCGCGCGATAGGAAGTGGACAGGGCTGAGAATAGGTGGGGCCTCCATGACAGATATAATCTCTTCCAAACAAAACACCACCTTCAGGATTCATTCCAGACCTCCACATGCACCTGCTGACCCTTTCCTATCACACAGCCTCTTGTTCCTCACCTGAAGAAAAGACAAAACAGCAGTTGGACATTTACCTTACACAGGCTTATGATTGGCTGATTATCCCCATTTCTGTTAAATGTTCAACAAATAAGAAAAAAATATAAAAGACAGGTTGAAGGGGGGGTCAGAAAAGGCTTCTTTGCATATCACAATTAGCCTTCATCTAGCTTATTGTGCTGTCGGAAATGAGGCCGGGATAATGCATTTCTAATCCACTTATACAGTGGCTTGCGAAAGTATTCACCCCCCCTTGGCATTTTTCCTATTTTGTTGCCTTACAACCTGGAATTAAAATTGATTTTTTGGAGGTTTGTATCGTTTGATTTACACAACATGGCTACCACTTTGAAGATGCAAAATATGTTTTATTGTGAAACAAACAAGAAATAAGACAAAAAAAACGAACTTGAGCTTGACACATCTAGCCACTGGGATTTTTGCCCATTCTTCAAGGCAAAACTGCTCCAGCTCCTTCAAGTTGGATGGGTTCCGCTGGTGTACAGCAATCTTTAAGTCATACCACAGATTCTCAATTGGATTGAGGTCTGGGCTTTGACCAGGCCATTCCAAGACATTTACATTTTTCCCCTTAAACCACTCGAGTGTTGCTTTAGCAGTATTCTGCTGGAAGGTGAACCTCCATCCCAGTCTCAAATCTCTGGAAGACTGAAACAGGTTTCCCTCAAGAATTTCCCTGTATTTAGCGCCATCCATCATTCCTTCAATTCTGACCAGTTTCCCAGTCCCTGCCGATGAAAAACATCCCCACAGCATGATGCTGCCACCACCATGCTTCACTGTGGGGATGGTGTTCTCGGGGTGATGAGAGGTGTTGGGTTTGTGCCAGACATAGAGTTTTCCTTGATGGCCAAAAAGCTCAATTTTAGTCTCATCTGACCAGAGTACCTTCTTCCGTATGTTTGGGGAGTCTCCCACATGCCTTTTGGCGAACACCAAACGTGTTTGCTTATTTTTTTCTTTAAGCAATGGCTTTTTTCTGGCCCAGCTCAGCTCTGTGGAGTGTACGGCTTAAAGTGGTTCTATGGACAGATACTCCAATCTCCGCTGTGGAGCTTTGCAGCTCCTTCAGGGTTATCTTTGGTGTATTTGTTGCCTCTGATTAATGCCCTCCTTGCCTGGTCCGTGAGTTTTGGTGGGTGGCCCTCTCTTGGCAGGTTTGTTGTGGTGCCATATTCTTTAAATTTTTTTATAATGGATTTAATGGTGCTCCGAGTGGCGCAGTGGTCTAAGGCACTGCATCACAGTGCTAGCTGTGCCACTAGAGATCCCAGTTCAAATCCAGGCTCTGTCGTAGCCGGCCGTGACCGGGAGACACATGGGGCGGCGCACAGTTGGCCCAGCGTCATCCAGGGTAGGGGAGGGAATGGCTGGCAGGGATGTAGCTCAGTTGGTAGAGCATGGCGTTTGCAATGCCAGGGTTGTGGGTTCCATTCCCACGGGGGGCCAGTATGAAAAAATAAAATAAAAAATGAAGATTTTTTTTAATAATGTATGCACTCACTAACTGTAAGTTGCTCTGGATAAGAGCGTCTGCTAAATTATAAAAATGTAATGTAATGTAATAAGAGCGTCTGCTAAATGACAAAAAAAAAAGTGTTCAGTTTCTGCAATTTTTTTATAACCCAACCCTGATCTGTACTTCTCCACAACTTTGTCCCTGACCTGTTTGGAGAGCTCCTTGGTCTTCATGGTGGCGCTTGCTTGGTGGTGCCCCTTGCTTAGTGGTGTTGCAGACTCTGGGGCCTTTCAGAACAGGTGTGACACTTAGATTGCACACAGGTGGACTTTAACTAATTATGTGACTTCTGAAGGTAATTGGTTGCACCAGATCCTATTTAGGGGCTTCATAGCAAAGGGGGTGAATACATATGCGCGCACCACTTTTCCGTTATTTATTTTTCACATTTCACTTCACCAATTTTGACTATTTTGTGTATGTCCATTGCATGAATTCCAAATAAAAATCAATTTAAATTACAGATTGTAATGCAACAAAATAGGAAAAACGCCAAGGGGGATGAATACTTTTGCAAGGCACTGTATAACAACAAAACTCTGATGATCTGGGTTAGATCTGAGGGAGCTTTGGTGGTTTCAGTTGGCGAGGGCAAAAAAGCATTTTTGGGCAGGCGGGGGTGTTAACTAACTAACTATCATGCTTGTCTGGCTTGAAAGGTATCTGAGTCTTCCAAGCGCTGCCGTTTTAACCACAGCAAGCCTGCCATATGCCACTGAGGGCAAAGTCATCAGGGACATTAACATGTCTTGGCTGGCCTGTTCTCGTCCCCTCTCCCCTTCTGTCTGCTTTTGTTTTCACCGCTGTCTGTTGTTTCTTTGTTATAATGAAGGTACCTGAGCGAAGCCAAGGCACGTCCCTCTGTCCTTGTCCTGTTGGAGCTGGCCAATGAGGTAATGGCATATAACCTCTATTTCTCTCTCTTTCTCTATCCCCATTCCCCCCATATCACACTTTATTTTTACTTTTATTTTCCATTTGAAGTGCACACAAGCAAGTCTGCACCAAATCTTGGTGCAAACGTAATTATTCCCTGAATACCCCTGAATGCGTTTCAAATAATCGTTTTTCTCTGTCTGTTAGGGATTATGGAAATTTGACAAATTGTCCGGTCTATGGACCAATTATAATTGGTAATTAGTCCTTATCCCATTTAACACAGATGTGAAAATAGTTTGTTTTATTACATCTTTATTATGTCAATTTTATAATTGAGATTCAAAACTGCCACAGTTGCTTCAAACTTCAGACCGGTGAGAGGCAGGCAGGTCACTGGTTCACTCCTCGATTCATCACAATATTGTTTTAATCAGGCAGCACACTTCCCAGTTACGCCACAGAAAGAAATATGCAGGTCTAAGCCTTCATGTTTGGGGTTTGGAATAATATTTTTTTTTTCACACAACTCAAAATATGTAATGCTAATTGAACATGTACCTGTCAGGTCGAACGTCAGTGTTTAGAACTATCCTAGGTTACTATGAGGAATTTATTTGTTTCAGTGTGTGAGAGCGCTGGGTGTTTGTATTAAAAACTGGCTTGGTGCTGTGAGTATTAAAGTGTTGCACACAGCCAAGCTCTGACATATCACATGAATAAGAATGAATGTGCTCTGCGCTAGCTGGTGTTTCCTGTGCGTTGCAGCCAGTCAGCAAATTAACAATTAACATTGGGTTAGTTTCGAGGTTTAATGGGTAGTGAAAAGGTGTATGGTACAGTAGCCGTAAGATGCTATGCTATTAGGGTAGCGCCTTTCACACCCTCCACATCCTTAGTACTGTTCCATTGGGGAATTGGAGCGAATGGGCTCGTTGAAACAGAAAGCCTGGAAATAGATGTTTACCCAGATAATAGCAGAGATTAGGTTTTAATATCCCCTTCCAATAATTATCACCTCTGTTCACATGGGTTGGTGCAGCCATAGGTATCTAGGTAATGTCATTTTAAAATAAAATGTAGGCTATCAATAACCCTTACATATCTACATTTTTCCTCCGTTCGTGACCTATACAATTTCAAAGCATAGGCTTTTTTAAGCTTGAAGGCTAAAGACGTATGACTATAAACACATTTATTTATTTGGTTCACTCACACCTCCTTCTGTTGTCCTGGGGTTGTGTGTGTTGTCCTGGGGTTGTGTGTGTCGTCCTGGGGTTGTGTGTGTCCTCTTTAATCTTTTTAAATGACATTCAACATTTTTACTGCAGCCGCTTTAAACCAAGCAGTGAGATTCCATGCTTATTTTTCTAAATCAAAAAATCTGAATAGTTCACATGCATCAGGGGCACCTCAAAGCTAACTGGCATTATTCATTCTCCATTTAATTGACATATGATTTTTTTTTCAAATGATTAAACTCGAAGGTAACTGTCTATGAACCATTTAACTGTCATTTTAATACACTGCTTAACATTTAAACCAAGCACATGCTCTCGCAGACAGCAAATTGATGTAGTCTCAGCCCTTTATGTGACATTATATCTCCTACAGGGGGAAATGATTAACATCGATGAACTATTATTTTTCCACCTGAAATATTTTTTAAATTTAAAAGTTGTTGTTTTTTGTACATTTTTATGGTGCTACGTGAAGGCCAGTTAAGCACACATGGTTTAGGCTACAGGCATTAGACTGCATTAGGCTGGCTGTGAGTGTAGCATCGGGCTAATTAAACCTTTAGCAACAGGCTAATAAAACCAAGACTGGAGAGTTTTTCATTTGAACTGTAATTCTTCTCAGCAGGCATTCAAGGGCCTGTGAATCTTAGTCACATGTTAAAGTCATGAAGTGCTGTGATTTGAGAAGCTGGGAGATGGACTGATGATTAATATGAAAATTAGGGAGATGCAAGTACCTGAACTAATCAGGTGGTCCTTATGGAAGCTGGGCCAGTGTGGGTAATGTTGCCATTTTTCATGTGTCAGAGCTGATGTGGGTTACTGGGGATGCAACCCTCTCTCGTTATCCCAGGGTTTATGTGAATGGAAGAGAGGGATGAGTCTTGGAAGAGGGGGAGAGATGGTGTGAGAGAGCGAGGGATAAAGAGGGGGAGGGGGAAGAGAGAGTGATTTGGAGAGAGACCTGTAGGCTACACAGACTAAGATGTTCCCTCACTAATGAAGATGTAGATTGTCTCCTAACCTTGTTTGGTCTTAAGCTAGCTGCCTTTTGTATGCAGAATTATGGAGATGTTAACAAATACTACCGGCGCTGGTTAAAGTCTTTGTGCAGAATGGAGTACATCTCTCTCTCTTTCTGCTTCCAACGGCACCAGGAAGGATCACAGAGATGAAACACTACAATCTCACTACAAGTTGAGGGCAAATTCACTTTTGGTCCCCAATTATGCTAACAGGAGAAAAATGTTCCCCGGCTGTAAGAACATTCGGTTTCCTAAAGAAGTCACTGGAAATGGCACACATTTTACTAGCCATCTTTGTGTATTACTGAGGCAATGGTGTTATTAGGTATTGAAAAGGAAAAATTATAACCACAAATGTATGCTAAGTGGCATAAAAAACCCAAGTCCAGGCACTCGTGTGGGTTTGAACGTTAAAAAGCCTTTTTTGTGTAGGTTAAGTCATTATTAAAATAGACCAACGCGTATCGGCTAACGCCTTCATCAGGGTGTCTTGTTATTAGGTAGTTTGTCATTTCAAGTGTTTTCCATTTTGATATTGTGCTATATTAACTTTTGTCCATAGGGCTTGTTTTTGCATTATTTCCCAAACAATTTGTTACACTCTAAGAAATTTGTTACACACTAAGAAAAGAAAACACTTTTCTTTCCTCAAATCATTGCATTTCAAGGTGCCTGTTTGTAGATGTTTTTTTCTTTAGCCTCTACCAGAGATCATCAATTGGTGTACCTGTCCTTATTCCTAACCTGTCTTGACCCTCCCAGACCAATACAAAATCTGGGGCTACAGAACAAAATAAGTAGGGAGATGGAATGAGGGAGTGGGCTGATGGGCTTGTTGTAGGGCCAGAGTCACACTGGTAATCAGCCCCCAAATCATCCATTAGAGTTCCTCTACCTGTCAGGCTTCCCCTTGATCTCCATAATACTGCGGCCTTCTCACTTCTCAAGGCGTTTTCCCTTCCTTCCCTTCAGACTGGCTCTGCCATAGGTCCGCCACTCTTCCAGTGCCTGTGATATTAGGCATTGTACTGTAGTTACTAGCTCCAGTTCCTCTGGTGCGTCCTGTCCTGTGTTTTCACCTTGGTTATCTTAATATGATTAAAGCGCTGTCTCTAGGTTGGTTGGGCTTATTGTTGCTTATTAAGGAAATGTTAGGGCGACGGAAGGTTCGCAAAAACGAAATGATGTGAAGTCTGCTGTCGGAATTTGGGTTAAGGTTGTAAAACAGGCAATATAGGCCTACTGTAATTTAGCTCCATTAGAAAATGTCATATCTGTGACATCAACCCAACACAGACAGCCAATGTTATTCCAATGGAGTCATTCTTAGTTCTTTAAAAAAACTTTCACACATCCAAATGATCCAAAATTGTGGGAATGTCCTTGAATGTCTCACAATTGTGTCATTCTCTATGGAGGGAGGATAGCAAAGTCCCCCCACCCCTGCACTGTTTTGATTTGAACTCTCTAGATCCTCTTACCACATATAATACTCATTCATCCATTCTCCCCCTTGTTGTTTTAACCCCTTCACAGGTGGACCTCTCCCCCGTGCTCATGGCTGGCGTCATCGTGGACAGGTTCCTTCAGGATCAGGAGGGCGGTGTGTGTGAGTAGGGCCTTTCTTTCTTTCAATCGTTCTCTGTCTTAATTCCCTTCCAGAGAGAAGCTTGCACCACAGTGCTGATGTTGTTCAGCCCACACAGTCTTAATGAGAGACAGGGCCCCTGCCACTGCTACTACCTGGGGTAGATGACTGACAATTAAGCACTCGGAAGACCACCCACCACTTAACTGCTGTTTAGATCAATGCTAGTTCATTTCATCAGTGTTATTTATAACCCCCCTGATCACCCCCTCTCCCTCTTCTGCTCCACCTTACTCCCTCCCTCCCTCCCATTTCCACTAAGTGTGGCAGAAAAAGCAAACGGTTGCTGCATAGCGCAGCTGCTGGACGAAGGGAGAGTGAAAATCCAGATAAAAAAATTTTTTCTTGAATGTACAGAAAGTGTCCCAAAAGACAGCTTGAAAAACAGTCCTGGTGCATCATGGTTAGTCTGTTTTCTCTCATGGCTTGACATCACTGGAGTCATGGAATGTGTATAGTTATTATAGAATTTTTAAACCAATCATGTCATTTTTTTTATATAATGGCATAATTAGTACCTATTTAAAACACTTAAATGCTAATGGCTTCACAAAATATTCAACCCCTTTAAACCTTTGATAATCTAGAATACTTAAAAATTATACTAATATTACTTAAGTATATATATTTTTTGACATTTTTTTTTTAGTCATTTAGCAGACGCTCTTATCCAGAGCGACTTACAGTTTGTGAGTGCATACATAAAAAAATATAAATCAAATCAAATCGAACCCACAACCCTGGCATTGCAAGCGCCATGCTCTACCAACTGAGCTACATGGGGCCCATATATACTAAATAAACGTATATTGTATGAAGAGTTGCACAAATCATCACACCAATAACTCTGTGATTATTTTGATTAGCACAGTCTATAATACTCCTCCTTTGCCCATCCATACAGTAACAGTTGTCCACATACCTTGTACACCCACAATAAAATTACAACGAGCAACAGGATGGAGGGCACCAGGAGTTAATTTGCCACTGGGTAAAGAAAAATAATTTAGGTATTTTCGAAGTGTCAACTGAATTATTAAAATGGGCTTTTAAGTGAACTCTGGGGACATGCCTGTAAAAGGTTCATGAGTAGGGGAGACTGGGGTAAGTTGAGCGACCCTTGTTTCTAGGAAACCACACACAAAATTAATAATTTGACCAAATATTTAGCGAGAGGTCATCATTTCATGGAGTCTGTGAAGAAAGAAACCACATGGAAAAAGTGGTAAGCAAGTTAGGTCCAAAAGAACGGACTTTCACCAAGTCAAATTAATTTGTTGTGAGGCTTGTATCTAAACCAAAGTAGATACATTTTTAGCTTGTTCTATACAGTTGGGGTCTCTAGAAGCTTCATTATGAGGTCTTAAAACTAGCATGAATGTGCGTCTTTGTAGCTGTGTGGGCTAATATAGTCAAAGTGTGCCTTGGGGTAAATTGAGCCAATGGCCATTGGGTAAGTTGAGCCAATAGTTGGGCCAATGGTAAGTGTTTTCTTCCCAATGTGTAATGCAAGGCATTATCGCTGGGATATGAGGTAACAACAGGGCCTGGCCTATGTTAAAAGTGTTAACACCTAACAAACACTTTGTACTTTTTAAAACTTCACATTCATCATCTCCAGCACCACCCCAACATCAACATATGTGAAAATGGTATGTTTCTATGTTTTGTAGTACAAAAGATAAGTGTTTCCAATTACATCAACCATTTAGTAGGCAATGCCTACTCATAATTGGTTAAAATCACATGATGCACACCAATGATGTCATTGGAAACACTTATATCCCTCTTTTTTATTTCACAAAACATAGAAATGTGCCATTTTCACATATGTTGACTTTGGGATGGTGCTGGAGATGCTGAATATGAATTTGAAAAATGTTGAATGTTCCCTTTAAGCCTGTGTTAAAGGTCCTTAAAATGATTAAAAGACTAAAAAGCGATTGTGATCGTGTTTGGGAAATAAAGATAGGCATGGTTTTAAAAAGGTAGTGGTAATATTTCATTCATTACAGAAATTTAGGCCGCTTAACTTACCCTGTCCCGTGGCACAACTTATCCCAAGTTGTGCCGAGAGACCACAAGCTATGTTTTCTAAACTGTAATGTTAACATGAATTCTGATTATTTCCAGGGATACCCAACTTCCCAAAATATATGTAGATATCTTTGTTAGAAAGAATAATATATTTCCCTTGACGGAGTGATGCTGAATGTAAGAAATTGCTCAACTTACCCCACTCTCCCCTAATATTCACTGAAATATTTGAAGTGAGCCGTGAACACCACAGTAATTGCTCGCTGTCCATCTCTGCTCCACCAAGCACAGCACATCAACCCAACCGGCCAGACCTCTGTATATTTGTGTTGTTATTTTGAGGATAGGGTAGAATATGGCTTTCTGTATTTCATAGTTTTTCACTACTTCACCCCCTGTGTAAAGTTTACTTTTGCTGGCTGACAGTCAAGGTCTCTGGACTGTTCTCAGTTGCTGCATAAAATCTCCCCTTCATTGATGCAGGGGAAAACACGACCTGCTATGCAAAACATTCAGGAGGACATACTGTAGCCTACGTGTTTAGCAGGGTTATTTTTCTAGAGTATCTCTACTTTATTGTGTGGTTTGTTGTTATTTTTCCCATTGTTTGATTCTGTGATCCTTTTCCTCACCTAATTCATTCAGATGAGTGTTCTGTGTTGGTTTCATTCTCCTTTCTCTCATTGACGCTCTCTTTTTCTCTCTCTCTCTCTCTCTTCTCTCTCTGTCACACACGCACTCTTACACAGACACTCGTACACATCTCGCATACACACACATAGAGATCCCATATCATTTCAATAGAAGCATCCTGGAAAGCGTGTGCAAGTGGGGTGCTTTATGAGTGAATCACATGGTGTCAAAACGCAGTGCCTTAGATTTAATCAAGAAAGAGATGAAAGTGGATGTGTGTTATTTTCACCTTCTCCACTGCACAGCCATTTGTCAAAGTCAAGTCTGTTATTGCTTTGGACCCACCATTATCCGCTCCCTTTCAAAATAGTAGTCAGAGCAGTGTGTAGAACAAGGCAGTCTTCCAGCAGACAGAGGCATTCTCTGAGACGCTGCCTGGGAGACTGTCTGCAAAACCCACACGCTGGAACTGTCTGAGATTAGGTTATTGAAGGTTGTACAGTACTAGGGATAGGCATTTTAAATTATTTCACTTTTCAAATAATATCAGGTACATTTTTCAGATATCCGCATAGTCGAAATTGCGTACTCACACAAGTGATCGAATACTAACGTCCGTTCGGATATTCAAATAACAGTGCCCATCCCTAGTTTACAGAATACGCTGAGTGTACAAAACATTAGGAACACCTTCCTAATATTGAGTTGCACCCACTTTTGCCCTCAGAACAGCCTCAATTCGTTGGGGCATGGACTCTACAAGGTGCCAAAAGCATTCCACAGGGATGCTGGCCCATGTAGACTCCAATGGTTCCCACAGTTGTGTCAAGTTGGCTGGATGTCCTTTGGGTGGTGGACCATTCTTGATACACATGGGAAACGGTTGAGCGTGAAAAACCCAGCAGTGTTGCAGTTTTTGACACACTCAAACCGGTGCACCTGGCACCTACTACCATACCCCATTCAAAGGCACTTCAATCTTTTGTCTTGCCCATTCACGATACTGAATTGTCTGAAGGCTTAAAAGTCCTTCTCTAAGCTGTCTTCTTCCCCTTCATCTACACTGATTTGAAGTGGATTTAACCGGTGACATCAATAATGGATCATAGCATTCACCTGGTCAATCTGTCATGGAAAGAAAAACTATTTAATCCATTTTAGAATAAGGCTCTAACGTAACAAAATGTGGAAAAAATGAAGGGGAATACTTTCCGAATGCACTGTACATACTTACACTACATAAACAAAAGTATGTGGACACCTGCTTGTCGAACATCTCATTCCAAAATCATGGGCATTAATATGGAGTTGGTCCCCCCTTTGCTGCTATAACAGCCTCCACTCTTCTGGGAAGGCTTTCTACTAGATGTTGGAACATTGCTGCTGGGACTTGCTTCCATTCAGCCAAAAGAGCATTCGTGAGGTTGGGCACTGATGTTGGACAATTAGGCCTGACTCGCAGTCGGAGTTCCAATGGGGTTGAGCTTTGAGGTCAGGGCTCTGTGCAGGCCAGTTAAGTTCTTCCACACCGATCTCTACAAACCATTTCTGTATGGACCTCGCTTTGTGCACGGGGGCATTGTCATGCTTAAACAGGAAAGGGCCTTCCCCAAACTGTTGCCAAAAAGTTAGAAGCACAGAATTGTCTAGAATGTCATTGTATGCTGTAGCGTTAAGATTTCCCTTCACTGGAACTAAGGGGCCTAGCCCGAACCATGAAAAACAGCCCCAGACCATTATTCCTCCTCCACCAAACTTTACAGTTGGCACTATGTATTGGGGCAGGTAGCGTTCTCCTAGCATTTGCCAAACCCAGATTTGTCCGTCGGACTGCCAGATGGTGAAGCGTGATTCATCACTACAGAGAATGTGTTTCCACTGCTCCAGAGTCCAATGGTGGCGAGCTTTACACCACTCCAGCCGACGCTTGGCATTGCGCATGGTGACCTTAGGCTTTTGTGCGGCTGCTTGGCCATGGAAACCCACTTCATGAAGCTCCGTACTAACAGTTCTTGTGCTGACGTTTCTTCCAGAGGCAGTTTGGAACTCGGTAGTGAGTATTGCAACCAAGGACAGATGATTTTTGAGCGCTACGCCCTTCATCACTCGGCGGTCCCGTTCTGTGTGCTTGTGTGGCCTACCACTTCGCGGCTGAGCTGTTTTTGCTCTTAGACGTTTCCACTTCAATAATAGCACTTACAGTTGACCGGGGCAGCTCTAGCAGGGCAGAAATTTGACGAACTCACTTGTTGGAAAGGTGGCATCCTATGACGGTGCCAAGTTGGAAGTCACTGAGCTCTTCAGTAAGGTGATTCTACTGCCAATGTTTGTCTATGGAGATTGCATGGCCGTGCACTAGATTTTATACACCTGTCAGCAACGGGTGTGGCTGAATTAGCCGAAACCACTAATTTGAACGGTGCCCACATACTTTTGTATATATAGTGTTTATATACACTGAAAAAAAATATATACGCAACATCGGTCCCATGTTTAATGAGCTGAAATAAGAAAATCCCCGAAATTTTCCATATGCACAAAAAGCTTATTTCTCTTAAATTTTGTGCACGATTATGTTTACATCCCTGTTAGTGAGCATTTCTCCTTTGCCAAGATAATCCATCTGCCTGACAGGTGTGGCACATCAAGAAGCTGATTAAAGAGCATGATCATTACACAGGTGCACCTTGTGCTGGGGACAATAAAAGGCCACTTTAAAATGTGCAGTTTTGTTCCACAACACATTGCCATAGATGTCTCAGGTTTTGAGGGAGCGTGCGATTGGCATGCTGACTGCATGAATGTCCACCAGAGCTGTTGCCAGAGAGTTGAATGTTCATTTCTCTACCGTAAGCTGCCTCCAATGTCGTTTTAGAGAATTTGGCAGTACGGCCAACCGGCCTCAAAGGAAGACCACGTGTAACCACGCCAGCCCAGGACCTCCACATCCAGCTTCTTCACCTGCGGGATCGTCTGAGGGCGCGTGGGGGTGGGGACATGACAGTAAAAATACCAGCACACAGCTCCCCAAGTGATTTTCATTTAGAAAATCTGTTCCAAAGTATTCCCACGCATAATAGAGATGTATGTGACCATATACAAATGTAAGCAAGATTTGAAATGATTATGTTTTAGTTGGCTCCCTGACCATCCACTCAAGTAAAAATTGGCCCGTGGCTGAATCTAGTTGATGATCCCTGATATAGATGTTGTGATCCCGCATGAAGCTGAAGGAACCTTTGCTAGGATGCATATGCATTTATAAGTAAATACAGACTTTCAATATTAATTTGCACATGTGCTACTTGCATGCTTGGTAGGGGGTTCTGTAATGAAATATGTAGCTTTGTGATTGAGACTACAACAACCACAAAATCCAAATAGTAATGACAAAGCCAAATTATTTGAAAATGAAAAATGTGGATTTTCTTTCAATCTATAGATCATAAAATTCTAAATGATGTATAGGCTCCACAAAATGCATACAGTTATAGACTGTCTTCAAGCACAATATAGTCAGGTTGTAGCATCTATGCAGCTTTCCCATGCAGATAGATGGTTGTCTGCTGCTAGCCAGCCTGTGTGAGGGTGACTTATTTGACACAGCCTCTCTCTCCTTCGCCTCCCCTCTCAGCGGTGACTTGCCTGGCCTTTGGCAATGAAGTGCTGCACACACAGGCTGGAATCTCCCTGTGTGTATATTAGACTTCTGTAATGTGTTTCCATTATGAAAAAATGCTAGGATAATTGTCTTTGCTGGCATTTAGCTAACAGGTTTGTTCAGGGCTATTGGCAGGTGTATCCATCATTTGCCCCCCCCACCCCCCGCCGGACACACCGTGAGCGTGTGGCAGGAGAGCGGGCGGTCTGCAAAGATCAATATACTTCTATACAAGCGACATTACCCCCAACTGAGTGAGCGACTCGCCTTTGCCTATCACCATCCTTTAAAAAAAGAAATCCTGTTCTTTCCTTTTGCATTTAAGAGACACAGAAATAGGGCCTTTGGGACTGTGGAATATATGTACATATCACTACAGCAAGATCAATACAGACTTAAATAGTTGTCTGCCTTTTCCTTGTTTTGCTGGTGGTTTGTCCTCTCCTCCTCTTCCTCCACTTCTTCCTCTTCCTGTTAACGGATTGGAGGGAGTATCACTTAGGCAGGACCATAGCAAGGCTATTTGGTGGTGCATGTAAATAAATCAATAGATTCAAAGCAGTTTCATCACGTATTGAATATGACATCAACCTCCATAATGCTCCTCGTCTCATGAAGACAGACTGGCTAGTGGGGAGGGGCAGGCAGTACTGTTGTAGCCACTCCTTTATTCCTAGAGAGACACCAGCTCTTAGAGATATAGTATTCCTCTGTAATTCACTTTTTCCCAAATACACTGCTCAAAAAAATTAAGGGAACACTAAAATAACACATCCTAGATCTGAATGAATGAAATAATCTTATTAAATACTTTTTTCTTTACATAGTTGAATGTGCTGACAACAAAATCACACAAAAATGATCAATGGAAATCAAATGTATCAACCCATGGAGGTCTGGATTTGGAGTCACACTCAAAATTAAAGTGGAAAACCACACTACAGGCTGATCCAACTTTGATGTAATGTCCTTAAAACAAGTCAAAATTAGGCTCAGTAGTGTGTGTGGCCTCCACGTGCCTGTATGACCTCCCTACAACGCCTGGGCATGCTCCTGATGAGGTGGCGGATGGTCTCCTGAGGGATCTCCTCCCAGACCTGGACTAAAGCATCCGCCAACTTCTGGACAGTCTGTGGTGCAACGTGGCGTTGGTGGATGGAGCGAGACATGATGTCCCAGATGTGCTCAATTGGATTCAGGTCTGGGGAACGGGCGGGCCAGTCCATAGCATCAATGCCTTCCTCTTGCAGGAACTGCTGACACACTCCAGCCACATGAGGTCTAGCATTGTCTTGCATTAGGAGGAACCCAGGGCCAACCGCACCAGCATATGGTCTCTTATGGCTACCCCCAAGCCATAAGACTCCTGAACAGCTAATCATGGCTACCCGGACTATTTGCACTGCCCCCCCACCCCATACTTTTTACGCTGCTGCTACTCTGTTAAGTATTTATGCATAGTCACTTTAACTCTACCCACATGTACATATTACCTCAACTACCTCAACTAGCCGGTGCCCCGCACATTGACTATGCAACGGTACCCCCTGTATATATAGCCTCCCTACTGTCACTTTATTCTATTGTATATATAGCCTCCCTACTGTCACTTTATTTTTTACTTCTGCTCTTTTTTTCTCAACACTTTTTTGTTGTTGTTTTATTCTTACTTTTTTTGTTTAAAATAAATGCACTGTTGGTTAAGGGCTGTAAGTAAGCATTTCACTGTAATGTCTGCACCTGTTGTATTCGGCGCATGTGACCAATAAAATTTGATTTGATTTGATTTGACAAGGGGTCTGAGGATCTCATCTCGGTACCTAATGGCAGTCAGGCTACCTCTGGCGAGCACATGGACGGCTGTGCGGACCCCCAAAGAAATGCCACCCCACACCATGACTGACCCACCGCCAAACCGGTCATGCTGGAGGATGTTGCAGGCAGCAGAACATTCTCCACGGCGTCTCCAGACTCTGTCACGTCTGTCACATGTGCTCAGTGTGAACCTGCTTTCATCTGTGAAGAGCACAGGGTGCCAGTGGCGAATTTGCCAATCTTGGTGTTCTCTGACAAATGCCAAACGTCCTGCACGGTGTTAGGCTGTAAGCACAACCCCCACCTGTGGACGTCGGGCCCTCATACCACCCTAATGGAGTCTGTTTCTGACCGTTTGAGCAGACACATGCACATTTGTGGCCTACTGGAGGTCATTTTGCAGGGCTCTGGCAGTGCTCCTCCTGCTCCTCCTTGCACAAAGGCAGAGGTAGCGGTCCTGCTGCTGGGTTGTTGCCCTCCTACGGCCTCCTCCACGTCTCCTGATGTACTAGCCTGTCTCTTGGTAGCGCCTCCATGCTCTGGACACTACGCTGACAGACACAGCAAACCTTCTTGCCACAGCTCGCATTGATGTGCCATCCTGGATGAGCTGCACTACCTGAGCCACTTGTGTGGGTTGTAGACTCCGTCTCATGCTACCACTAGAGTGAAAGCACCGCCAGCATTCAAAAGTGACCAAAACATCAGCCAGGAAGCATAGGAACTGAGAAGTGGTCTGTGGTCACCACCTGCAGAACCACTCCTTTATTGGGGGTGTCTTGCTAATTGCCTATAATTTCCACCTGTTGTCTATTCCATTTGCACAACAGCATGTGAAATGTATTGTCAATCAGTGTTGCTTACTAAGTGGACAGTTTGATTTCACAGAAGTGTGATTGACTTGGAGTTACATTGTGTTGTTTAAGTGTTCCCTTTATTTTTTTTAGCAGTGTACATTTCTTCATCATGTTTTGAAGATGTCTGTATTTATGTAGTTTTACAAACTTACGTCCATGCACACTAATCCATATAAAGATATCACTTTTTGACCCCTTGACCTGTATGAGAGGTTCCCAGAGACAATGGATGATGATAATGATGATGATCCTCTTAGCAGTCGCTTACTAGGAGATTACAGAGGGACAATGAGGAAGTTCCTCCTTTTTTTCCTCTTTCCATTTCTCCCTACATCCCTCTCTCCATTCCCCCCACTGGTATGAGTTGAAAGGCCTCTCGATTTAGATACACGTTATTTATTTTACCCCCTTTTTCTCCCCAATTTCGTGATTACGATCTTGTCTCATCACTGCAACTCCCCAACGTGCTCGGGAGAGGCGAAGGTCGAGGCATGCGTCCTCCGAAACCTGACCCGCCAAACCGTGCTTCTTAACACCCGCTCGCTTAACCCGGAAGCCAGCTGCACCAATGTGTCGGAGGAAACACCGTTCAGGTGACGACCGAAGTCAGCCTGCAGGCGCCCGGCCCGCCACAAGGAGTCGCTAGAGCGTGATGACCCAAGTAAAGCCCCCCCGGCCAAACCCTCCCCTAACCCGGATGACGCTGGGCCAATTGTGCGCCGCCCTATGGGACTCCCGGTCACGGATCGAACCCCATGCTGTAGTGACGCACCAACACTGCGATGCAGTGTCTTAGACCGCTGTGCCACTCGGGAAGCCTTGAGGAGGCAATTTTGCTAGCTATTTGACCTTTTCCATTTTCTCAAGGTCTTCCACCATATTATATTCCTGCTCTATGTTTGGTAACTATGCGACCGCCGCAAGATTTGTCATGTTCGCTCACCAGAGAACCGTGTAGGCAAGGTTGTATCGCCTGCATTAGATGTTAAGATTTCTGAAAATGTTAACAATGTCCATGGTTCTATGTTGATGTCCATGGTTTTCAACATATTTAATTTGTTGATCACAAAATTTATGCTGCATGATTCCCATTGCCAGGCGATAAGAGAGGATTCAGCATTAGACCCACTGTTATGACTGTTGTCATTCTTCCTCTATTTGTCAGTAAGGGCTCTTATCACCCTCCTGTTTGCATACGATATGGCCAAGATTGGTGCTGGAGCAGGCATTGCGGTGTAACACAGGGGGGGGGTGGTGGTGGTTGTGGGTGAGGTAAGCAGGCATGTGGCACTTCACTTGACAAGTATACTAATTACTCCTTTTCAGCAGAGGAACTGGAGTCAGACCCTGCTGCAGTCTAATGGGCTGACCCATGGTGATCTCTTTATGGTAGAGCCTAGCCCCACTACACTCACACTTTCTCTCTCTCACACACACACACTCACTCTCATTTCACTGCTATCAGGTGGAAGCGCATCAGTTCTGCCCCAGTAACCCCTTTTGAAGCTTTGCTCCTCCCGCACTGACGATACCACCCAGCACCACCATACTAATGGCAGGAGGAAAGAAAAAATGGAAGAAAAAAACACAGCTTCTTCTTTCTCTCTCTCTCTCGTCTTATTTTTAAAGTGGGAGGATACATTTAAAAGGAGTAAATTGGAAAATCAAATGAGGGCTTTAGGCAACCGTGGAGATTTGCAGAGCTGTCTGGCGGTGTCTAGGAGGCTCATCCATCATGTCCCACAAGTAGTCAATTCCTCCAGTATCTGTAAATGTTTTCAGATATTAGCCAATTTATATGCTCCGAGATTCATCATGGAAAATCAGCTTTAGCGGTGCACATTATCAGGACCCGTCTCTCCCCTGCTCCATGAAGTTTGATGAACGAGCGCCCCTCCGCAGCTCAATGGCTTGTGCATGGGAACGATGAATGGGGGCTTGGATTAAGGTGGGGGGATATGCAGGGCTGGGTCGTTGCGTCTCCCCCCTCCATGAATTTTTTTATTTTATTTTTTTCATTAATAAACAAACTTGCAGAGGAGCTCATCAGTGTCGGGGGCAATAATGATCGTCATTGGTTATTGTGTATTACCGTCCTCCCTCAACAAATGTTGCCTTCTAATGAGCTTTCTCGCCATTAATGACTTTTTCACCCTACAGGAAACAAGGGGGAGCGATGATACAATGACATGAGAGTAAGGAAAGAGAAATCAAGCAAGGTTACGTTGTTGTGTTTACAGCACCGAGCTACTTACCTTATAGCGTTGAGCTTTTTGTTGTGTGTTTGAAGCTCTATTAAAAATGATGTTGTGTTGTTTGTTAACACTAGCTGTTTTCTTTAGCAAATCCCAATGGGAGGTGAAACGTTTCCTTCTAAATTCTCTTCCTCTCTCCTGCTCCTCAGATGTTGACGATATGATACCTCAGTCAGAATGTATGCCAACATGGGACAATTACAATACATTCAGTTTATATTTACAAGGTGTAAAGTCATGCTGCAGGGCTTTGTTCTCTGCAAGTGAGGCTGGAACATTGTGTTTGAGAGTGTGTGTTTACATTTAAATTTTAGTCATTTTAGCAGACGCTCTTATCCAGAGCGACTTACAGTTAGTGAGTGCATACATTTTTTTTTTCATACTGGCCCCCCATGGGAATCGAACCCACAACCCTGGCGTTGCAAGTGCCATGCTCTACCAACTGAGCTACACAGGACTGTGTTGTATGTATTTGTGCGTGTCTCTCTCGCTCGCTCATCCGGTGCAGCTCACGGTGGTGTGCAGTGCGAGGCGGGGGCATCTTTAATAGTATGCTGATGTTAGAGGAAGGCTGCAGCGACGCGAGGGAAAGCGCCAGGGATGCTGGTCCATGTTGTTATTTACTGCCGTGTGGCAGGCGATTCCCGGCCTACAAATGGCATTAGGGCCTGTGATGAATGAGCATTAGGGTAAAGTCATTTTAAAGGCAGCCTGATTTATTAGCGGCCTTCCATTTACATCAGGTCAATGCTTGGCGGAAACTCCACAATGTCAGCTCCAAGGTCACCCACTTTATGGGTATTTTTAACCCCATCCCTCAAAAAAAGGCCAGGGAAAAAACCATAGCGCTTATCATGGCTACTCTAAAAAAGATAGAATAAATAAGAAGATGGAGGGAGAGAGCGTACTAGTCCATCCGGGGCTCAAGCTAAACTGTATACGTGTTAGTGTCGTGTTATGTGAGAGACCTGAATGTGGTGGTGGACGAGCTTTAAATGTGGCTGCTTAATGCAAGCTTTATTACGCACTACTGTTTTGCAGAAGCAGCGTCAAATCAATAAAACTACCATTAGAAGCGGGAAAAATCTATCAAAATGCCATTACAGTGGGATAAGTTCCCAATAATGCTGATGTGGTTGTGGGTCCTTTGATTTCCATTCAGATTATTAGGAACAGTCGAGTAGTGACTTTGTTAAGGGAAACAAGTGTTGTTGGGGAGTAATATGTCTCCTGGCATCATAAAGTTTGCTGCCTCATATTTCCCGCTTTATTGATTATCCATTATCATTTGTCATGAGGTGTCCTAACTCGAGGAGAAAATATAACCATCTTCATTGAGAGAGAGAGAGAGACTTTTCTCTTTCAGCATTGGGAATAGCAGGCGAGGGCTCAGAGCACCATATTTGTTCTTCCTCTGCCAGGGGTTTGAGGGGAGGGAGGTTCTGGGCTTTTTATATGTTCTACCAAAGATCTCTTTATAATGAGGGTTTAGGTGTAAGTCAGGTCTTATAAAATCACAATCCTTTTAAGTTGACTTTATTTCATTGGACACTGTTAACTCCTCTTTCTATAAACCCCTCAAATTAGCCATCCTGTCTTCAGCACTATCTATCTATCTACACATCTCAGGTAGAGATTCCCTAGCTAGCCATGTTTTTGGAGGGGATCCATTAATGCCTGAAATAATATGAATAGAAACATTCCTAATATTGTCAGCAATGCAGTGAGTCTGTCACGACCATATGTATATATCATTAGAATGGCGCGCCTCAACCATTTCGTCACACAATGATACAATCCATTTAATCTATAAAAAGAATATATATAAATGATTTAAGGAATTTTTGCTGTTGCTGTAATAGGGAATCAATCCAGGGGCTTACAGCTCACTGATTTATAATGTTAGGGGAGCTTGAATGGGGATGAGAGATGCAAAATAGTCATCGTTCATAACGTAGATAAACTACATGGGGCTCTGGAGAGAACCATTTATCTATGGAAAATCTCAATAGGCCAGGCAGGCGTTGGACTAGGCTAGAAATACTGCACTAACACTGGCAGCAGCATGGTAAGTTATGGTAAACCTGTTCTTGGTGTCTAACTACTCTGTTGATCCTCCATCTTTGTATCTCCTCAGTCAATGTTACATTTCTGAAAAGTTTGTGATGGATATTTGGATTGGAGCATTGCTGGGACTGGGATGATTTACCATAGCTTGTGTGTTGTGTTCTGTCCTCTCTTTCTCTCTGTCCTACTCACAGCCTCCAAGCAAGTCCTCAACAGCATGCTACGGGAGCCATCTTTGATTCCAGACCAGGCTTTAGCCACTCAAGTCTACCAAGTATTGGTTTAGGTACACGTTTATATAACTGTATAGCAGATTACATTATAATTACTCACTGTAATTTCTCTGTGTCACTGAATAAAACTATAAACAACAATTTTAAAGATTTTACTGAGTTACAGTTCATATAAGGAAATCAGTCAATTGAAATAAATTCATTAGGCCCTAATCTATGGATTTAACGTGACTGGGAATACAGATATGCGTCTGTTGGTCACAGATACCTTTAAAAAAAAGTATGGGCGTGGATCAGAAAACCAGTTAGTATCTGGTGTGACCACCATTTGCCTCATGCAGCGCGACACAACTCCTTAGCATGGAGTTGATCAGGCTGTTGATTGTGGCCTGTGGAATGTTGTCCCACTCCTCTTCAATGGCTGTGCGAAGTTGCTGGATATTGGTGGGAACTGGAACACGCTGTCGTACACGTCGATCCAGAGCATCCCAAACATGCTCAATGGGTGACATGTCTGGTGAGAATGCAGGCCATGGAAGAACTGGGACATTTTCAACATCCAGGAATTTTGTACAGCAGTGGTTCCCAACTCCTGTCCTGAAGTACCCCCAACAGCACACATTTTTGTTGTAGCACTCATTGAGTGCTTGTTGTTTAGTTGACAAGTTGAATCAGGTGTGCTTGTCCTGGGCTACAATAAAAATGTGTACTGTTGGGGGTACTGGAGGAATGGAGTTGGGAACCACTGGTGTACAGATCCTTGCGACATGGGCCATGCATAATCATGCTGAAAATGAGCTGATGGCGGCGGATGAATGGCACGGCAATGGGCCTCAGGATCTCGTCACGGTATCTCTGTGTACATTCAAATTGCCATAGATAAAATGCAATTGTGTTCGTTGTCCGTAGCTTATGCCTGCCCATACCATAACCCCACCGCTACCATGGGGCACTCTGTTCACAACGTTGACATCAGCAAACCGCTCACCCACATGACGCCGTCTGCCCGGTACAGTTGAAACCGGGATTCATCCGTGAAGAACACACTTCTCCAGTGTGCCAGTGGCCATCGAAGGTGAGCATTTGCCCACTGAAGTCGGTTACGACGCTGAAATGCATTCAGGTCAAGACCCTGGTGAGGACGATGAGCACGCAGATGAGCTTCCCTGAGACTGGTTGTGCAGAAATTATTTGGTTGTGTAAACCCACAGTTTCATCAGCTGTCCCGGTGGCTGGTCTCAGATGATCCCGCAGGTGAAGAAGCCAGATGTGGAGGTCCTGGGCTGGCGTGGTTACACGAGGTCTGTGGTTGTTAGGCCGGTTGGACGTACTGCCAAATTCTCTAAAACAACAGAGGCAGCTTATGGTAGAGAAATGAACATTACATTCTCTGGCAACTGCTCTGGTGGACATTCCTGCAGTTAGCATGCCAATTGCACTCAAAATTCTGACATCTGTGGTGTTGTGTTGTGTGACAAAACTGCACATTTTAGTGGCCTTTTATTGTCCCCAGCACAAGGTGCACCTGTGTAATGATCATGCTGTTTAATCAGCTTCATGATATGCCACACCTGTCAGGTGGATGGATTATCTTGGCAACGGAGAAATGCTCACTACCAGGGATGTAAACAAATTTGTGCACAACATTTGAGAGAAATAAGCTTTTTGTGCATATGGAAAATGTCTGAGATATTTTATTTCAGCTCTTGTAACATGGGACCAACACTTTACATGTTGCGTTTATTTTTGTTCAGTGTAAATATTTATTTCTTGTAAATGAATCCATACAGTATCTTTCTCATGACTAATTTCCTGTAGCTATTACAGCCAAGTATTGCATGTGTGGGTAAAAACTGAAATATTAAACATGACTCATTATTTGTTTTATTTAGTTTGACTTTGCCTTGTACTCCCAGGTTGTAAGCTGTTCATTCGTAGTTAGCGCCTGAATGTTTGCAGTTTACAACTGGCCTGCAGACTAAGCATCACGTTTACTAATAAAGTCACGTCAGAGCCGCCGGTCACGCCTGCCAATCCGCCACTGTGTGTCTCCCATGTTTTCTCCCCATCCGAGATTACCCGACGCTGTTTAACGGGTGTGTGGGCTTCCTCCTTCACTCCCACTGCCTGCGCGCTGTAATATTTCTTCCCCCTCTTTTCAGTGCACAATAAATGACTGCTGTTATGGACCACTGGTAGACTGCATCAAGCAGTACCCTTTCCCATAAAATGTTAAGCCTGAAATTGACGAGGAGCTATTGAAGGGGATGAGATGTCTGGCTTCACCTGACATAAAAGTTCTGCTTCCGAGGGGAAATGTTTCATCCTGACTGCACCCTGCCGTCCCCGAAGCAGAGGGTGGAGGAGAGGGGGAGGCTGATGTAAATGCATTTCTCTTGTTCACAGAGTGAATCAGGCCCAATGTTCTATGCCACAGGAATGGGATTGGCATGTTATTCACAGCCATTTTTATGTTCTTCAGGCGGGTTATGTGGCTCTTAAAATGTGGCAACTCCAAGCACAATAGAACAAAGGGATAGACAGGAGTTAGTTTAAGTTTAAGATGCATTATAAAGGTTTTGTATTAAGATGCATTATAAAGGTTTTGTATCGTTTCAGCCAGTAGTTTTGAAAGTACCGCTCACGAGCCAGAACGGGTCCCCGAAATGTATGCACAATTGTGTACAACGCCATCCATTTCGTATGATATGTTGTGTTCTCCAAACAACAAAGACTTGTATGATATGTGCCATTATGCTCAGTTGACTATTTCCCTGTTAGTCTGTCTGCTCAGTGAAGAGAGCAGTCTGAGAGTTATCAGCACCATGGAGAGTTCTTGGCATGTCACTGCCACATTAACTATAGCCCTCCTAGCTACTACTGTCTCCACCTCCTAGCTACTACTGTCTCCACTCTCACTCTGTTTGAGTCTTTCTCTCTTGGTCACTCTCTTTTCTCACAGGTCTCTCTCTCTCTTTCTGTCGGTCGGTCGGTCTAGCAGTGCAGACCTAGTGATCAGAGGGCTGGAGATGGGAAGTCATAGGCTGTCAATGCCAGGTCATCACCACCACCACCTCTTCTCTCTTTCCCTCTCTCCCAGGTAGGAGGGCTTGGGTTGGGGCAGCAAGAGGTCGGAGTGGGGGTTTATTTGGCTATTTAGGGGCAAGCAGCTGGGGACTGCTATGTTTGCGGGGGGGCAAGAATGGGGTTGGGTGAGGAGGGAGGGGTGGTTCTCTGTTCACGGGCAGTCAACCCTGTCCTACCTTGGCCTCCATCCTCATCCCCCCTCTTTACCTTTCTTTCACACTCCTCCCTCCAGTGTCAACTCACATTCACTCAGTCTGCCACGGCCAGTTCATGAAAAACGCCCCACTCCTATTTGCTTTTGGAACGGCTCCATGTGGACATCAGACGATTGGCTCTGAATGGTGTGCTGCTCAGGGCATGCATGTATTAATCGCTAGTGTTTTTTTTGAGTGATTTGTGTGTGTGAGGCGGTGTAATGCCTGAAGGAGTTTTATCCGTTTTCCAAAAAGCAAATGATGCATGTTATCTGCCCCTTAATGAATGCAGAATGCTTTCCACGGTGTCTACCACAGTTTCCCTTGATTCACAATGGCATTTATTCTCAATTCACATTATTGTTTTTAGTTTTTTTTTCCTTTAGGGAAGTTAGCAATACAGTTCAGGGGCTGTATGCATTTTGACAAATTGGCGAAATTAGCATTTGTTCAAAATTTTTGTTTTCTCTGAAAGATCTGTCTCTTGTCGTAATTGAGTAGGAAGATTTGTTGTTAAAGTTGAACTCTGATGAATGACCTTAAAACCCTGCTCAGGTTATGTACTGTCTAATATTGTGATGGCAGGAGCAAATTATATGCATATCAAGCACAGAGCTTAGCAGGAGAGACCAAATATTAGCTGTCTGATCTGATGTCATGTGATGGGTAACTTCCGTTCCTGTACCCCACACAGACACACACACTCGCGTGCACTCTTAACTCCTGCATACACTCACATTGTTGCCAAAGCAACCCTTTAAGCAAGGCTTGCCGTTTCCATAGCAACCCATCTGACAGGTAAAAAAGTCAATTTTGCAGTGGAATTTGATAGATTTGGAGGGAAGCTTTTATTCACTCTCGAATGCGGTTTCATTTATCATTAATGAGTGGTGAATGCTGTGTAATTACAATGTTTCAGGTTGTGAGTCATACTTCAAAATGAGCTTAGGACTACAACAGTATGTGCTTGATTTGACCTAGTCTCTAGAGGGGCAGTGTTTGTCCTTTGAAAAGTGAATGAAAGTTACTGAGTGTTGGTGGGTTTTCTGAACCATTCACCCCTCATGCTATTGGCCAGGAGGCTGAGGAGCTCCTACATAACAAACTGAAGGAGAGAAACCTGTCCTTCTTAGGTAAGGCTACACCTCTCTCACACTCACTCACACACCACAACAGTTAGCTAAGGTAATCTGTCCCTGCATTGATTCTGTTCTCAGGGGGAGAGTTAAAAAGGAAACGTGGACATGATTGATGTAGTGGGTGGTATCTCCCATTGATTTACTTACAACCAGGAGCTGTGTTATCTAATACCCTGTATGTTTAATTTATGCACTCACCCAGTATGAATATTTGATTAAATAAGACCTTCAAAGATACAGGCCTAATGTTTGATCCTCTTAGGTTTCACCACTCAACCCGTTTCATTTAGAACATTTTACAGAATGGTCAGTTTCTGCCCAGATAGATTTTATGATTGATTACTTACCTGCCTTCTGAATGAGAGAGAAGGAACATGGAGATGTATCTGTAATTTTAATATTGATGCTGTTTAAGTGGTCATCTGCAGTATGAAGACATTATGGTCTAAAAAGGTAGTCGGTTGTAGTCTTATGAATAGATTAGTCCAGGAAAGTTTAGCTTATTTAACACCAACACATTGCTGAATTAATGTTGTTGTGGTTTCAATGTTCTAATGGCTATCAAGCTTAGTCCATTTTTAGCCATAATCACGCGGTTGACCATGAGAATTGGTCATTTTCCCTCCAGCAATGCTAGAGGCTTTTCAAATATGTTTTCTAGGTTAGTGTTGCCCCCCCCAACCCCAACCCCACCCAACCCCACCCCACCCCACCACCCCTTCACCCCCCTCCCCATACACTATTGTCTTGTCTAGAGTCTCTACATCAAGGTAGTGAGTGTCCAGGTGTGAAATTGTTCGAGGGAAATTTCCCCCCATCAGATCCCCTCGGTCAGATGAGTGATGAAGATAAAAAGTCATTCCCCCGTCATTAAGAAGATATCATTTATTTGGGCCGGGAGTGCTGACCTTTCTCCAGGCTTGCGTGGAGGACCGTTCTAAAACTGTCAGAGTTTGGGGGCCTTAGTGTGGCGTTGGGGGCCACAGAGGCAGCCCTGCCTCACGACACCCGGCCTGATAAATGGATTGGAAATAAGCTCCCCGACAGTGGGGACGGACCATTAATTTTAATCAAAGGTGGTGTAAAAAGGCAATCAGCCTCGCATGACAATGTCAACAGCCCGGTAGGTGTTAGGAGAGAGACCACACAGCCCTTCCACCACCACTAAGGACCTTTGGGTGGAGACTGCCTGCCACAGACCTTCACTTCTCCTCTTTCAACCCCCCCAACCCCAACCCCACCCCACCACCCCTTCACTCTCCGCTCGGTCCCCCTCTTTGGCCCATTAGTCGAGCTTGGCTGGCGACGAAGAGGCAGGCCTCCGGAATTGAATGACCTGGTCAGCCTGAGAGTTAATGGAGAAATCAGGTGTTGGGCGGATAATGGCCGAAGCGCGCCAGGAGTCAAGGACAATGGCTGCGGTCCGTGCAGGCAGGGGTCAGGCTCACAGCGGCTATAATGCCAACCCTGTCTGTCCCCTTTTATGCTTTATGAAGCTCCACCATCCCATCTACTGCTGGAGCTAGTGAAGAGTGGAGTAACTACCAGGCTTTATAGATTTTGTGCAGTTGTAGCACAATAAGTGTCAGATGTAGTTAATGGTTTCACTGTTTCCTGCTGTCCTCGGCTGTGTCTTGGTGCTTTTGCAACACTGACCTTTTGTTATCACTGTGCTGTGGTGGTAAAGAAAGGCATCTTGGGTCAAATGTGCTGGTTAGTGTGAAATGGCTACTGGAGGTATGAAGGGTCAATCTGGAGAATATAGAATCTAAGGCAAAACTTTTGAGTGGATACAACATACAGTATGTAGCACTGTTCACTGTAGGTTGTCACCAAATAAGTGTCAGCTTTTCTTTATCTCTGTGATATGGTCAAATGCTAAAATGACTGATTGCTGTAGATGAAAACCAACTGCGAACCAAAGGTTATGACAAGCCTGACATTATCCTGAAGGTGCCAATTGGTACGTATTTATTTACATGATAAATGTAAATGATTTTATTTCCTTTTGTAAATGCTATGGTCAGTTGGCTATGATAGCTAGCCTTTTACAGTTCTCTGGGATATTTACAAGGGTGTCAAGCCTTTCTCATAACAATACACATTTCCTTCCATGCTAGTTGCCATTCTAGTTGATATCACTGAAAAGCTTCAAAGTTAATTTAGCAAAAAAATGTCACGTCTCCTCCAAATGCTAGTTGTGTGACTTGCTTGATTACACTGTTTGATTGTTGCAGTCTACAAAATGATACGTTTATACAGTATGCTTGTGGTTTTTATTATAGTGGGTGGATAGATACTCAAAATCACTGTTCTCATTTGGAAACATCTTAGGCCTGAATGTAAATGCTGGGTTAGACCAGGGTAAATGCACAGATCTGACTATCCTATGACCTTTGTGTTTTTCTTGTTTCATTACATTTACATTTTAGTAATTTAGCAGACACTTTTATCCAGAGCGACTTACATGAGCAATTAGGGTTAAGTGCCTTGCTCAAGGGCACATCGACAGATTTTTCACCTAGTCGGCTCGGGGATTAGAACCAGCGACCTTTCGGTTACTGGCACAACGCTCTTAACCACTAAGCTACCAGCCGTTTCAGCTGTGGATGGCCATATCGTCCACTGGATTGAGAGCAAGGCCTTGTTTGGGGACGACCACAGCCTTCGCACCTACCTGAATGAGCAGTTCTGGAGGTACTGGAACAGGTATGTCTTCTCATTGGAATCCATTCTGCATCGCCAAACCTACAGTATACTATGCTTGCAATACACTTTCTAACATCTCCCAATCAAACCCTTTTAACATCATTAGCTGCTCCCAGCTTTTTAAGTCTTCTGAAGGCAGGTCATATAGTTGTGTTTAAAACAATATTCCTCTCCAAACCTCCACACAGTGTAACATTAACCACTTCCTCCCAAAGAGGGCCACTGAATGAACGTATGTATAGTAGGACTACATTACAACGCTAGTCACTTCCATCCTGGTCCTGGGGGTCCTTGAGAACTTCTCAGAGCTGACTGCCTCACTGTGGCTGGATTGTTTTTCCAGAGTACACAACACATTGTTTGGGAATGGAAACAGGGAAACATAAGGGTGATTAATGTCTTACATCTGTTGTCATAAGAACCCCTGGACAGGAACGAGAGACGGGGGGCTGGATGGTCCCACATTGGGGAGGAACAGAGGCGTGCTGCCCGTCTCATGTAACGGCCCCTCTCAGTCAGGCCTCGACCACAACACAACATGCATGCAGTACAGGACCTCTTGTCATTGTCTCTGAGTAGTACACGCACTCCAGGCATCTGCCAGGGAGTCTCCGAGAGGGAAGCCAGGCCCACAACGTCTCCCTCGAGGAGGATACAAAGTTTGAATACAAACTGTAGTGGCAGTAAAGGGGAGGGGAAGTGAGGTATGTGGGGGTGTAAACAGCTGTTTGTGGATTCAGCTTTCTCAGAAGTGAAGAAGTAATTTCTTCTTCTATACAGCAAATGTACAAATGGTGCTCAAGGAGAAATCGTTAGTCCTTGGGTTGTACTGGTGAAATGATCGATGATGTGTACCGGAGCGTCATTCACAGCGTTGTGGCTCATTTAAACCCATAGCGTCCCTCTGAGTGCCCAGACACTCGCCTGCCTGGCCAGTAGGGGCTTCTCTGACTCACTCACTGTGGCGATGGCTTCCGTAACGCCTGGTGCCATGGAGACCTCACCTTGCAGGTTTAGTAACTAGGCGACCGACACAACAACCCAAGTGTGCTTGTGTGTCAGGGCATGGCAGAGGCGAAATGAGGAGCCAAAGCACTCACGCATGGCCTCTCTCCCACTATCCTGGCCTCAACCATGGCTTCCAAACGCACTGAGCCTGAAAGGGCGCCCCTACTGCCCCTCTCCTGATGCTGTGGCTGCTACAGCCCCAGCCCCCCTCAGCTGTGATGGCTGGCTGACACATAGTGACATGGCAGGCCAGTGCCGGAAGGTTCCAGATTCCCCATGCTGTGACCAGAGACCAGGCTGCGGCAGAGAGAACACAGACATATTTTCTGTTTGTTTGGTTTAATTGATAGTTGTCACTTTGTCAAAAGGTCATAATGGCAAAGTAATGTGATTAGGCCTGTCTGTTTGCCAGTAGTGTGATAATGACAGTTATGATTGACAGCACTTTGTCAGTTTCGTACATCTATCACAAATATAATCACTTGGATTATGTTGATGATATTACTGATATTTATATTAAAACATAAATTAGGCAATTGAGGTGAACGGCATGGAATAGTTTTACAGCGGGAGAGCGTTAAGCATGTTTATAGACAAATGACTTCCTGATTGACTTAACAGATGCCATTAGCCCAAACATCTGCCTTCCAGGGAGGAGGATTCAACAAAGTACTGAGCAGTGAAATTAGAGAGGATGCTAGCAGGATGCCAAGGTCATAATCAACAATGTGTTTTATTTTCTGTCTAATATAGTTTTATTTGGAAATGGCATGCACCTGAGGCAGGGGAGGGGGGGAGCGCTCTGCTGTGGCATTTGATAATATTGGGGACCCCAGGAACCCAACATCACTGGAGTGTGACATTCGAAGGACCATCACCTTTGATGGCTGACATTGTTAGTAGGCCTCATTAAAGAAGCGCCTTTAAGAAAGTTGTTGACCAGAAAAAAGATTTGCCCGGGATCCAGAACATTCCTAGACCATGAGGGGATGACCAGCATTTAATGAGAAAAGACTTGAATCAGAACTGTCTCAGTCAATCAACTCTGGCATGATATACGAGTCAACGTTTGAGAGATGTGTGTTTTATTCCCATTAGATCCTATGATTAGTACCACAGGCAGCATGACACGGCAGCAAGAACAACAGACTCTGAGGTCCATGTACCCCAGTCTGTTGTTGTTTGGAGGAAAATAGCACATCTACCTGCTTCAACAGAAGCTCATTGTATTAGACTAGAGTTATGGAATACAAACTGATAGACTGATTGGAAGATGGCTGCTCTAAGCCTAAGAACCTAAGATATCTGTCCATTCCGATCTTCATTGGTATGCAGTGCAGCGGCCTTGTCGGGGTGCGTTAAGGAACTGACAGTGTAGATCCCATCATGTCAGCCAACGGCCTGGTCAGATAAACGCTGTCGTGTCAAAGGAATGTCAGTCCCTTCAGACCCCACCTTTCCCAGCACCCTTGTAATTTTTAATTGACATTTACTGCTGACATTTTGTATGCGCTCCCTCGTATTGTTAGGCCTGCATCGTAGAGTCTGAGAGGCATGAGCTGCCCCTGCACTTGTGTGTGTGTGTGTGTGTGTTTGTGTCGAGGGAGGAAGGCAATGAATCTGGGGTCACTGCATTGTTTGCAGTCACAACCATGTCAAGCCACAGAGAGGGAGAGCAAACGAGAGAAGGGGAGCGAGCGAGGGAGGGAGAGAATGATGGGGTGACATCATTCTCCCTTCTCTTCTCATTAGCTGTATCATTTCATGTGACGGGTCCTGGAGGGCTCAGGGCCTTTGTTTGTCCATTCCTTCATTCCTTCATTCCTCCAAGACAGGTTCCAGTGGAGCCAGTCCCAGCCCTTTGGTTTCTCATCTACATGACCTTGTAAGACCACCACCACATTGTGTTTATGACTTCACTACTCCTGACTGACGTTTCCAGTGATTAGTTTATTTTTTCATGTATTTCACCCCCCTGCCTTTTAACCAAACTCCAGCACACAGGGCTTGCGTTAATTGTTCTTTGTTTGCCCTCCAGCCTTACAAAGTGAGCAACGCCTGTGTGTGTGTCCTCGAAACAAAAACGACATAACCAATTTTCCCTCCAAAGCCCTCACCAACAGCATTCATCATCCAAACAATAGTCTTGCCAACACACTAACCTCATAATCAACCTCTCTTTAGTGGAGTGAGGGGTAATGATGCTGAGCCGAGGCTCCGCCTCCGAGAACGGAGAAGAAACTGCCTGGGAATAAAAAAGTGTTGTTCAGGCCCAGTGCATGGATGAGATGGCACGGCATCTCCACGGCAGCCATTGGTCTCCTCTAACCATCAATCTCTGGTGGTGGGGTTCCAGATTCCGAGGCAGGCAGAGAGGAAAGGCGGAGGTAGCCCTACTGACGGATGGGCAGATAATTGAGTCTCCCCCAACTATCAGAGTTGCATAAAAATGATTCACCTTCGGGTGAATATTAAACACATAATGAGCCTCCTGTGTGTTTTAGGAGAAGTTGGTAAGGTAAAACGGAACAAGGCATGAAATGAAATATGGGCCCCGTGTTGCCCAAGGAACTGCCCCACCTCCGCCCCCCAATGATGATGTAAATCAATTGTTGGCAAAGTTGCCCTAATAAATACTGGGTGGTGGTGATAACAGGAGAGAATATGTCTCTGTTGTGTAATCAATGTGTTTCTTCTAGATGTACAGTCATTTATTATGCAGACGTTGGTTGGCAATTAGCCTTTGTTTGTCTATCTGAATTAGGGCTGTAACGATTATGCAATTTTGGGTAATGATAAAATGTCATGCAAATAGCCACAGTTATTGTCATTATTGGTGAATTATTTTTTGAGCTTGTAGTGCATCATAAGGCATCTTTGAAAATTAGCTACGGCATACAGTACCTAATGAATACAACACAGCTTTCGTGACACCCCTGTCTAAAAAACGAATGGATTTGACCACTTAAAGCTTCTCCTCCCGACCGTGACGTTCTGCTCGTAAAATGATCACAAACTTTACCAACTTCATGTAGAAATGAAATACTGCTATTGGGTAAACTATATCGACTTGCATATGAAGTTGAAACCCCCCTTCTCCTAAAATGAATGTATTAAGATGATTCTGACGATCATTTTTTTTAGTTCATGGTTATTGTCCATAATTGTAGGTTATACGATTATACAATAATTGTACCCGGCCTAATCTGAATGTGATAGGGCGGTTTGTCATCATATACAGTGCATTCGGAAAGTATTCAGACACCTTGACTTTTTCCACATTTTGTTACGTTACAGCCTTATTCTAAAATGGATTCAATCGTTTTTTTCCATCATCAATCTACACACAATACCCCATAATGACAAAGCAAAAACAGGTTTTTAGAAATTTTGGCAAATGTATATAAAAAACATTTACCTAAGTATTCAGACCCTTTACTCAGTACTTTGTTGAAGAACCTTTGGCAGCGATTATAGCCTCGAGTCTTCTTGGGTATGACACCACAAGTTTTGCACGCCTGTATTTGGGGAGTTTCTCCCGTTCTTCTCTGCAGCTCCACTCAAGCTCTACACAGCTATTTTCAGGTCTCTCCAGAGATGTTAGATCGGGTTCAAATCCGAGTTCTGGCTGGGCCACTCAAGGACATTCAGAGACTTTTCCCGAAGCCACTCCTGCGTTGTCTTGGCTGTGTGCTTAGGGTTGTTGTCCTGTTGGAAGGTGAACCTTCGCCCCAGTCTGAGGTCCTGAGTGCTCTGGAGTAGGTTTTCATCAAGGATTTCTCTGTACTTTGCTCCGTTCATCTTTCCCTCAATCCTGACTAGTCTCCCAGTCCCTGCCGCTGAAAAACATCCCCACAGCATGATGCTGTCACCACCATGCTTCACCGTAGGGATGGTGCCAGGTTTCCTCCAGACATGACGCTTGGCATTCAGGCCAAAGAGTTCAATCTTGGTGTCATCATAGCAGAGAATCTTGTTTCTCATTGTCAGAGAGTCTTTAGGTGCCTTTTGGCAAACTCCAAGCGGGCTGTCATGCCTTTTACTGAGGAGTGGCTTCTATAATGGCCTGACTGGTGGAGTGCTGCAGAGATGGTTGTCCTTCTGGAAAGTTCTCCCATCTCCACAGAGGAACTCTGGAGCTCTGTCTTAGTGACCATCGGGTTCTTGGTCACCTCCCTGACCAAGGCCCTTCTCCCCTGAATGCTCAGTTTGGCTGGGCGGCCAGCTCTAGGTCTTGGTCGTTCCAAACTTCTTCCATTTAACAATGATGGAGGCCACTGTGTTCTTGGGGACTTTCAATGCTGCAGACATTTTTTGGTACCTTTCCCCAGATCTATGCCTCAACACAATCCTGTCTCGGAGCTCTACGGACAATTCCTTCGACTTCATGGCTTGGATTAGCTCTGACATGCACTGTCAACTGTGGGACCTTATATAGACAGATGTGTGCCTTTCCAAATCATGTCCAATCAATTGAATTTACCCTAGGGGGACTTCAATCAAGTTTTAGAATAATATCAAGGATGATCAATGGAAACAGGATGTACCTGAGCTCAATTTCGAGTCTCATAGCAAAGGATCTGAGTACTTATGTAAATAAGGCATTTCAGTTTATTTTTTGTTTTTAAAAAAAGCACAACATTCTAAAAACCTGTTTTCGCTTTGTCATTATGGGGTATTGTGTGTAGATTGAGGATTTTTTTTGTTTGTAACGTAACAAAATGTGGAAAAAGTAAAGGGGTCTGAATACTTTCCGAAGGCACTGTACCGTGCTGTATGATAGTGGTTGTCATGATTTTGTTTGACTCGTTGATTCAGTCTTGTGCCATCTTGTTGGGTCTCTTCTGAATGAATGTTGTGTGTGAGTCATGTCTTGAAGAGGGGAGGGAACAGGGGACTTGGCTGAGTGGCAAATGTCCGTCTGAGATGTCAGAGTCACTCTCCTCTGATCTGGACATTGATGTTCCTTAATAGCAGCATTGCTGACTGGAGGATACACTGTGCTGATACGCGTTCTCCCTCTACAGTATCTGACTCTTTAGGTTCAACCGTGCTTTAGGCCTTTACAGTATGTTTAAGTACCACAATAAAATCATGCTCGCCAAGTTCGCATTTTCCAATCATTTTCCAAACACTCAAGTAAATCTTAATGTAGCCTGGTTGTAAAAACACACCTCACTTTATCTCTAAATGATAATGCATCAGCTAAACAAATGAAAAAACCCTTTCATTCAGTGATATTGGTACATATTAAAAGGGCAAGTGTAGAGCTAAATAATTAGATTCCAGCTTCACCACACCATACAGGACGATGGACGGCCTTTGTGGAAATGAGTGTGATCGCCGCCCGGCTCTCTCGCCCCTGCCCAAAGTTAATCAGCTGTGCAATTCTTAAACTACAAATGTGTCAGAGTTGAAAATGTTAGCGCTCCTAATGGAGACTTGAAAAGGTTAGATCTGATAAAAAGCTGTCAGGCGTCCACAAAAATGGTTTATGGCAATATAATGGGACAACATGGCTCATTTCTCCCTCATATGAAATGGGGGTTAAGACTTTTGCGTTGGTCATACACATCATCACTTGACCACTTTGATGTTGTTTATTTTATATTAGTTGACACAGCTGCAATCATATCTTGAGTACTTTCAGAACTTTTTCCAATTATTTCAGACACTGTAGTGCGTGCTGTGGTTTTTACAACAGAAATTGCATGATAATTCTGTTATAGTATTAGCCTGTTCAATCTGATGGCCCTGACATCAAATTAAAAGGTTTTAAGATATTGCTATAATGTATTCATTTTTAATGGATATGTCCATCATTTTGCGGTACATCCTAAAACAGCAAGAGCAGCCATGTCTAATTAATAAATTGTAATGACTTGCTCTCTTGTGGGCAAGCCTTATTGAGTTCAGCTGATTATACCTTTGTCTCTATAGGAAGGTGTTCTGGTTGGACACTGTGTGAGATAGGATAAGGTGTGTTTGGTTTGGAAAGTATCCTTTGTGCTTTTGGATGTGTACAGTATGCTGTGTCCATGCTTACAATGCTGTTATGTGGTGTGCACATTTTGTGTGTGTGTGTGTGTGTGTGTGTGTGTGTGCGTGTGTGCGTGCGTGCGTGCGTGCGTGCGTGCGTGCGTGCGTGCGTAGGCAGTTTATGGCTAAAGGGGAGTGTGCTTCTGGCCCAGTGCCAGAATCGAAGAGGGACCATCATAGAGCCTGAGCAGATAGAGGATGTCACCTGAGAATCGGTTGCCCAGGGGCCCCTGCCACAGCAGCCAGGGCTGATCCTGAGGCCAGACATCACAGGGCCATCCTCAGGGACAGGGCCCCCGCACCTTTGGGGTGACAGTGTGACAGGGACAAGACCTGTGCCGTGCCACACTGCACCTCTCCACGAGAGACGTGTGCAGAGAGGACAATGGGCAGCGTCGGGTCATTGTCAGACTGTGGCGATAGTGATGGTGATTCACAGAGGTGCAGGGGATTAAATGCATCATTACCTCCAGAACTGAGAGATCGTAGAGTGGTTCCTTTCTGATAAGGCCTCCTGTCGTTTTTGGGGATGATAGGCCTACGTTAGGACATACTGAAGTGATTGTGCTACTTTTTAAGGACAATGTTTATGTAAACACCAGGTGTGGATGAGTTAATTTGACCCATTCACCCAGCTTTTCTGGGTAGAAGTATTCGTAGTCCTCCTGATATTATATTTTCCTCTCATTCATAATGTTGTGGAGACCCCATGTGGAGTTGGAATGTGCCTTCTTTTGTTGTTTCCTTTGTTATAACGTCCTCCTGGAGAATCTACCACAGCTAGAAAAATAGATCCACAATGGAGGTCCCCCAGGGCTCAGAGAGAGAGTGTCTATTGGGCCACAGTGGTAACACATCACACCGAGGTGGAAAGCTACAGCTACTCCCGTATAACAAGAGCAATTCAGAAATACTAATGCAAATGACAAGTAGGCTTGATGTTTTAAGGATTTCATGCTTTTAAGGACGCACATTTGGGTGCATTGTTTAAGGCGTCTGGAGTATAATCCTCAACACTTCAGGTCCCCAGCAGCCTCAGGATTTAGTCGCTCTGCGCTAAGCTAAACCTCCATGTCACCTATTTATTTTACTGCCTGCACGTTATCCACATTTGTCATTTAACGTTGAGGGTGACGGCAACAGCAGGCAGGAGGCGTGTACTGTATAAACGAGGAGCGGGACACAGAGGCACCCCAGCGTTATGAGGATATCCCCGGCCTCACCGTGTGACAGTCAGTTTAACAGTAGCCTAAATGGAGGAGGCAACGCCAGCTGCATGACTCGCCCACAGATTTCTGTTTGGTTGCGGAACTTCGTCTGAAAATGAATGTACATTTTTTTTGTCAGCCTTCAAGACTTATGTCATCAAGACTTGTAGAGGCACATGCTTGTTTTTCTATTTTTTTCTTTGTTTTCTTTCCTCCCTGCTTTTTTCCTTTGGTTGACCTTCCGGGGTTTCATTCCAGGCAGGAGTCAGCAGCATTTATCATCCCTGTGAGAATGTGAGATCCTGTCTAGGGGCGCGGAACAGAGAGGAGTAGGCCTGGATTAGAATGGCTCTTTGTAAAACCCAATTGTACAGGAGAATTCTGATGGCTGGAATAGTTTTGAGCAGATGTGGGCCCCTGACCCCCCAAAGACATTGGGGCCCGGCCGTGTTATAGCCGACGTGACGGGAGACGTGCACTGTTATTTTCCTGACACAAAGATAGCCTTGTGACAAAAAGAGTGTTCACACCGAGCAGAACAACCACTCAATCCACTGTATCTCACATCACACAGGCCTGTTAGACATGTCCACTGTATAAAGCGTTACAAAGAGATGGCTGAAGATAGCAGGATAATTACGGGGGTGTGGGGGGACTGGTTGTTATCATTTGATGGCTATGCTATTCTAGCTTGCTGACTCGAGCCATTATAAAGAAGGGCAAATGTGGTTTGAAGACATTTTATAGATACACACACACAAAAAAAAAAATAGGAGAGAGTTGTTGTTATAATGTAATGTATTTCTAAAGGCCCTCAGATAAAACCCCTCTAAGTGTCTCATCTTATGTAGCTCCACAGTGGGCTTTAATAGAAGCCTAAAATAACCTATTAAACAGCTTAATTATGGTCTCTAGGAGTGCAGAGGAGGGTATAAAAAGCCCAGAAGTCATCAGATGATCCCTCTATTCTACACAGAGGGCTAAGGAGAGCGCTGGACCATGAGCCTCATGCCTGTCAAGAGGAAATGGAGGCTAAAAAAAGGGGATCCATACCCTGCCTGCTCCACAGCCTCCACCACAGCTAAAATATACCCAATTGAACGGAAACAATCTGGGCTTTTGTTCTTCTATCAAGCAACATGCCCGTGACATTTGGTTTTAAGGAATTGCATTAGGTGTAGAAGGAGAGGTTTTTCCACCCTCTCTCCTCTCTTTCTTTCCGCTTGAAATGGAGAGAAGAGGAATGCATATTTTAGTTCTGGTTGTGCTAGCTTCATGACATGGCAAGTGTTTAACAGCCTTTTGGGGAGGATTACTTTCCCCCTGGTATTTTTCTGATTTATTCATCTTTCCGTTGAGGCATTAAATACCCACTGGATATGGGCCCACTGTATATCCTTTTCCTCAAAATAGTACATGACTGCTATAGGCCTAGTCAGTGTGCCTGCCTTCTTAAAGGTACATTTGCATCAGATTTCAACATTTACATCAGATATCAGTAATTTAGCAGTTTGATTGTCAATTCAATTCAATTCAATTTTATTTTATATAGCCCTTCTTACATCAGCTAATATCTCGAAGTGCTGTACAGAAACCCAGCCTAAAACCCCAAACAGCTAGTAATGCAGGTGTAGAAGCACGGTGGCTAGGAAAAACTCCCTAGAAAGGCGAAAACCTAGGAAGAAACCTAGAGAGGAACCAGGCTATGAGGGGTGGCCAGTCCTCTTCTGGCTGTGCCGGGTGAAGATTATAACAGAACCATGCCAAGATGTTCAAAAATGTTCATAAGTGACAAGCATGGTCAAATAAATCTCAGTTGGCTTTTCATAGCCGATCATTAAGAGTTGAAAACAGCAGGTCTGGGACAGGTAGGGGTTCCATAACCGCAGGCAGAACAGTTGAAACTGGAATAGCAGCAAGGCCAGGCGGACTGGGGACAGCAAGGAGTCACCACGGCCGGTAGTCCGGCGTATGGTCCTAGGGCTCAGGTCTCTCAGTTGGCTTTTCATGGCCGATCATTAGAGTTGAAAACAGCAGGTCTGGGACAGGTAGGGGTTTCGTAACCGCAGGCAGAACAGTTGAAACTGGAATAGCAGCAAGGCCAGGCGGACTGGGGACAGCAAGGTGTGACTTGCATGTCAGTCTATGATTTTACTGTATAAGATATGGTAATAAAGTGGTGGTCGTTAAGTTCATCTTGATTTTGATAATTATATTAATATTTTGACTTATTAATATTTATATATTAATCTGATATAGACCAGAATACTAGATGCAAGTATTTAAATTAGTTTGAGTCTAAACATATTTCATATATTGAATACATTTGATAATATAGAGAACATAGATATCTTCCCTTTTTCTTGTGTTAAAATACCAACTCTCTGTCTAACACACAGTTGTGTCACTCGTGATCTTCAGAGGCCCATCACTCATAGTGTGGTTTGGTGCTGTGGGCTGGTGATAAGTAGATAAACCAGACTGCTTCCCCTTTCTAGGCCCACTGTCTTGCTCAACCTTGTCCTTTTCTGATCTCTATTTCCCTTAACCCCTCTTTCTCTTTCTGGGTGCCCGTACTCTACATTTACAGAGTCCCACATCGTGCTGTTGTAATCGAGGACCAGATAAATGCAGCTATAGACACTTCTTCCTAATCTGGAACAAATTTGTTTCTGGGACAAAGTGGACCGATGTCATACGTACCACTCCGCTGTGTCCGCCCACACACTACTGTGTGTAGTAATTCAGTTTGTGATGTTTTCCTAGCTCTCTGTTCTGTTACAGTGTGACCTCTGTGTACTGACCTCAGAGAGTCACACATGAAGGTCCTCGGGTGATTTGTACCTGAAAAGAGCCTTTGAGACTCCAACCTGAGGTCAACGCAGGGTCCAACAGAATGTTGTTTTTTTAAATACCCCATGGTCGCCTAGAGGTCTTCTTGAATAAATCACAATTAGCAAGCAGCCTTCACTACGAAGCCGCTCTGAGTAAATAACATGATGGTTATAAACAGAACTCTGAGAAAATAAATGTCACCAAACACAAATCGCTCTTAATTTCCAACCTCATAAACAATGTATTTCAGGTTTTTGCAATCATTTTAGAAAATGAAGTTAAGTTATATTGTCTCCATTGCTCAGTATCCTTTCATCAGAATAATGTAAACATGTAAGCTTTTCAAGAAATTAGTATACATATTTTAAGTCAACATAGCTAAGAGTGCGGTTTTTCATTATAGTCCCTCCTTCACCTACATTTGTTTAGGCTCTTTTAGCTTATCTGCCCTTGAATAAGACTTCTAAAATGTATAAATAAATATGTAGACATAATGTATGAGATTTATATCTGGTCTCACTTAGTAGTAGCCCTAACTTTGTTTGATGGATGTACCAGTCTCACTTAGTGGTAACCCTAACTTTGTTTGATGGATGTACCGGTCTCACTTAGTGGTAGCCCTGACTTTGTTTGATGGATGTACCAGTCTCACTTAGTGGTAGCCCTAACTTTGTTTGATGGATGTACCGGTCTCACTTAGTGGTAGCCCTGACTTTGTATCTGATGGATGTACGTCCATCACATAGTAGTAGCCCCTGACTTTGTTTGATGGATGTACCAGTCTCACTTAGTGGTAGCCCTAACTTTGTTTGATGGATGTACCAGTCTCACTTAGTGGTAGCCCTAACTTTGTTTGATGGATGTACCAGTCTCACTTAGTGGTAGCCCTAACTTTGTTTGATGGATGTACCGGTCTCACTTAGTGGTAGCCCTGACTTTGTTTGATGGATACATCGTAGGACAATATGTTCAGAAACTGATAAAAAGTGGTATTTTGTGTTAGGATTTATGCACATTGCTTTATATTATAGTATTATTTATCTAAAATCAAATTAACAGGGCTGTCAAATAAATAGAGATACACTTTAGTACTCTATTCTTTATTTCCACGCTGGCTTGGCATTTGCTGAAGAGATTTAGCGAAACCAAGTTCTCCCCCGACCCCCAACCCTGGCTGTTCCCACCGCTCTCCTCTCTGGTTTGAGTTTCACGTCTCTCGGCGGCCTGATTGCCTGATAGCTTAAACATCTCTGCCCTCATATCCATCGGTGGGAGTAGTGTGTAATCAAAGACACATGAGAAGCCGACGTCCAAGCTCTGACCTGATTTCACTTATCAATTCTGGAGGGCTAATGTACGATATCTATCAGGTCAACAGATTCGTCTCTCCAAAGCCTTGCACATATATAAACGGTTAGGGAAAAGGCATTCAGGGACTAATCTAAACCTCCTATGATAAATAGTGCCCTCCAACCAGAAATCCTTGACAGCGAATATGGTAACGTTCTTTATTATTTTCTGTGCCATAAATGAGGCCCACAGCGCAGACCTTTGTGGCCGGGGCTTGAAAGGGTTAACGGTGTGGTATGATCCACATTCCAGACTGTCATCAATGTAATGTTTCATCGGAGGCGGGAGGTTGAAACGGAAGAGGCAGATATCCCCTCCCCTTTTTGGACTGATGCAAGATAACGGGGGAGGGGAGTGAAACATAAACTCTGTCCGAGTTTGGGCTTTGGGCCGCCCCCTTTGAATGGCGGCCGCGGAGACAAAGTCAAAGAAATCCATTTCTCATTTTGAAGGATATCTATATCAGCAGGCGTGTAGTCCGTGGATCTTGGTCCATGTTAATCCCAGGGTCTGTCTCTTCAATGACGGCTGTGTGTTTTAAGTGAGAAGTCTTATTTTTATTATGGCCGTCTGTGTGTCAGGGAGGTTAGAAATTAGGAGGCAGAATAGAGTTGTCTGGTGAAAGGCCTCTGATAGAAAGTGCCACTTCAATTTGAGCGCAGCTGCGGCTAGGCCAAGGCTGGCTCGCTGTCCAGCCCGACGGTTCACATTCTCTTCTCCTCGGACTGGAATGAATGTGAAAACTATTAGCTTCAGACAGAGTTGGGCCCGTCAGTTTCTGATCCCAGCAGCAACTCCCACTCACTCAGCCATGCAAGTTTTACCATACTGTTGTTTTTTCATGAACTCAATTTGCAAATAGTTTTCAGAAACTAAAAGTTGTTAATTTTTTGTTCACTGGCTCAATAGTTTATTTCTTCAGGGTTGACAAAACATCCATAACAAAAATACAATTTTATGAAGAACAAACCACAGGTCACCCGTGACAACATTGACCTCAGAGTATTATTACATTCTAACTGTCCTGAACTATTCATTTGAATCGTATTTGAAAAATAGGTTTCGTGATTGCATTGGCGTAGGAAAGGGCAGTCTGCTACACCTCTCCTAATTTGGCAATGAGGGGGTTTAACGGCTTGGGGAACTCTATCCTCTGAGTTGCTGACAGTCCACAGCCCCCTGAGTCCCCTCTGAGGGAGTCGCGGTCAGAGAAAAGACTACCGGCTCTGTTTTGAGTAATCGTTGTGGTTTAAATTAGAAAGGGGATAAATTCTCTGAATAATGATCGCAAAACATTTTGCTTCAGCTGCCTGGGTGAAACTAAGCACACTCATTTAAAACCTTAAACCGCTATTTTTGTATTCTAGCGCTGAGTTCATGGGAAACTCACTCCGAGCTTACCTGCGCCCTTGCAAAGTGATAGAAAAAAATGTCATGGCCACAAGAATGTTTTTGCAGTTAGTTGAAATATTACTAACCTTGTCAAATGTCATTTTGAATGAGAAAGCAAACATATTTTAATCAGCATTTTAGAAGCTTGGCTTTTTTTGCTGTTGACTCCGGCAGAAAGAGGTCAGCTAATTGCAACATTTGATGTCATGTTTGGTCTTCCTCTCCATTTTTATGCCGTTCCATGGAAAGTTATACTCTCACCTCTCCACCCCTCCTCCTCCTCACGCACAGACTCTCTTATACACACACACACACACACACACACACACACACACACACACACACACACACACACACACACACACACACACACAGGCAAATGTAAAACTACTAACATTCTCAAAGCTGTAATCTTCCCAAAGTGTTTGCTGCTTTTTCCTGTCAGCCCTTTTCCTGTCAGCCCCACTACCCGACATGTATCACTGCCACTGAAGCCGTCCCACACTGCTCTGACAGGGCTGGAGGGGGGACCAGTGGAGGGGGGGTTGCAGCCATTTCCCTCAGGGCTCGGTCCTCAGTCCGTCGCAGTCTCCTGGCTGGCTTGCCACCACATGACCACACCATAGCTAAACACGGAGGGAGCGCTCCCTTTAAAGCCCTCCAACGGGCTCGGCGCAGCCTTTCACTACACAGCGGCCCGTATCGCTTTGGCTCTCATAATTACTGTTCTAACAGCACAAGAGGAGGGGGAATATACATTGTAAATTGTGTTTGACAATGTGGGTTTAGTGGTTTTGTCGTGGCTTGTCTTTAGTTATTAGTCAGACTTCCTCCCGCCACAGATAAGGCCTGTTGCCGAACATACCAAGGTGAGCATTGTAGTAGCGTTGCCCTTATCACTAACATTGATTTAGGGCAAGCACCCTGTGACAGAGGTCATTGTGTACTAGAGCTACCCATCATCCAGGTTTGATTTCTGTTCAGGCCTGTCTCCAAGTTGTCTACACGTAGGCAGTCTGCTTGACGCATGGGTGGAGGGTTGGGTTGGGAGGGTGGCGCAATGCGGAAGGTATGGAATCCACAATGGCGTTACGCAAACAGCCTGTTTTAAGATGTACAAGTAGTGAACACTTAAAGGAACATGTGTTTATCGGTTTACTTGTGCATTGTGATTTGAACATGAGAAGGCTGTGTTTGTTTAGTTGGATTTACCAAACACTGGACTGATCCACAGGCGCTCTATCTCGCCCTATAATAGCTTGTCAGATTCAGACCAATATTACCATAATCCTTGATACCTCACAACAAGCTACATGTAATGCATTTCTCTATCACCTGTGTCATAATGATAAATTATGATTATTTTCCCACAATTTAGTTCCCAAGGCTCCAAAGCTGTAGGTAGATATTTGCCTTGAGATATTTGAGCTGTTTTTTCCACTATTTAAATTCCAATGATAATTTTGTACCCGATGGTAAATAATCTTATTCATAAACACAGTAGTTCAGTATTTTTTCTTAGCAAGGGTGTTCACTAGTCTGGAGATGGGTATTTATTGCTGTTATTGTCGTTCATGGCCAGACTTGCAAACTCTGGCTTAAATGTTGTATTTACTCTGGCGTCAATTTAGGAAATCATACTTTCAAATATGCTATGATTCATAATATTGATATTTCATGCAGGTTATTTATTGTGCTTTCATTTCCCACAACTTCTGCAGAAGTTTTAAAGCTGTCAAAGATTCTCCTGGAGTGGTTGTATTTTTTTTTTACTCATAGTGCTGTAAGAAGCTGCATTGTGTTTTTGAGAATGGCTGGTGTTGGTTTTGTGGAAAATGTCTTTGTAGCCAACATGTTATGGTGCTTCTCTACTCACTCTCTCCCCTCAGAAGATGGCTTAAGTAATTTCACTTCAGTCTATAATCAAAACCGTGTCAGGTAGTTTGAGAAACCCTGGATTTATACAGTGGATTTCTGTTCAATACAAGGGCAGCTTTTAAAAAATGAATGGTTCTCTCCTCAGGTTATATTTTTCCCTCAAGCCCTTCTAACATGTCACATCCCATTACACAAATGTGGATTTGCTAATTAGCGAGGAGGGTTCTTATGCTGAATATGTTATGGAGGCTTTTTATTTAATTTTTTATCTTTTAAATTTTTTACAGTTTGCTGAGGTTCGCTTGTTGGTTGGGGGAAATGTAGGTCTTTAACTCTGGGAAGCTGTCTTGAATTCTCTCCCTTTCAGAAGGTGATGTGTTTTTGCAATTCAAATATTTGCTCATTCTCCTCTCCAGCGTTGAGATCTTTGAATCAGGGAAGTTCTATCAGGCCCAATGACAGTGTGAGTGTGCAGCCTGACAGCGCCAGAGGCAGAACCACACTATTTCTACCACATATTTAAATGGCAAGGATATCCCCAAAAAATGACTGCATGTTTTGTATGCTGATATTTTTGTTATTTGGAGTTTTGCATATTCAGGTGGTGTACAGTACATGCAGAGCCTAAACAACATTAATTTAGTTATTGTGGTTTGTATGTCTTGTTATCTTTATGAAAACAAACATTTGTTGAGAGGGGGCGCACAATTTGGTAGATTTACTTTGAATGAAAGGGTTGGTTAATGTATTTATGGCCTGCTTTAAGTGAAAAGAGGCTGGTAGCGTAGTGGTTAAGAACGTTGGACCAGTAACCGAAAGGTTGTTGGTTCGAAACCCCAGAGAGTACGTGAAAAATGAGTCTGTGCCCTTGAGCAAGGCACTTAACCCTAATTGCTACTGTAAGTTGCTCTGGATAAGAGCGTCTGCTAAATGACTAAAATGTAAAGCCTTGGGCCTAAAAAGCATCTTTCATTTTACATTACATTGAAAGAAGATGAAACTGCTAATTACTTTTTGCAATTTACGGAAGTTAGCCTAGTTTACTTGAAGTGCCATTGATGGATCTCGTCACATCTGAGCTATTCAAACCAGATCTGTTGTTACAAAACCCACAATCTCCTGTGCTTTTATTCCATGGTCTCTTTTATAATAAAAAATAGGATATCTGTACAGGTGCCATTTAATGTGCACCATCTTTACTGTAGTGTCTGGATGGTTCTAGAGAGCAAGATTCCCCTACACATCCTATCAGAGCCTGTTCTTGCCTTTCACCACAAACCAAGCCCAAGACAAACAAACCATAAATGAGCGTCCTCCTCCTCTCCCTTCTTAACGTACAGAATATATCAAATAATGAATCGAAGAATTGTCATCTCAACGATGAGCAGCCTTTGCACGCCGCACCCTATAATTCCAACCCTTTTCTTCCCCTCTCCTTGTTAAAAAAAACACACAAAAAAACAGCAATTAATCTAATTTTAGGTCCAATTTCCACCCCGCTCCTGAAGTCAGAGCGAGTCCCCTGTTTTGTTCCTCTTTGGCTTGGTTCCTCTGCATAATCATTAAAGGCCCAATTAATGTCACCCTTTAGCTGAAGAGTGCTCATTTTTATTGGGGAGCTGACAGTCGCCGCCATGAGTGCCGCAGTGTAATATGCATTAATTGCCCCGTAACACTGGTAATTACCAGTTCTTCTAGCCTCTCAGTAAACTGTCATGCCCAGACACGACTGCTTTGAAATAGATTACTCATTAGGGGGACCTGCCCTGTTTTCCAATGGGGGCTTGCTGTGTTGCCATAAAAAATATATATTTTTGTGCTCTTGAACAAATCGTTGCCAAGAGCAATTTCCTATTACAACTTCCTGGTGACGGGTCCTCTTTCTTTCTCTCTCTTTTTTGCGTGGGCGAAATGCCGTTTCAGCCGTCACTTGAGGTGAGGGGTCAGTAAGGTGGAGGCGGGTGTCCATCACAGATCTTAAAGAAAGGAAAGGGGTCAGCAGGTTTTCCCTGGTTTATTCATCATACATTTAACTGCTTTGGTGTTTTCACATTCATGTTTTAGGTTGAGCTTAGTTCTCATTCTCCAGTACCAATACTGTATTTTCTGTCCAATTTTAATTACATTTACATTTTATCCAGAGCGACTTACAGTTAGTGAGTGCATACATTTTCATACTGGCCCCCCGTGGGAAACGAACCCACAACCCTGGCGTTGCAAGCGCAATGCTCTACCAACTGAGCTACAGCAATTCAATAAATTATACATGTATATTCCTATATAGGAGGAATATATAGGAATATTTTAGCTTTTTGTTTGATTTGGTGTATTTCATCACCACGGGTCCGTATTTGCAGATCGGATCAAGGCTGTGTTGATAAGATGTCTTGTTCAAATAGTGAGGTTGGCCTTTACCTTGGGACCGTGTGCTCTGCTGATTGTTCTGTCTTTAAACCTTCACGTTGTTGCTCACTTCACTAAATCACATGATGGATAGAAAAGACTTGATACGGAGTGCAAGTAAAATATAGAAAAACAGAAGGGAAAACATGGTGGGATGGGGTGGGTGTTGACGTTGTGTCGTGATAAGATACTGTACTAGAGGAAGGACAGACCAAATCAAATAGGGCCAGCTATCGCACATCTTCCACGGCTAAAGGTGTTGGCCTGTTTAGTCATGCTAGAAACAATAAGTGGTGCACTGATGACTGACGAGGTTCTGTTCTCCTCATTGTTTTGTCATTAATCATTTAACTCAGCAAAGGAAATCACAGAATGTGAAGACCATGAGAAAAAACCTCCCCTGTACACACACACACACACACACACACAGACACACACAGACACACAGACCACTTTTGTTTTATCTCCCTTACAGCACCTGCTTCAGGCAATCTGCTCCCACTCCTCTCAAATGAATGTTGTCACGGCCCTTCAGATTCTCACCCGGCTATGTGCTAATGAAAGGAGATGGTACAATTTGAAGAGACCAGGTAGGAGCCAGCAGTGCACAGCTGAACCAGAAAGAGGGGTAGGGGACACACACTGCAGTGAGACAAAAGACAAGCCAACCGTTAGTCCTCTCTCTCGCTGATATACCCATTACGCTTCTTAAATACCACCCAGACCTCTGTGTCTGTGTGTGTGTGTGTGTGTGTGTGTGTGTTGGTCGAGCACTTATCGAATTGTTTATGACAGGCTTAATTGGGATAATTGAAGACATTAAGATTACCTGTCAGCTATGTGTATCCAAACTCCCCATCCGTCTGACAACTAGTGACAAGTGAGGGACCCCGTAGCATCCGTCATGATGGCGCCTTCCCAAGTGGTAATAGCGACAATAGAGGCCGCTCTAATTTCATGTGGACAACCTCCACCATGCGTAGCTGCCAGTGGTGGTGGGGGGTGGGGGGGTGGGAATAGGGTATTTGGGCTAGGCTGGCCTAATGGTGTCCCCTTTGGCATCCTGACAGGTCGATGAGGGAATTTGAAGGGGAAAAGTGAAAAGGGCTCCAGCGTTTTCAAGTGTTGAGGGACATGAGTCAAGACGCTCGGGGCAGTGGCCTTAACAGAGAGAGAGACAGGCGAAAGAGGAGGGGAGAGGGAGATTTGTGTGTGGGGGTAATGGCTGGCCACCCATGGTTTCACCAGTGATGGCGTACATTTACATTTTAGTCATTTAGCAGACGCTCTTATCCAGAGCGACTTACAGTAGTGAGTGCATACATTTTCATACCTTTTTGTACTGGTCCCCCATGGGAATCGAACCCACAACCGTAGCATTGCAAGCGCCATGCTCTACCAACTGAGCACACAGTGACCATAGAGCAGTACGTAGGATGCAATATCTTTGTCTCAGGACTGACAAACATCCTTTCTTGGAGCTAGTAAGTTAACGTCGACATATATCAATGTCAATGTCTGAACATTGCACCAAAGCAATGCCTGTATTTAACTTGATGTATTTCAATAATTCCTCAAGACGATATATTTGGCCCTTACCGATGCTTGTTGGGCTGCCTTGGTATGTTAGTCTTTTAGCCATAGAAATTGAGGACTTTCCACACATGTGAGCGGGCTTTGGTTGCCAGGTTTTGGGTTGCCAGGTCTTGGCCAGAGTGCTCTCTATCCTTCCAGTCAGGGAATGTGTTTCTGTATGTCTTTAACTGCCCCCCTCCTCTCCCCTCTGTGAGCATTGTGTGTGTGGGGTGCTTTGCTGTGTCATCGCTATGACAGATCAACGCTGTCATCCCCGGAGATCCCCTTGTTTGTTTTTCCTTCTTTCCAAAAGGGGTTAAACTGTCAGGTTGACAACTCTCTAGACCCTCAGACCTTCCTCTCTCGCTCCCTCCCCCCACCTTCATCTCCAAACCAGTGAAAATCAATACCAGATTGCCAGAGGACCACTGTTTTGGCGTCTGCCTGACCCTTGGATGTCCCCCCTCTTTCTCTCTCTCTCTCGATCTTTCATTACATGTAGTGGAGTATTTAACTTCCATCCCTCGCCTAATTAGTTTTGCTGGGTCCAGGTCGAGGAGCCTCCTTCTCTCTCTCTCTCTCTCTCTCTCTCTCTCTCTCTCTCTCTCTCTCTCTCTCTCGTTTTGAAGGGACACATAGGGCTGGGAATAATAAAAAGGGCAAATCCCACACACACTGATTGACGCACAGACAGAAACCCCTGGAGTGGCTTATGTAGGGATCTTTGTTTAGTTTTCTTAGCAAATTTTCTACAACTACAATGAAATTTGATTTGCACCCCTGATCATCAGAGAAAACACTGGTGGTATCCCGTGTACACCATCGCTAATGGAGAGTTGTGCTTGGACTATTCCCAGGCCTGCTGTCTCTTCTGGGCTAGTGCTGCTTCCTGGGAGGCCTACTGATGTCCACTAATGGTGACCTCAGGTCAAACTGGCTCAAAGTTAACCCATGTGGAGTGGCCACCATCCTTTTACAAAGTGGACATGAACATACAGTGCCTTCGGAAAGTATTCAGACCCTTCACTTTTTCCACATTTTGTTACGTTACAGCCTTATTCTAAAATGGATTTTTTTTAAATATATATCCTCAGCAATCTATACGCAATACCCCATAATGACAAATAAAAAACAGACCCTTTGCTATGAGACTCGAAATTGAGCTCAGGTGCATCCTGTTTCCATTGATCATCGAGGCACAGATCTGGGGAAGGGTACCAAAACATTTCTGCAGCATTGAAGGTCCCCAAGAACACAGTGGCCTCCATCATTCTTAAATGGAAGAAGTTTGGAACCACCAAGACTCTTCCTAGAGCTGGCCGCCCAGCCAATCTGAGCAATCGGGGGAGAAGGGCCTTGGTCAGGGAGGTGACCAAGAACCCGATGGTCACTCTGACAGAGCTCTAGAGTTCCTCAGTGGAGATGGGAGAACCTTCCAGAAGGACAACTATCTCTACAGCACTCCACCAATCAGGCCTTTATGGTAGAGTGACCAGACGGAAGCCACTCCTCAGTAAAAGGCACATGACAGCCCGCTTGGAATTTGCTTAAAGGCACCTATAGACTCAGACCATGAGAAACAAGATTCTCTCGTCTGATGAAACCAAGATTGAACTCTTTGGCCTGAATGCCAAGCGTCACGTCTGGAGGAAACCTGGCACCATCCCTACGGTGAAGCATGGTGGTGGCAGCATCATGCTGTGGGGATGTTTTTCAGCGGCAGGGACTGGGAGACATGATCGAGGCAAAGATGAATGGAGCAAAGTACAGAGAAATCCTTGATGGAAACCTGCTCCAGAGTGCTCAGGACCTCAGACTAGGGCGAAGGTTCACCTTCCAACAGGACAACGACCCTAAGCACATAGCCAAGACAACGCAGGAGTGGCTTCGGGACAAGTCTCTGAATGTCCTTGAGCGGCCCAGTCAGAGCCCGGACTTGAACCCGATCGATCATCTCTGGAGAGACCTGAAAATAGCTGTGCAGCAACGCTCCCCATCCAACCTGACAGAGCTTGAAAGGATCTGCAGAGAAGAATGGGAGAAACTCACCAAATACAGGTCTGCCAAGCTTGTAGCGTCATACCCAAGAAGACTCAAGGCTGTAATCGCTGCCAAAGGTGCTTCAACAAAGTACTGAGTAAAGGGTCTGAATACTTATGTGAATGTGATTTCAGTTTAAATATATATATAAATTAGCAAAAATTTGTAAAAACCAGTTTTTGCTTTGTCATTATGGGGTATTGTGTGTAGATTGATGAGGGGGAAAAAAACTATTTAATCAATTTTAGAATAAGGCTGTAACCTAACAAAATGTAGAAAAAGTAAAGGGGTCTGAATACTTTCCGAATGCAGTGTATATTTATTTAAGGAAGTTATCTCTTAGAATGTCTTTGTAATATTTCAACTTTTGTTACTGTAGATAATATGTATCATGTTGTCGTTTAAGGTAAATCATTGATTTGGATAAGCCACTGAATTCGGAGTACTTTCTGTGGCTTGTCTGCTGGAGGCGTGTGTGTGTGCGCCAGTGTGCGTGCCAGTGTGTTTGTGCCTCTGTGTGTGTGTGTGCCACCCACATGTCCATGTTCGCCGACCGCTAGAGAGACCCAGCGACATGTAGCCCCCTGGCCTCCTCTCCCTGGGGCTAAAATTACCCCCACAGGAATGTAAACATAGTGCAGAGTAAGCAGACTACTTTCTGTGGACATTTCGCCCTGCATCGTCAGTCTCTAAATACCCAGGCTACCCAACCTAACCCGGGCCTGTCCCACATGGAACCAGAGACGAGGGTTGACACAGCATGGTGGCTCTGTGCAGAATGTCGGCTGACTGCTAACTCCTATCGAAGCTAGCCAGACTACGTTCCAAAGCTTACTGTCAAGGAGTGGATGGATGATACCACTCTAGCCTACATCTGTTTGAAGAAACAGTTGAAGAAAAAGTCCCCCTTTTCTTTTCTCTCTCTCTCTCTCTCTCTCTCTCTCTCTCTCTCTCTCTCTCTCTCTCTCTCTCTCTCTCTCTCTCTCTCTCTCTCTCTCTCTCTCTCTCTCCACCCCTTCTCTTTTCGTCTCAGAAATGGGCTTGCTCGCAGCACCGATTCATTAGGTGTGTGGAGTAGCTGTAAGCAATAGGGGCTGGAAGGAGAAGTTCAGATGGCTGAGTGCTGACATGTTGATTTAGTAGTGGTAACGCGATTGTGCACTTCCAAAGGTGCTGACTAGGACGAAAGCCAGGCCTGGTTTCTCCCAGGGAGACTCTAGGAGGGCTGCACTCTAATTTTGGGTTCGCCTTCTCGGAGATGGAAAGGCCTCTGGGCCTCCAGACAACAAACATTCACACCTCCCTATGTGCTGCTATTGATTCAGCCTTCATTGAAGCAACAGAGGGGGATTGAATATGTGACACGCTTACCTTGATGCTGCTCTGACAAAGGGCTTAAAGGGATACTTTGGAATTTTGCCAATGAGGCCCTTTATCTACTCCTGGATTCCATTTTTTATACATAATCTTCAAGCATGAATAAGTAAAATACTGACCTTTTTACTCATCACAAAATGTAAATTAATGCCAGTAGCTAGCCATAGACTTCCAGTCTTTGCGCTAACGCTAGTTAGCAATGGCTCACGAAACTACCTCAAACTTCCTTCATAGTTCATCTGACTCTGGGGATGTAGATAAAGGGCCTCATTGCCAAAATCCTGAGGTATTACATTTACATTTTAGTCATTTAGCAGACGCTCTTATCCAGAGCGACTTACAGTTAGTGAGTGCATACATTTTCAAACTGGCCCCCCGTGGGAAACGAACCCACAATCCTGGCGTTGCAAGCGCCATGCTCTACCAACTGAGCTACACGGGGCCCACCAAGACTGTTCCTTTAAGCTCTGTGTATTGTGCATATTGTTTCACAGGCAGGAAATGCAAACATCCAAAGCAAGCTGAGTGAGTGGCGTGGTGAGGCCAAGGCTGAGGCGGATAGATCTATTCCATGTGTGTGATTTGTCTTGAGTTCCTAAAGTATGCTACAAGCCTATCAGCAGCATGAGGTCAGGTCAGGCCCTCTGAGACCAGACCAGGGCTAGACCATGGACGCTGTGTGTTTATCTCTGCAGATTAGTGGGAGGTAGAGAACACACACACACATGCAAGTACGCACACAGCCGTATAACCTCATACACACACACACCTATACACTCTCTGAAACACACTTGTATACACTCTTGCACCCCACGCACACACACACACAGACTCACACACAGTTACCTACTTTCCTCTGTTGGAGCCATCAGTGGTGCGGTGCCCAGGCAGCCCCAGCAGGGCCAGATTGGGTTACAGTCCAAACTGTTGTTGATTAGGGCCGTGGCTGTAGAGGGGGCTCATCCCAAATTGAAAACACATTAGCAGGCAGGGTTAAGGGCAGGATTAGGGCCGGGGCCTAGAGCTGTGCCGGAGCACAGCAGAGCGGACACAAAATGGACGCCTTTTCGCTGGGTTTCCCCAGAGACAGGCGGTAATTATCGTCCGGGGCTGCTGGGAGTTCACAATAACAGGTTAAAGGAGTGTGTATCCCCCTGACACTGTCGTCCTCCTCTCTGTCTGCGACGCTCCCCACCCAGTACCACGGGACACTTCCTGTCTCTGAGCGGGGCTTAGAGACATGGGGATTCATCAAAGAGCCGAGGGGGGACTGTATACATCTCACAGTTAGCACAAGGGTCTGTGTTTGGTTTTGGAGCTTAACAGGCCTTGTCTGAACACAACGAAAACATATCAGACTGCTTCTTTTTTTCTCCCTCTTCAGCTTTTTTTAAAGGCTTTATTCGTCTTCTGTTTTCATACTTGATGTTATTGAATATTCCAAATGTATTAGATCATCTTGAAGCATGAATAAGTAAAATACTGACCTTGTTACTCAACATAAAATGTATGTGTTCAATAAAACGACACTCCGGCACAGAGATTAAACTGGTCCTGGCTGTTGGAGGTGCTACTCTTTGTTACATTAGAGACATCATTCATGGAACAAAATGAGGTCCTGTAATAAAATGCAATCTAAATGCATCATCTCCTAATGAATTCCTACTGAGCATGTCATAATGGAAGGGGTTGGTCAATTCTGGTGATGTAGAGAGCCATTCAGAGGTGATAGGGAACACATCTCTGGGAAAGATCAGGTGAACTCTAAGTCACCTGACACTTGATCCAGTGAGTGAGGGAGAGGAGGAGAGAGCGATGAAAGCGAGAGAGTTGGAAAGAGAGAGATGGAAAGGGTGAAGGAGCGTGAAAGAGAAAGGAGAGTCCTATGCAGCCACAGTGGATGGATGAATGTTTGCGCTATATTGAGTGCTTTGTGCTTTCTTTTTTGTTGTTGATGAAAACATCATGGTAGGTTGTTGATGAAAACATCATGGTAGGTTGTTGTATGACAGTGTTTTAAGGGCCAGCCCCGCTGCTCTGAACACAAACCAGCCAGGACCAGACCGCCAGTTGTTTGGTTTTGCTCCGCAGCCAAAACAGGGGAGTGTGTGTCAGAGCGCGTTGGACCGTAACGCAACAGATCTGAGCGGGGTCCGACCCACACACACACACATTGGTCGCCATGATATGCGACTCTACTTGAGGTTGGGTACGTGCTGAGTTAATGGTCGCACTAAGCATTAAACATGCATTGAGACCTCTGCGTCACAGGGTTGACTATGTTTGGTAAGCATGATATTACACATGCTGTGCTAACACAGACCAAATGTGAACGACCACCTCGATTCGGTCTTATGTAGCAAAATGTGAAATGGTGTTTTTTACATTGGATAAAAGTAGAGACTCAGAGCTAGAAAATGGTATATCATACACTGCAGTTGAGGAACAATGGGAAAGTAATTCTGCTTTGAAAGTTGATAAACTTCTAACCCCACTTTGAGAAAATGGCCCTTGAATGTTTTGGTACACCTACTGGAGAGCTCTTCTTTGTCTACACCCATTCAGCATCGTTCACACCCTGTTAAGCCTTAGTCCTACTCATCTCTTTAAGGATTAACAAGTGTGGCCATGTGGTAAACACACGCTATATCAAATCAAATCAAAGTTTATTTGTCACATGCACAGGATACAGAAGGTGTAAACGGTTCAGTGATAGTACTTGCATAGTAGCAATATCAAAACAGAAAGTGTCCAGATAAAAATATTTTATAAATATTTGATCATTATTAGATAAGGTTTACCCGACCTACTTGTCTAAATTGATGGGTCATGTGAAGGAAATGCTATAACCACCCCTCACCCACATCTAGCTAAATGGATGGGTCACTATTGTCTAGACATGTACACATGTTCATGAAATACAATCGATGGCCATAATCACCCCCAGACACACCTGCTAATTTGATGGGTCATGTTATAATCCGGCCGAAGTGGAGTATTTTGTTTAGACATGTAGCTAGCTAGCTAATCAATGATCTGGCATAACCCCAACTCATACTACTACCAATACAAACATTGTCATAGCTGTAGTATGAATCTGCAGGTAGCTAAAGCTAACAAACTAGGTTCAACGTTAACATTAGGCTATGACTAGCAATGCAAATGGATTTCTGATTCGAATAATATTACTACACAGTACATACACGTAATGTTAGCTAGCGAGCCAGCAAGCTAGCTAACGAACGAACAGTGTGCTTTAACTTGCAATAAAAATGACTTTCTGACAAAATTAGAAACTTACATCTGGAAAATGTAGCTAGACTCTTACCCGTATACATGGATGAACGCTTCACGGCAGACTGGAACCATTTAACTCAGTTTTGTTTGTAGCTACATCTTGTTTGGCCAGCTTTGCGTCAAGTCACTCCGGTTCACACTGACCGTGGCGTGTGCAGAAAGTAGGCCATCACTTTTTCCTACTGATCTGTCGATAGCGCCTGCTAAATTCACGGCATCAATGTTGTTGAGAAAAGTAGCAACACTTTTGTAGTTCTTGATGGCTAACGTTTTATCTTTCAAAAACGGCGCTGTAGAAAGGACTGTCAACATATACTGAACAGCTCACGTTATAGACAGAAGCGTGCTACATGGCAGACCAATCCAAACTCATCTCCCGGCATGTCCAGCCCACATTATCTCAGCCAAACATGGCTAGTGGGAAGGTTCCTGTCTTTTTCCATGGCTAAACCAACTAGGCTCGTAATGTAACAATTGTATTCGTATTTATGGATGGAATACAAGTTTGTTATTAAGGCACATGAAAGTTCACATGTTACAGAAGGCATTTCTGCCCCAAAACGCATTTTGATCAAAAATAAATGTTTACATTCAAATGCTGCTCCTGCCAAGTAGTGACATGCGACATACGCCTAGTTTCCTGAAACGAGTCACAAATGTTCGGAAAGTACAGCTACAGTATAGTATGGTTTTCCACTGCACCAGCTAGGTTAAACCCATTCTGCAGAAAACGTGTCTATAGGAATATGCGTTCGTTTTGCACATTATTTCATACAGTGGTCATTAGGGCTCTCATCCATAGGCAGACAGGTCCGGTGTATCCATTAATGAACCTCATAGAATCATCATCATTACGATCATCCACTGAAGGAGCTCCACCTCCATCCACTTCTCCCCAGCTAGCACCGTGCCAGCTTTACTAGATGAGTCTAAATCTGGCCCTCCATCTCTTCAGCTGTTATTACAGACATGCCTGGCCTGCTGGTCATTACATGTCTCAGTCCCACTCTCACCCATAGAGGCCAAGTGATTAATACACCAGAGCAGGGTACTGAGCTTTAGCAGTCTGATACAATTATAACATCCAGAGTCGACTAGAGACGAGCCTCTTTACTCTGTGTATTAACCAGGTTATCAATACAGCTGCTTGATAGGGTTGTGAGCGGTGATAGGGGTCTGTAAGTGGCATAGGGTTCAACACGGTGATGGGTTGGTGGGAAGATGATCGTTTTAGGAAGGTCATAGTGCAGTATGAGAGGATAGGGAAGCGTTCTAGAGTTAAAGCAGATAGTGGGTCTAGATTTGTGTAAGGGCAAAAGGAGGTAATGAGTGTTTTTTCTGTCAGAAGTGGGATCCTGGCTGTCGGACCGTGGGGTAATGGGAAGGGATTTGGGGTTCTAAGCCCACCTACTGTATGTGTAACTCGCCAAACTATTCCGAAAATCTATGCAATTTGTCATGTGTTCCATCGCAAACTGTCATAAACAAATCTCACAAGTATGCAACACTGAAAGCTCCCTGCTACTATCTAATCAACGCAACATTTACATTATCCCGCCCCTGGTTAGCCACTATTGGCTTAAAAAGCAAAACCTAACAACATATCTGCCAATACATTTCCAGCAATATTGCCCGTCTGTGCAAATGTTTTGTTTACCACGCCTGCATTTGTCCATCACTCTGTGTGTAGCCAGTTGATGTGATAACCGTCTTGTGGGTTGACAAATACTTTCCTCAAAACCTTCTCAATTAAATGTTAACTGCAAAGTAGGCTTACCTGGCAGAAGTATATCATGAGTAAGTATAGCATTTCTGTCTATTATTTGTTATTTGCCATGAAATGAGCAGCAGGACTACAGAACCATCGCTAGACCAGCACATTAGACGGCACATTCCTCACTCGCTAGACGTGCAATTACATTTGTTAGTTTTCCTCCACACCTAAAATTGTCTTCGGATGTGATTTAACCATTGACATGGACTCAGAAGATCCAATTTCGTTGTTTATGAACAATTGTAATTTTGAGTGAAAAACTAAAAATATATACAACCAGGAAAAAAGACAACTGAGAACATCATTTGGAAAATATAAAACATAAGTTGGGGAAAAAATTGATTTTATAGGGTTCCCCCTTAGAGTTGCTAACCATTATTTTACCAGGTATATTGACAGAAAACGTGGTGGACTACTTTCTCTTGTACACTAAGGAACCGGGGAAGAGTTGCAGGAGAGAGGAGAAGAGAAGAATGTGCCTATTTGAATGCTAGAAAAAATTGAGTAGCTCACAACATGTATTATTCTTTTTTTTTTACATAGATCTCATGCTAGAAAAGGTTGGAGACCCCTGCTATAGAGCATGAGCAGAGCTTTGACCAATGACAGGCAGGGTCAGAGGGCCCTGGGCAGGGGTCATAGGTTTGCGTGGTTTCCTGATAAAACTCCATAATCCCCTCTAATCTCCCTCGCTCCTATTGGCATCCTGCGCCGGTGGGCATAAATTACCCTTTCATCTCTCCATCTCCCTCTCCACCACCAACAGCCATAGAGGAAGAAGAACCACACCCGTGTCACGTCCCATTTCCAAACCCCATCGACACCAAGGGAGAGAAAGAGGCATAAAAACATATGGGAGAGTTACACCTGGCGGAAGCTGTTTTATTCTTTATTGCCCTCTATTCCGCCTTAATTACAGTGCTTGTGTAAGTTCGGGGGGCTCATTTGGAGGCCGATCGTTGGCTATGACCACCTTGTATTTTACATACCTGGGTGGAATTGAACGTTTCCAGCAGCATAAAGGAGGGAGGAGGAGGAGAGAAGAGGTGATTTGTGTTGTGTTCTATTCTTAGTTGCAGTGATGCTAATAACCAGGCTGGTGGTTGGCTGACTGTTCTGTTCACCTTGTGTTAGCAGGACATGGGGGGAGGGCTGTTTATTTACCGCCTGCTTTGTTGGAGGCCACCTCAATGGGCAGAATCAGCCCTTTAAATATCCTTTGGATAGGCCGGCGGAAGGGCCTTTTTTATCAGTACTGTGCTGTTATCATTGGGCTGGCTGACGCAGGCAGACATGCTTCCAGACTGGGCCATTGAAATATGCAGGCAGTATGTACAGACAGATGCAGGGTTCTCAATGAGGCCATATCGGCTCACTTGCAGGCCTTGAGTCCCCCCCTCCACCACCTCCCGCAACCCAGTTCAAGCCCTATTAATAAACAGCCTTTAATCAGCCACCCACAGCAACGACTGACCACTGCTGTGACAGCAAGGACCTGGCTGGCCATCTCTCTCTCTCTCTCTCTACCTCTCTACCTTTCTCTCTCTCTCTACCTCTGTCCCTCCTGTTCTCTCTGTCTTTGCCTTAGTTACTCTCTCACTCTTTCCCTAAAGGGGTTGAGCAGGTTCCAGACATGTATTTCAGGGGAGAGAGAAAAATAAAAGAATCCCTCTGACTTAGCTCATGTTTGGCAGCGTCTTTACCAGTTTACCTTGCGACCCCATGTATGGACCTGCGAACAAAGACGTCTTTATGGAGAGACCTCAAACCTGTAAAGTTCACTGTCATTTAGGGGCTTATGCTATCTGAATCATTGCAGGGCCATTTGTTGAAATGGTTTGGATGGTAATGTAGAATGAGGTAAAGGTGTGGTAACGTCAGGGGTAATTTTGTCTCCATTTAATTTACACTGCAGTAATTTATAAATAAAAGAGTGTCGAATAAATGTTGTTTTCTTGCCAAGATGTATCAGAGCACCGTCTCACTATTCTTGACACGTCAAATGAACATGGCTCTTTATTTTCTTTTGGAATGTTAAAGGTTGAAATAAAGGCATTGCTCTCTGACATCCAGGGACATTCACAGTGTGTGTGCTCACTGTGCTGCTGAGAACTGAGAAATAAAAGACAGATTTCTATAACTTTCTATTAGAGCCACTGAGGAGAGGCTGAAACTGACACTGTGTAGGGCTACAATTAGTATTTTAATTACGCTACGATTGTGTGTGTTAATATTCTGTGTGTTATGTGTCCGTGCTATTATATGTGCCTGTGTGTGTGGCAGGCAGCACTAATATTACTCTGTACACCTCCATTTGGGTCTTTTTTGTTGCTGAGTGCCGTGCTCTCATTAAGCTGTCGTTCTAAGCAGCATGGCACCTGCTTTAAGAGAGAACCAACACCACCCGCTCGTTAGCACTAACGACAGACAGCGCGCTTGGCAGCCTCAATCTCCGCCCCTCCCGACTCGTTAATCCAAGCGGCCCCACTTGCTGAAATTAGCTACATTTCACAAACAATTTCACAAACTCGTTAGGCAGTTAGGTGTTTATTGGAAGATCGCCGACTTTCCCCTGAGCGGTGTATAATACGCACCCGCTAGGTTAAGGAGAGAACCAGCCCACATAATAAGACACAATTACAGAAAAACTAGAGGCTCAAATTGGTTTCTAATTCATTACCAGACTCCTTTAGAGGAAGGTTTTTACGTTTAGGTTTCTACGTTTATATCAGTTTTTCTTTGTTCGTTGAAAATACTTGGACCCCTTTGTGCTCTCCAACCTTACTTGCTTAACCTCGACCCCACCTTGCGACCCTTGACCCTTTACTTACCTCACCACCTATCCTCTGTCAGCACCAGTGTTAATGTGCTAGGGCTAGGCCTTGCTCTGTGATTTTACTTTAAGGTCCTCCAATATTGACTCTTATTAATTCAAAGCCCATTTATTTTCTTTACGGTATGGTGACACTACTTCCCCTGTGTTTATAGTTTAGCTTGTTTCAATTTGTGCCTGGCCTCCCCTGACAAGCCAGGGACGTGATGTATCGTACGCCGCTGTACGCCTTATCTGTTGATGTACAGTTTTAACCTTTTCAGAAGGTTGCCTCTACTAACCGTTCCCCCCTCTCCTCCCTCACCCCACCCCCCTTCCCAAGTAGGGAATACATATTGTACAGGAAAGAGGAGCATAACCCCTTTTCCAAAGTCATCCAATGTAAATGTTTAGGTTTTGTTTCCATAACATTTCCATAAAAAGAGTTGCGGCCCGTGCAGTGGCTGGTTGAGATATAAGGGGGAAATGGGGGCCTGTGTGTGTGACTTTGCGGTGAACTTGCAGTGTGCATCTGTGGTCTTTCTCTGGGGCTGTTAGCTTTGACCTGTTCGTTCACTCACAGATACAAGGCCGTAAATCACACGCTGTAAAACAGGGAATGCAGGACGGTGGTGCAGGAGTATGTACTGCTTTTAGGGGCTGGTACAGGAAGAGGGAGGGTGTGTGTGTGTAGGCCTACATGTGTGGACGTGTATGTACTGTATGTGTCAGGCGGTTGAACAGGGATACATCATACATGCATTCCTTGAAAATGTAGCTGAAGGGTGATGTCATGACACCTGACTACCGCTGCAGGTTGTGGTTATTTACGCTGTCAAGATGCCTTGTTGTCACGCACATGTCAAAGGTCAACGAGAAGATTTATAATCACACCTATACAGTATCACCACCAGTACTGGGGGTAATGTGGTACAAAAGTAGTGTTATGTAATCAGATTACTTTTATCAATAACGGAGTAAAGTAACATGTTACTTTTTCAAATTGGGTAATATTATTACAGTTACTTTCAGAATCATGTCTCTACCGGGTGCGTGTTTCCATGATCCGATTTCGACTTGTTTCCTCATTTAGTTCTCAAGCGAGCGGAGAAAGGCTGTTTGGAGAAATGTCATGACAGCTGCTGTCCATAGAAATGTATAGAGGGCGCACCTCATATCTTGCCATTGATCACTTCTGTGATAGCAAAGCCCATAGAGGGCTTTCCCATCTAGTGGCAAGTGTGCCCTCTATACATCTCTATGGGTCTGTGTACGTGCGGTCTATAACCAGAACTGGCAGCTCGAGAGAAAGATTTTGAATGAAAAGATAGAATCTGGCTTACAGTATATATGGATCATGAAGCAGACTATATATAGTGCAGCACTTGTAGACTAGCACAGGAAAGCACCACCACAGATGAAAGGAGAAACTAGTGATCCAACCTGAGTTAGTAAGTAGCCTACCTTTGGTAGAGCGGCTTGCCTTGCTCCCTCTGACAGTCAAACAAATGGTGAGATTTATACCACCGTATACCCCGGCTATGACAAAACATTTATTTTTACTCTTCTAATTACGTAGGTAACCAGCTTATAATAGCGATAAGGCACCTCGGGGGTTTGTGGTATATGGCCAATATACCACAGCTAAGGGCTGTATCCAGGCACTCCCTCGAGCGATATTGCTTAAGTATAACGCGTTACTTTCCACACAAAGTAGCATTGTAAAGTAGCACGTTACTTTTGTTAAATGTAACGAGTAATATTGCTTTTCCAAGTAACTAATCCCAACTCTGATCACCACACACATAACATATAAAACACACACACACTCACACACACACTCTTACTTCAGAGACCCCCAAGATCACACCCATACAGTATCACCACAGACATAACTTATAGTCTCTACTATTCTTAGTGTGAATGTTCCTATCCTTCTACAGGTCCCCTGTAGCACAGTTGGTAGAGCATGGTGCTTGCAACGCCAGGACTGTGGGTTCGTTTCCCACGGGGGGCCAGTATGAAAAATGTATGCACTCACTAACTGTAAGTCGCTCTGGATAAGAGCGTCTGCTAAATGACATAAATGTAAATGTAATGTGTTGGTTGTGGTCGTTACTTCCAATAGGCTGTGATTGATGATTGATCGCAGAATCTTCCAAGGTTATGAAGGTTTTATGAACTTCCTGGTTCTTGCTCTGCAGCCCCTTTGGACAGCTCCCTGTCTGGCTCTTCAGAGACCCCAAAACACCCTTTACTATCTGAGGATAGAGTGTCGGGAACCAGACAGTCTTACTTCACTGTTCACTCCCAATCTGTTTTTGTGCGTGAAGGGGGCTGCTATCCCGAACCCAAAAGTTCAACTGTGACATGACTTTATGCATGGCAGCTAGAGTTCAAAGAATAGGTATGATCTGCACTACATAGAGGGGGCTCCTGGCGGATCTTTGGGGTGTAATAAATAGCTTGAAAGATGATTTATCACATGTCAGGGAGAAGCATTGAAATAACACAGTGCTTCTCCAGCAAAACTGCCATTTTAATTGCTTCTGAGCCTTTTCAGTGGGGCTCAGGATATATGATGGGGCCAATAAAAAGAGCGAGAGAGAGAGACAAAACATTTGAATATTGTCTGAACTTGACTTTTCATAGGCAGCAGGGTGAGTTGTCATTATTCATATGGCTTTAGAACAACACTGTGAGCCAAGGCTTGCTGGCTTGCTGTCTGTCGGGACCTGGAGAGTGAAGCATGTAAATGAAACAGCTGGTCTAGCTTTAGTAGGGCAGTTCAGTTAGCCTCTTAGTTAATAATAATAATTTGGTGGGTGCTTATATTTGTCCTATTTCACACATGTACAGGTGTGTATTAACACGCATGTGTGAATTGTAAATGTCATTTTTGCATATCCCACTCTCCCTGAGACACCCTCGGAGAGTGGGGTCACGGCCAGGGTCTGCCATTATCAACGGCGACATTGGAGCACGTCGACAGATTTTTCTCATTGTCGGATCGGGGATTCGGACTAGCGACCTTTCGGTTACTGGCCCATCGCTCTAACCGCTAGGCTACCTGCAGCCTGTGAGCTCTCTCTGGGCACTGTGCACTGTACAGGACCCTTCCCATGACAGATAGGTTTCTGGGGCTGCCTGGGGATTTGTTGCTACTATGATTATTGTTATTTCAGTGCCATTGTAAGTTGATCCGGTGTGTATATCACTGTGTCAGTTGGATCTTATCGCACCGGCAGCTTTTTGTTTGATTCAGCACAAGTTTCCTGGACTGGGATCAAAGGAGTACATCTCAGAGAGCTTATCTCCTCCGTATATCTCTCACTCTCTAATTCACTGTCTCTGCTGCAACTGTCATGCTCCCCAAATCCAAAGTAAACAGCCATAAGCATATGGGATTTGGATGGAAAACTATCTGAAAGCTGCTTTAGTATCTCACTATAATGTCACTGTTCTGTTGATGAATGTCTTGCTTTGATAGCATGAACGTTAATGTATTTCTGCCTTCTCCCCCTCCATAGATTTGGTCCAGGACTGGTCATCTACTGGCATGGTTTCATTGGAGAGCTGGACAGCTGGACAGCCAGAGAGACAGAGGCATACTGCTCAAAGACTGCTTCCCCTGTGACATCGTGACCCTCTGCCACTGGACCAGTACAGCCATGACTGACTGACTGACCGGCTGACACTGGCCTGAGCAAGGGGAAGGAGGGGGGAGGGAGGGAGGGGAGAGGTGGGGGTAAGGAAGGGTATCCCAGAGCAGTGCAGAGGTGAATACGTGGATCCGGAAGCAATTTAGCTTTCCTGCGGCGTGAGACTACTGGCAAACATCTGCCCTGAACTCCAGATGAACCTCCCTCCATCCCCTCCTCTCTCTCTCTCTCTCTCTCTCTCTCTCTCTCTCTCTCTCTCTCTCTCTCTCTCCGTCAGCCAGCCCAGGGTCAGGCTCATACCTCAGTGCGAAAACAAGGCTGGGAGGTCTGTCCTAGTGCTGGTCAGCCTGTGGCCCCCACCGTAGCCCCGGAGGCCCCTGGAAGAGGACAGGAACAGAGTCAGGCCAGGGCAGGACATGCCCTTATGACACAGTGATCCCTGGCCCTCGTCACTCGCTCCTCTGCTCTCCATAGGCAGATAAGGGTGGTGGATTTTGGGGGAAATGGTGGCAAACGGTCACTCTGCAGGGGGCAAACAGATCACTTCTGATTGGCTTGGGACTTTTCTCTGACCTTTTGCCCTCTGGTTTTGAAAATGTTGTCTTTATGTTATGATGTGTCACATTGATAGGAGGAACATTGTCCTGCTCAAACAGGTTTATACATGTGAACATGTGTATCTGAATCTCTTATGGACCATATGTTCAGTCCTGTTGTTTCTCATTCTAAAACACTTATTGTGTAATTTTTGAATTATGAAATATTATCAAAGTTTATGAACAGGCACTCACACAAAGCACACTTCCATGTGCAGTATGTCCTGTAGGGGAGTCACAGCACCAAACTGTGTTGACGTCTAAGGTACATGTAGACACCTGATGTCCATGGAGTGGCTGAGTCTCCAGCAGGCGTTGTCTTTTGCTCATCTTTCCAGCCAGAGAGAGATCCTTTTATGAGCAGCTCCTAATGGAAGAAACACGGCTGAGCCAGGAGCAGTTGAGAGAGCAGCATATATTCACTGCCGATAAGGGGTTCTTCTCATCTCTGAAGAAGAGTATGAAGACAGAAAAGGGCGTGGCGAGTGGGGGTGCATTTACCCAAAATAGTAACTCATACAGTATGTGAAGCATCTTGTAGTAAATCGTGGAAAGTTATTTTTGAAGTCTTGAACCCAAAATACATTCATAAAACAACCTTTAAATGTATTCTTTATTTCATTTGCCATAGTATTTCCCCATTAAAATATAATTTCATAGTGCAAAGAACACAGATCAAACAGTAAAGTGTTGCATGATTTGTTGCCCTTCAACCTTTAGCCGGCTCCCATTCAGGCCTAGATCCCACCATGAGGAGACTGGGGGATCGTGGCTGGGTCAGTCAGGCCCCCTGCACCAAGCCCCCTGCTCCTACCTCAAGCCCCGGTACAAAACAACTGTCCCCAAGTGTCCAGTTAAACACTGCCTTATAGCCGGGGCCGTGGAATGCTTAGACATCACTTTACGACTCCTCTCGGACACAAAAACAAGGTTTTTCTGAACAGAGGGGAACATTTCAGTGAGCGGTGAATAAAGAAAGAAAAAAATTGTAAACAGCAGATTCAGTTCCTCTCAGGTTTCAAGCCTTCCTGCCATTGTTTTCTAAGATGGCTGTCTCGCAAAAGAGGAGCCGGGGTCAACCCTTATAAATTATTTTCTGCACACAATGCTAAACCAAATAGGGCTTTTTTTAAACCCACTTCAAAGGTTCTGGGTCAACCCATGCGTCAGCTGGAGAGATTTCCATGATGTGAGAGCAAATTTGACTTTGTGACTTTGTGAAAGTTGACATCTTTATTTTGTGTTTTCCTTGCCCTTCTCTTGTCTGCTGTCTCTTTTTAGATTCATTGTTCTTGTCACAACAATGGGGCAGTGAAACGGCTCTCCAAATAAGGATGGTCTGGAGTGGAGGGCTTGCTTCCTGGGGCCAAGGGGGACCAGGACTCCCTGTGCTCTGGTATGTTGATAATGTGATCCTGATCTGAGATAGCCTGGATGAACAGAGAAACACACCACATGGCTCCATCCTATATGCCTAGATGGAGGAGCGAGAACGATCTGACTTGCTCCTTGTTGGTGGATGAGATGAGTCCCCCCCTCTCTTACAATGTGAATAACTATAAAATTAAAGAGTGGAGGTTCAGGGACTTTTTTGTAAAGGTGATCTGTAAATGATATCCATTTCTGCATTAGCTCTGCATTATATACTGAAATGCTTACACTTTTTATTAAATGAAATGCCGGAGTTGTAAGTTCCAGTAGAGCAGATGTTCGAACCACCAAACCAACTTTCTCAGAGGTCTTGGTTATTTATGGTGAGGGACCCCTGGCCTGTATCTGCCACAGGCATCATACTTCTCTTCCATGGGAGTCTCCCTGCCTGCTCAGCCTCTCCCCATCACAAAGACAGCCACCGATGGAAATATATAAAAGTTCAGACTGGTCCAAGCCAGGCCCAGATTAAACGTATGTTTTGGAGATGGGTCGAGTAACATCAAGGGGAATCGGTACTCTCTGTGCACAGGCCTCCAGTGGAAGCCGATATGTTAAGCACTTTTTTTTCATATTTTTGTTCGGTAACAGTAATCAAAGTTTATGATTCAAAGAACAAAAATGAATCAGGGGAAAAGCACAATGTTTTATTGGCAGTGTGGTGGAAGTCTGACTGACAGGATAAGGGGTTCAATGTGTGTTCGAAAGGAAGCTGGACAACTAGCACATCCAGGCCAATTGGTTGAAACTGAAAGGGGGGTAGAATGACTCACTGGCAGTGTGGGACAAGCAGAGGCAGTCCTCAGCTTTGGGAGAGAGAGAACTTCAGAGGGACGCTGATCGCCCTCCAAAAATTATTCCTGACGTGACCGGAGATTGCATGCACCTCAACGCTAGGCTACTCAATGCTCAGCCAGCCACTCAAATATCCCAAATTCTGTGACGGCCTTAAATGAGCAGCATGGAGTATCAGTTTAAGCCCTTCTGGTAACACAAGTCACTTCCCGTTAAAAATGACTGCCAGTTAGGGGAAACCCAAATATCTGGGATGGGGATACTATGTTAGAACGTTGGAAGGTGTTGACTGGGGATTCTTACTAAGTGCGGTATTGCATTTTAACTCAAGTGCCCATTTGTAAAAACAGTGTGCTTGAGGTGTAGCCATGGCTTCAAATAAATCCTAAGCACATATTTGGAGTTCCTCCGTGTGCGATGTGATACGCTGTGTGTCTACAGGCATCGTTTAGGGCCATGAAGTTCTTCAGGTTGAAGCTGATAGGCCATACATGAGCCATATTTACAGTGGCTATATTTGCTTGTCGTCTTTGATTTGTTCCCTTTGCTGTAAATTGTATTGACGTGGATGAAAAAGAAGAGGAGGTGGAGAGAAAGAAAGCAGTCTTTCAGTGGAGTGGTGGAAGGAGTGAGGGTTGGTTTGCGGTGGTGGTGGAGAGGAAGGGGTTAGGGGAGGTAGAGAGACAGCCTGCATGGAGGCTGCAGCATCGCCCATCTCAAAGGTCAGACTCCTTGAGTGGCATTTGGACTCTGACAGAGGTGACCCAGATACCGTGTCATCTCCCCTTCCCAGTGTGGGTCCATTCAGGCCCGGTGACATCCACCGGCCCACGCCAATGCACTGGAGGGGGGAGGGGGGTGGAATGCTAGCAGGGGTACAGAAGGGGTGAAGGGGAGAGGAAGGGAAGACAGGTAGGGGGTGGGGGGTATAGGTCTGTCTGACATTCTAAAAGATACAAAATATGAGGTAAGAAAACGTGATTATTTGAGGTGGAGGGAGAGGGGTTTGGGGGGGGGTGGAATCTGATACAGGAAAAACAAATGCTGGCGCACCCTCCCACTAGTCCTCCGATTGTGAGCGCCACCGTCTGATGAGAGCTGTCACTGGCTTGTTATTATGAAATAAATGGTGGAGTGATGCTGACGCTGATGGTGGCCATGGAGACAGGGGAGGGGGTGGTGGTAATATTATTGGCTGTATCAACCACAGACTGTGATTAGTGATGAGAGCACAGAGCATAGCCTCGGACCTGAGACGGAGCCCAATTGGAACCCACTAATGCTGCTGACAGCAATGGGCCTGGTTTTCTGTACATGCTACATGCTGCATGCTGCACCACACTCAAGCTCATTCATAAATACATAGCCCGGCATTTGTCAAAACAAGCCCAATTATCATTTATCAGTGTGTAATAAATCATGGCCTGAGATCCTAACAACACTGAGATGAGACGACCCGCCATTATGTACTGCCCCTACTTCTTTTGGAACTGTTTGAAAAGGCAGATGTGATTTGGTTATTTTATTAAATTGTTGCCACAGGCAACATAATATTTTTGTGCTGGAAAATTGTGGAAGGGCAGGGGTGGAGGGATGGAGGATCGATGGAGCTAAGCAGGAGGCTAGCCAGAGGAGTGGAGAAATGGAGGGATGAGGGGTTGGACAGCAATTAACTTTTTCTGTGAGCGTCGGGTTGGCTCCTGTGCTCCCCGTCTGAGAAATAAGGGCAGTTTGTCACTATTAGAACTCATTTTCAGCCAAAACATTCCACCACCTCCATGTTCTTGAGTTCCATGTGACAGGTAAATAAAATATACACCTCCACACCAACACATCCTGTATCTACTATAGTTGATGGGAGGTCACTGCACAGGCATTGATGGTGCCATTCATTTTTTGAGATGCAATGATGTCACAATGCGTTGGAGGGTTATGGGCCTAAAAAGACATGTTGCTGAGATGAAAATAATAAATTACTAATGTCTACATATTGGTTTGTTTTCATATCAGATCATGTAAACAATGGACGAATAATGACGTGTGATGTTCAGTAAAACTTCAATTAAACACAGTCTCAAATAGTCGCCTGTCCCTTTTAATAGCCAAGCATCGGCACACATTTCAGAAAATAAACGCCTGTTTCAAATAAATGCTGGGTCTAAATGAGTTGTTTACGAGTGAACTTCAGTGAGTACCATAAAGATTGCGTAAAATAACAAAAAGGAGAGCAACATCATTGCCATGGATGAAACAGCATGGATCTCACGCAACAAGATCTCATGGTCTCACTTCAGAATTTAACGTTTGTCCAGGGGGGCACAAACTTATATGGGTGAAGTGAAAGTCGGTAAGGGTTAAGATTGTTAAAACAGAAAAAACTAGACGCTAAGCATAACAAAACTTGACGGTTAAGTTGCCCCTAGTGGACGGTATTGAATGCATCTCCCAATGTCCTGGGGACCTGGACAAACGTGGAATACTGAAGTCTATCTGGTGTGATCCTTGCAAATATGGGGGATACAAGGTACAAAGAGTGAGAGAATAGTGCTGAAGCACGAATTTGGGGTGTATGATTGGCAGCGTAGTCTTTGCAAGTCTGATCTGGCTCAAATAGAAGCCTGTCTTTAATAAGTGTTGGTTGTGTTCAGTGATTGAAGCAAATAAACGCCCGGGATATTAATAGAAGTTTTACGGTAGCTATCTTATTCAGATGTCACAGCTCACTTAAACCCCATGGCCCTGTTGTAAAGGAGTTTTAATGGTCTGTTCCCAGTGGGTTAGAGAGAAACCCTAGCCAGGGCCATTCAGGTGTGCTGCAATAAAGTGCTTTTCACTTTCTGAAGACTTCCTGTCTCCAGTGGCATTCTCTGTTTCCTCCCCCACAGTCAGACAACAGGCTTTCTATTGGCCCAGCAACTCTGTATCACAACGGCCCAGTCCCCCAGGTATTGCTGTACCTAGACGCAGATAAGATAGCTCTTATTATTGGAGAAGAGAGGCTATCTGGATATTAACAGCAGTTGACACCCTCTTGTTGAGAAACAAGCCCTAATTGTTTGCCATTCATCAAGCTTTTTATCATTGTGGATGACTGTCTGTGTATTCAAAGTTTGGACACCACCCTGTTGCTAATGATTGCCACCAGCTGCGGTGATGGGCTAAAACAGTTATTGACTCCAGCTATTGCTTTTCAGCGCTGGAGCTTCCAACTGCTAACAGGCTCCTGCTACACTATATATACAAAAGTATGTGGACACCCCTTCAAATTAGTGGATTCGGCTATTTCAGCCACACCTGTTGCACACAGCCATGCAATCTCCATTGACAAACATTGGCAGTAGAACGGCCTTACTGAAGAGCTCAGTGACTTTCAACGTGGCACCGTCATAGGATGCCACCTTTCCAACAAGTCAGTTTGTCACATTTCTGCCCTGCTAGAGATGCCCTGGTCAACTGTAAGTGCTGTTATTGTGAAGTGGAAACGTCTAGGAGCAACAACGGCTCAGCTGTGAAGTGGTAGGCCACACAAGCTCACAGAACGGGACCGGCGAGTGCTGAAGCGCGTAGCACGTAAAAATCGTCTGTCCTCGGTTGCAAAATTCACTACCGTGGTCCAAACTGCCTCGGGAAGCAACATCCACACAATAACTGTTCGTCGGGAGCTTCATGAAATGGGTTTTCATGGCCGAGCAGCCTAAGATCACAAGATCACAAGCCTAAGATCACCATGCGCAATGCCAAGCGTTGGCTGGAGCTCGCCACCATTGGACTCTGGAGCAGTGGAAACGTGTTCTCTGGAGTGATAAATCACGCTTCACCATCTGGCAGTCCGACGGATGAATCTGGGTTTGGCGGATGCCAGGAGAACGCTACCTGCCAGAATGCATAGTGCCAACTGTAAAATTTGGTGGAGGAGGAATAATGGTCTGGGGCTGTTTTTCACAGTTCGGGCTAGACCCCTTAGTTCCAGTGAAGGGAAATCTTAACGCTACAGCATACAATGACATTCTAGACGATTCTGTACTTCCACTTTGTGGCAACAGTTTGGGGAAGGCCCTTTCCTGTTTCAGCATGACAATGCCCCCGTGCACAAAGCTATGTCCATACAGAAATGGTTTGTCGAGATCGGTGTGGAAGAACTTGACTGGCCTGCACAGAGCCCTGACCTCAACCCCATCGAACACCTTTGGGATGATTTGGAACACCGACTGCAAGCCAGACCTGATCGCCCAACATCAGTGCCCGACCTCACTAATGCTCTTCTGGCTGAATGGAAGCATGTCCCCGCAGCAATGTTCCAACATCTAGTAGAAAGCCTTCCCAGAAGAGTGGAGGCTGTTATAGCAGCAAAAGGGGGACCCAACTCCATATTAATGCCCATGATTTTCGACAATCAGGTGTCCACATACTGTTGGTCATGTAGTGTATCTGTGCCCTTGGCCTGCTTGCTTCACTCTGCCCCCACTCTGCACTGGTGGACATACACACACACACACACCCACACACACAAAGGATAGATGTTGCATCATTAGTTTTTGTTGTTGTTGTCTGTTACATTAATTAGCCATGCAGGATAATACCAACCCTATTAAAGTGTTTCAGTGGCTAGATACATGGATGTTATTAGACCTAACAGTAGGCTTACTAGTGATAACATGGTGTAAATACTCATTTTGATTCAGGTGCTCTCTCGGCTGAGAAGAGAGTTATCCTGCTGCAGAATTGATTCAATAAACTACTAATTATCGATGATTGAAGTACAGTGGCACATTCATACTAAGTCGATTCAATTAACGAAAATGGACAGTCCAGGGAAGTTTTAAAAAATACACCAAGGTGAACACACAGTTATGTACAGCACATTTTCTTTGCTGGTTACTGCTGATATCTATTTATTTGCTGGTTACTGCTGATATCTTCTTCTGCCTCCCAAAGTAACAGTATTTCCGTTGAGATTAGACAGCCTGGCAGGCTGGGGAGGATGCGTGCCATGGCATTTTCGATTCTTTGACGTTTAGAGGCAATTTGTCAGACACGCACAAACGTGGATTTTCTAAATTAGCGACCAGCTCACTCAAGTTAAATAACAGCATCAACATTTTGATTTAGCGTGGGAAATGTCTAAATAAATTGATTGACATAGCCTTTATATTATTGAAATTATACAAACATATTAAATATATCGCATTATGAGTTCTAAGGCATTGAGGCTAATAAATAGTGTTGTACAGTGTGTAATATGCAGCTATTTTTATGTTATCTTAATTTCTTTCGAATTTTGAAATCAGACGCATTTTATTACATTTCAAATTCACAAGGCCTATCTTACATTTTATGCTCAGTATTTTCTAAATATGCATTCCTTTATCGGGACATTTGTTTATTAAGCATTATCTTCTTAACTCTCTTCCGGGGTTGTGTGGAGTCGTTAACGAAGTGGCTATTCCTAATTTGACCAGATTTGTCTCGAAAGTGTGGGCTAAATCTAGTTGTCGAGTTCTATAAACCGCTGAGTTTACATTTTCTAGCTCTTTAACCGTTTTTTTTCTTCCTCGGAGTGAGCAGCAGAAACCTTGGACATCAAAGTACACCCAAGCTAATCTTGTGTAATCTGCGTTAACACTGTTTATCGTGTGAACTTTTGTGGTAATTAGGAGAAACTAAGATTTTCCTGAGATGTATTTTCAAACTAAATTTCATTGCCCATGAATTCAATTCCTGTAGTAGCAAAGTGCACAATATATGTATTCATTCAACGCAACCCTAAAGTGTTGCTATATAAAAAAAATAAAAAAAATAACGAATAATAATATGGCTAATAATAATAATAATAATAATGGTTTATTATTTTCATTGGAATGTTGTGTATTTAACAAAGTACTGAAATCAATACATTCCCTCTCTCCTTTAACATTTCCCTCCTCAACATGTTCCTCAAGGGGAGAGGACATGTAAACTATAAATCCGATTGGGCATATCCACCTGAAAGTGACACCGACTCACCCTCTTCCTATTAGTTTTTTCTCTCCCTCTCTCCTTCTCCTTGTTCGGATACACCATTACTATGTTTTGAAAAATAAGGCGAAGTTTGTACTGCCATTCGAGAAGATAATGGTTACTGATTCCATTCTTTCAGTCATTATCTTCAAGTGGGCTAAGATGAATAGTCGTCGCGTTAGCTACTCCGAGCAGGGTGCTTCTGGTTCACTGCTGTGTGACTTTAGCCACGCTGTTTACTCTTCAGCCTGACAGTCCTGAGCAGAGATGGCTCCTTGCTTGGCTTGGTTATGGTGTTTGAAACCTCACTAGAATACACAAAGGAAAGAGAAGCCTAGCTCGCAACAGGTCCCCAGAGCCCACATATTTACCCTAAAATCAATTTTTATTGATTATACCATCAATGGCCCCCTAATACATGCATAAGGAGGTCTATACCTGTGAATAAATAGATGTTGAGAGTCTTTAAGGGTCACCTATATATAGGGTCATATATTGCTGTGGACGCTGAGACCAGATATGCCTGTATTGACCATCGTTTTGGACATTTTGGTTATGTAGACCTAATAATGTCGTGAATGTTTCATAATTTGTTTCATAAAACGTCTAGCATAGTGGTTGAGGACTGTGGAACAAAAATAAATCGATATGCTTTACAAATTAATGACATATCATCAATCACGGGGAGGTGTATGTCATTGATATGTAGGCTATTTTATTTTCCCGATCCTTGCAAAATATGAAAGCAAGCACCTGAATTTCAAATCCACTAGGCTATAGCAATAAGTATTAACTTTAAAGGGTAAATATACACAAAAAAATAGCAAGTAAATAATTTTCTAGGGATTTTCAAAATGTTGTAAGCTTTTCGATATACCGTCACTAAATGCATCAATATAGTGTATGCCAATTCAAAATGTTATAATGAATACGTGTCTAGGGAGGGAGGACGGAGAAGGAGAAAGCTGCTCAGTGCATTCCAAGTTAACACATAATTTTCTCTTCCAGAAGGGGTCGCCATGATGTTGTAGCACAGTGCCCAGGCGTCCGCTTGTAGCCTACTCCGTAAACATGGAGGGGGAGGGGAGGGGGGAATCTCTCTTGCTGCTTGTCCCTGTTCTCTGCCCTCCATCCTCTTTCGCTCTCTCCTTCTCTCTTCATCCCCTCTCTCTCTCCACTGCCCCCTCTCTCTCCTTCCTCCAGCAGCGCCTTTCCTTTCATTGCCAGAGCCCTTCTGTTATTTACAGTTCTCGTGAAATGTCTCACTTTGCTGCCCTAAGCTCCCCACAAGATATCTAACGTTTTTTTTGTTCAAATAAGTGTAAGAATTATACATAAAGGCAAGTTAGGGACGACGAATTATAAACATTTGTGTGCCTGTTAGTTCCGCCGAATGAGGCAAGATTTATTTGCTGAATATTGAAGTCCTCGAGCTACAAACCGTGATTATTTCAGTGGAAAACTGGTCAAATGTTGACAACCTTTAAGCCCATGTAACACTCAGCATTGGGGAAGGCAACCTAATGAGGAAATATCAGATCGGCCGGCCCTAGGCTGGCTTAATTAAATGTTAACTTATTCAAATATAAAGGCTTGAGCTGCACATCGCGGCTTAACTAAACTCCCAGCTTTTTTCCTTTATTGCGCTTTATTTATTCTCCACTCACACGTGCAAATCCCCTTCTATTTCCCCAACGCACCGACTAGAATGACCATTGCACTGCATGACCATTGCACTGCAGCTTTCTATTTCCAATTCTGCCCCCTTTAGCTATGTGATTTAACTAATTAGAAAAAATTACTTCATTAAGTTTTAGAGGAGAAGGGGGGAGCTAAATCTGTCACTCATTTTTAAGAAGACAAGCACCACTGGAGTGTAAAGAAATCGGCTCTAATTCAAAAAAGCGACCAAGCGCAAAAAGTCCTCAACATTAGCCTGCTAGTTATTAATGTGATTTCCCCCTGAAACAGAAAACCCCATCGTTAGTTTTCTCTCCTTTTCCACAACATAATTTTTATGCATGTTACCACTCACCCATAGATTATGAATGGCCTTTTAAGTATTTACTATTTAGTGTTGTGTTGTCTCTCTTGTTGTGATGTGTATTTGGTCCTATATATATATATATATATATATATATATATATATATATATATATATTTTTTTTTTTATCCCAGCCCCGTCCCCACAGGAGGCCTTTTGGTAGGCCCTCATTGTAAATAAGAATTTGTTCTTAACTGACTTGCCTAGTTAAATAAATAATAATAAATAAAATAAATAAAATAAAATAGGCTGTGTGTAGTCAGTGGGATGCAGGTTGGAGTATTGTGGCAGTGGTGAAGACCTGACTGTGTGATGCATCTCACTAGTCCATAGTCATTTAGCTATCTCATTTTATAATCATGCTTCTGAATTTCAATGCACGATTGGTGATTTTTATTTATTTATTGTAGCCTATAATGGTATGATTTTCTAAAGAAAAACTAGGACTATTATTAACAAAACTATTATTAGGCACATCATTATCAATAGGTATTATGATATAAATGTTAATGTCATTATTATTTTAATGATATTAGTAGTATTATTACTGTGTGGCCTACATTGTTGGATTTAAGTGTATTCTTACTTCAAATAAAAATGGCCTTCTGTAAATGTGTGGGGGGTTTTCTTTTTCTTGCTGCGGGCACTGTTAGAATAAAAAAAACGCTTTTATTCGAATACAGTAGTTGTGTGAAAATATCATAAATGATAAATAGGTTGTACGGAGCTATCTTCAGCAGATGCGTTCATCAAGCGTAAATGGGAGGTAGGAGAATTAGGAGAAAGAGTTAGCAACATTCCTGCAGGGGATACGTTGTTGACAATTAAAACACACACACACACAGGAGAGATACACTCACTGTATGCATATGCTGATAAACTACTATGCTGAGTATTTGAACACATCCCTTTCTTCCTTCATATCCAAACACAGTGCTCAATAAGGGTATATTGAAGTCAAGGTAAACATACACTTCACTATACGCTGTAAACAACATTTATGAGAAGGTCTCCGAAAGATTGTTTTTCAACCGAATGAAAATTATTTTATATTCAGTTGGAAACTGTTTAGTAGCCTATTAGAAACGCATTCAAGACCAACGGTAACTGAAACCGTATATATCAATTTTTTTGTCAACATATTGATAAATCAAATATTTTTGCATCCCCATGAACCAACAGGAAAGCCGATTAAAATATCTCCACCAAGTCTAGTCAAGTCACAGCAAAGCAATCAAACAATATCTCCAACGCTCCCTCCGTCAAAGTGAGGTTTGTTTCCAATCCTCCACCAACTCCGTCCCTATTCCCAATTTAAATGAAATTACGTTGAACCAACGTGGAATGGACGTTGAATTGACGTCTGTTCCCAGTGGAAAGCCTCCCTTGGCCTCCACAATCCTTTTCCGTGTGCTATAATAAACCATTTTCCCCGTCCTTTATTGATCAGTCAGTCCGAGCTAATGTAATTATCCTCATCAATAGGGGACTGCAGGGAGAATCATTATGCGGTTGACAATGATAAATGATCACCGAAATGCGGCCTTTTCTCCAGCGGACCCCTGCCTCTGACCCGTTCACATACACAACGTAGTCATAGAAACACCTTTTTGCAAAAAGAGAGAACTGCTGAAATGTTAAAAAAGGAGGTCAGCATTCAAATAAAACAAAAACACACAGAGAGATAGAAACCCACCCTAAATAAAAACTGTTCCCAAAGCAAGCCATTTTTGTGAGGCCAGCTGCAAAGCGAGGACGTGTGAAGCCCAACCACTCACGCGCACCCACTTACAATGCAGCGATTCGAAAGAAGAAAGCTACAAACTTAGAGCAATGTAGGTTTAACTTGACACACAATCGTGAATAAAATACCGTTTTATTTGCAGAAAACCATCTTAGTAGCAATGGCATTTTGTAGCCTATTTCTTGAGACACTCCAAAGCGCCCAAATCCTGAGCCAGTGTTGCAGATCGAATAACCTACTTTGCCAGGTGCTCTATAAGAAGATAAGATATGATCATAAGGTTAGGGCTTTATTAACATGTTGCCTGTGTACCCACAACCAGCAACGGCGTCGTGTTCTGCAGGGTATTGTACACATTTAATATCGTTGTCTGAGACTGGGGAGAGGATACGAAAACGGTCTGGGAAAGGCCGGGTGGTTTTGTGTTGTGCAGAGAGAGCAGTGCAGGGGGACTATTCCTTATTTTATTCCTGCAGCAGTAACCGAACTAGCTTTGACAGGGAGGAGATGAAGGGGCGGTGTTGTTTAGCTCGGCTGGATCATCCATCATTCCTGTCACACCGAATCGGCAAAGGGAAGCAGCAGAGGCAATCTACCTTCTGTCTCCTCGAAAAGGGAGAAAGGGGGAAAAATGAGAAATACTATTAATATTACCCCCCCCCTGCCCCGCCACCACCATCCACAATAATCAAGGCGTTTTCTCTCTTTTAGATCAGATAATCTCCACACAAAACGGAGGGCTTCTTCCTTCCGTATTATCCACATAATAGGATGACAAAAAAAAAGCTGTGTTTTTGTATCTTAATTTGACGCAGTTTTAAAACATTGAATATTTTGCATATTTACTTGATTATTTTTGATTTGGTTTATGTTTCAATATAGGCCTACATATTTTAATTCCTGTAATATTGAAATACGCATGCAACTAGTCTATTACCAACGCAATCTTCAATTTGTAAATCATTTCTTATTTTCACCTTTTCAACTCTGAAAGTCTTGGAGGCTGCACACTTGATTGAATAAAATAAATATACCAAACTATTTGATAACAAGAGCCTGATAATATCGCTTATCAAAATAATTGTATAGGAATGCTGAATTATTAGAAATTAAATAAATTAGGCTACTATCAGACGAAGATTATTCAGCAATTGGAAAACGTATAAAAAAATCTCGAATATCACAAGGCAATTTGTGTTTTTGCATCATGATCACGACTATAAGGCATTTCGAAGGTAGTAAGTTGCAATAAAAGTAAACATAATATTTTTCCCCCTTTCCACCAGCCCTATGCTTGTTCTGGCTCAACAACCCAATGCCCTCCCTAGACGTCACTCACCTACAGGCTACAGACAGGGCTGAGCGGTGGAGTTAAAACGGGAAAGCCCTGTAGCTCTAACAGTTCTGTACAGTAGACCATTTGAAGAACAAAACAAGTGTTTGGTGTAGTGACCTTCCTAATACAGAATTTCCTATAGAATAATAAAAAAACGATGTATTATTATTATTATTATCAACTGCTTTTGCTGTGTGGAAGAAAAATGTAACACAATCCACTACGTTTTACAATAGCATTATGGACAGGCGTGTAAAAATAAGCCCAGCCATTGCAACACGGTTGGAGTTAAATCCCTTATCTGAAGGGCAGAAACATTTCATCCTGCAAGACAGAGAGATAGTCATTTCTGGTTTAAGGCTATGACTTCTATGGCCGCGAGCAAATACTGGCAAAGAGATATCAAAAGATTGTCAGTGAACCCGTGGGCGAGTCGGATTACGCCGTCAGGGGTCGCTGTAAAGCGGCGGAAATATCCACTTGCAGCACATGTAGGCTACTGAAGCTATGTTGTCAGTTGGAAACGGCTGTAGCACAAGGGAAGGGACAAATGCATATTCTATTGTATGAAGCCAATGGCAAAACTGAGGTTATTTTAAATTTGTTGAACTAAAGGCTATCGAAATCGATTATCTGTTCAAACTCAACCGAAATGGGAAGGCATGCAAATCAAAGGCTTTGCACCTCCATTTCCACTGATATAATAATGAAAAACAAAAACTCATGCCATATTTGTGTTTCTGACAGAGCAAACCATTGCAAATGTAATTAAAACACAGATTTAAAATTAATTTCAAATGATTCATTTCTTTGGTTGCAACAGGTCGCCAGGTTGCGTTTTCTTTCTTAATTTCACTAAAGTGGCACCACTCCTTTGGGGGATTTTACAACTATAAACCTTGACGGGTAAGGTAACCTAAGGGTGCAGAAATGCACTGTCTTTGAATGTACAATTGAGCTTTGTAGTATTACCCTAATATTGATATAGCTATTTAGCCAAACTTTGCTAACCATTTTCTGTCAGAACCATGACCATGATAACTTTGTAATAATAATAATAATATACAACCTATAATAAAATATAAACCCATTACTATGTAGGCCTAATTGCCAGTACTCTTAGTTATGTTCGTAACACACAGCACACAAAAATCTAACAAAAATCAAAAATGAAATATTTATTACAGCATTTGTGACTGAACACCTTTTAAACATTACGTCACAGTCCTCATACAAGTATTTAATAATGTATTTTTGACAAAGCTTAAGGGAGATGGCATTTTATCATCTAGTGAGGAACACGTGCTGAAAAAGGAAGGAATTCATGGACATACAATATCAATGCCACAGCAGATCTGAAACTAGCAAAAACATTCTTTTTCAATTGAGGTAAACACATAGAATATCTAACATGAAACAATTAATAGACTGAACTCTGTACGAAGTTTGTTGCAATATTCTCTTAGCTTTTTCCCAAAGCTTTGAGTTCATAATTTAAGTTCTTTTTTTTGTCTTTTTGTATTTTTTATGTTTTTTGGTGCATCAACCATCAATTGTTTCTCCCAGTGCCAAAGAATCCACCATTGAGTCAGTATTGTCCATATGGCAAGTACGTTTATCCAGAGGCAAAGAAGCAGAGTAGGATGCTGCTTTTCCACTATTAAGCTTCCTTCAATAGGCTCTGTCAATGAGAGTCCAATATACAAAAAAATAAAATAAAATAAAAATGTATAAAACCAACACATTCCAGTGCTTGGGCAATTCAAACTAAGAACTTTTTTAATATACCTACAGGGCAACATTCATTCATGAACCAAAAAAAGAGGGGCATGAAACATTTTCAAACTGAATCTTCTGGAGAGATCAGGTGTCATTTAGCAGCCTTTTCCCATCATGCCCTGTTCTTTATGGGGGACAGGGCCTGTTCTGCCTGTTGCTCTGGTTGGGAGCGAATGGGAGTCCATTTTTGAGATGTTCCATCTTTTCTTTTTTATAGTGCTGCTGCTGTTGCGCCACCGAGACAGTTTCTTCTCCAGGAAGGAGCACACACAGTGTGAGAGAAAGGGTTAACCTTATATTCTACAACTAGCTCAGGGAACATAAATCGAGTGATCAATGAAAAATGCACAAGTTTTAACTTCGTTTCTATAATTGTTATACTACAGTAGTTATAACTCTTGGAGTCTTTTCTTCTCTTTTTTTCTCTCAATTTTCCAGAGTGATTTCGTTTCAAAATTAGTTGAACGTGTCACTGGAGAGAGTGTGTACTGTGTTTGTATGTGTGTGTCTTGAGTGTGTGTGCATTTCCGTGTTTGAAAGTGTCCGTTGTCAAAACATCTTCTGTTGATCTTTAACAAAAGCCCAAGACTTTACAAAGTGTTTATGTCAGCTTGGTCCTTCGTTTGGATGAAAGTAACAAAATTGACAAGTAAAAAACAAAAAAATAAGAAAAAATCATCACAGCTCATCAGGAATTCCGTTTTTAATGTCTAATTCTGGTCAAAAGGGTCTGCGCTTTTATTCGGAATTTCTTTCTCAAAATAGCTTTGTTGTAGGGTTGTTGTTGTTGATGTTTTCTTCCCTTAGTAGCTGCTGTTGTTGTTGTTGATGGTGATGTTGACGTCGTTGTGGTAGTAAAGTTCCCTTATACGATTGGGCGTGGATGTCCAGGCCTTGTCCTCCAGCGCTGGGGTCAATGGGGCTCAATGGGGGCGCTATGTGCAGACATGGTGATTCCTGGGTGAGAGGAGGGTCTTCCGTGCATCAGCATGACTGGGTGGTGGGGATGGTGGGGGTGATGAGGGTGGTGGGGGCCGGGCAGGTAGGGGTGGAGGGGGGGTCCGTGTCGAAGCTGGGTGGGGTGAGGAGGGGTGTCATCTGATGAGGAGGGGTGTAACTTTGCGGGGCCATGCTCATGCCCATAGGACCACTCTGAGGTACGTACTCCCCTGGCATGCCTTGAAGCCCTGAGATGAGAGAGAGATAGGGTTAGAAACAAGCACTCGTTTGAATGGAAAAGTATAAAATTTTTTTACTACTATATTCCATTACCGTGACTTTGACATAAAACAATAAATGAATTTATACTTTGTGTAAAGTGAGCTCATTTTGTGGTGTAAAAATGAAGTCAAATAACATACTAACTACATTTAGGATTATACATGCCCCAAAAGTCCAAAGCTACTTCCGAAATGTTGTTTCTAGGAGCAAAACATTTTAGGCGATTGAGAATCCGTTACAATGCCAATAGAATCATGGTCAGTTCTCAGGTTGGAAAGTGATCTCCAACCATCCAGACACTGTCATCCTGGAGGATGTGAAGCTAGCAGCCTTATTGATGTTAGCAGCACTAATACTTTTACAGGCAGAACAGTCAATTCCCCCACTGAATGTAGTGACAACCTGAATAGAGGCGTTTTCTCAGGGGACGCCCTACTGTGAACATATTTGATTTAAAACCCCTTAAAGAAGTTATTAAATAATTTAGAGCCCAGTTAACTATAACAACACGCCTGTCTAAGAATAGCGTTCAACCTTTGCGTTTTCCCCTCCAATAAGAGGCACTTCTAACCAAAACAAAGTGCTGCTCTTGGAAGAGGGGGAGCGTAGGTTTAAGAGTGTAATGACAACAACAGCTAAAGCACAGAGACAGCAAGAAACAGAGGCAACATAGAGATAAAAGGAGGGAGAGAGAGAGATGTAGAGAGCAAGAGAGGGAGGGAGAAAAAGGAGGTAGGGAGGAGAGGGAGGAATATGCTGATGCGATACCCCTTGGTATGGAGAGTAGGGCCCTGTTTTGAAGTGTGTGGAAACCCCAGCATGTTGGCATCCCCTCACTCTGTACCTGGGTGGTGAAGACAGAAGCATGCTCAGTGTTGCCTCTGTTTGGGTATTCAGGGGTGTGTTTGTTGTCAACAGACCAGTGGGAAGGTAGTGGTGGTGGGGGGGCCCTGTGGCCTGGGACTGGAGTATGGGAACAGGCCTGGTCCAGAGGCCTGGACCCTGGAGAGAAGCAGGGGAGAGCAGGCGTGGGTCTGGGTCTGTGGTGGAGCCAGTGGGGCCTGGACCGGCCTGCTTTGTAATGTGAACCCCTGGTGGATTAACTCTGCTGGGGAGGGAAGGGTGGGGGAGTGTGGTCGCCGCAAGGTCACCAGGCATGCTCACTCACCACATTCCTCCACCTTAGTACACTGCAATTAAGAAATGACACAGGAGGGCCCAGCAAGGTGAGGAGGAAGCGAGGGTGAAAAAAGGACAGCATAGGCCAAGATTAATGACCAATCTCATTGGCTGAAAGCAAGGTGCCATTTTCTAATACTCACTACCCTCCTACTATCCACGTCAGTTTATTGGAAATTCACATGTTTGTCGCAGCGCTCTCTTAAAACCTCACTACGGGGTCATAAAATAAGTAATTCAATTTGGGCGTGCTGGGTTGGGCTGGGCAGGACTGGGGTGTATGGCGAGAGCTGTGCGAAGGGTGCCCTCACCTCCATATAACCTGGAGCGGCTCCTGTTAAAGGCCCAACAGATGTTTTGACACTGTAAGATGGTAATATCCAGTCTTGTAAACTGCAGTCATTCTGTTAAGTAGATCTGTAGGCCCCCCTTTATTAACAGGAGTGGTAAAACCATCTGAAGACAATAATGGTGACTAGGCTCTCTCTCTCTCTCTCTCTCTCTCTCTCTCTCTCTCTCTCTCTCTCTCTCTCTCTCTCTCTCTCTCTCTCTCTCTCTCTCTCTCTCTCTCTCTCTCTCTCTCTCTCTCTCTCTCTCTCTCTCTCTCTCTCTCTCTCTCTCTCTCTCTCTCTCTCTCTCTTCCCATTCTGTTCAGTTTTGTTCTATTCTGGCAGAGCAGGCCTGCTCAATGGCTGGTAATAATTAAGTACCAAATATACCATATTGTTTGGCGGCGTAATCAAACCAGAAGAGGATAATATTCCTCAGTATTAAGCTATTAATGTAATTGGTCATGAAGCATAAAATATGTTATGTAATTGAATAGTCTCAAAATTATATAGCCTATATTAAGAATTAGCCAAGCTGAGCAAATGTTGTCTCTGTGTCTGTTTTAGGGAACATTGCTTCCTGAAGTTTTTTTTAATCCCTGATGCCATTAACAAAGACAGGAGGGGATGAGATGAGAGAGGGAGGGAGGAAAAAGAGGAGAGAAATGGGCTCTGCCAATAGAACGGCTGTGGTGACCCTTCAGAAATTCCAGGCTCCATTTACATATAAAGCATTCTTTTAATCAAGGTAAGTGTTATTATATTGTGCCTCATTGGGCAAAGGAGTTTGGCTGTTAAATAAAATATATTCTGCCCCGCCGCCGTTGGGATGCGATATGTCTTGATTTTTCAAATGTCAGCGCTCTAGCACTAGCGGGAGGTGGAATGGCCAGGCTTAATCAGACAGTGTGTGTGTGTTGTGTGTGTCTGTGTGTGTGAGAGAGAGAGTCTCGGGTCCTTACATTTATCTCTGTGTCTCTCTTTCCTCTGTCTCTGTGTATCTCATGTCGGGGCTAGTCAATGCCCCCTCCAGTAAAAAATAATCAAAACACACGTGTTCCCTCCCCTCGCCCCCATACTTGCCACCCACACCCCCCAGTGAAGGATCGGCCATGTCACCCACGGCTCGTATATCTCGCCCGAGGACCGTAATGTACTGCGGCGCTCCCGTCTTTGCATATAAGATAATTTGGGCATCAATCGTTCCCGAGACAGATTTATGTCACTCAGAGGACAGTTTCACTTCTCCTTCTTTATCGCTTCACTGGAGCCTGCTTAATTTCTCCCCGTCAGACCCTGCCTCCGGAGATGTTATTTTTTCCCTAAATGTCCAACATTTGCATTGGCTGTCGGAGATGGGGAGATCGATGGCCCTGTTGGGATAAATTAATGTGTGGCGTCAGTACATGCCATGCTAGCAAGGCCATGGTTGTTGGTTGTGACGGTTGTTTTTCTGTTGTCTGGGCTGGCGCCACAAGTCCCCCCCCCTCTCTCCCAGGGACCGACAGGAGAAAGCTTCACGGCATGGCGGCAACTCCCACTATTCCCAGTCCTTCTATTCATCTTTTGGTAGCTAGCTAACCCCCCTTTCTTACCCCCCTTTCACCCCTTAAAGCACCATGCTACACCAACCACACTCACTGGTTGTCAAGGGGGTTGCTGTGGGGGAGGTTGTTGTAAAATTAGGGTGGGGATGGAAAGGGGATTGTGGGGGAGTAAGGGGGTTTGTGGGTTAAAACCACAAGCCCAGAGGTTTGAGAAATAAAGCCAAGGAAATAGAGCACAGTTGTACTTACTTCCCCCTTTTTCTTTGCGTTTTGCTTTACAAGATGGAGGTTACATGTAGTGCCATTGCCCATCCATGCCCATATTCATCCCCATTCCACTCATAGGCCCTAGAAGAGGAGAAACACGTCAGAGAAAAGGTCAGCAGAAGGTCAAAGGTCAAATCACAGTCAGGTCAGAGCAGATAGACACCCTGGTAGGTAGAAGGAAGGATTGGTTAAGTCTGAAGAGAAAACAACAGAGAGGATGTGGGAAGAGAAGGTACAGTAGTGAAGTGTCTAAAACTGTTAGTCCCCACAAATCTCCCCATTCGTTACAAAGATTTGTGTGTCATTTTATATCTAAGTGAGATGGGTGAAAAGAGAGACAAGCAAGGCAGGCAAATAGTGATACCTAAGGGAGTTGGAGAGAGGAGGGTGGAATTGAGTGAGTTAACTTTATTAAGGTGCAGTGATATCATCAGTAGTTTTGTGACATTGGTTAGTATTGGGTTGATGATGCTGCCATGTACAGCACAGTAGTCAGTGCTGGGGTGACATTTCTAGGGCTAGAGGGGTTGGTGTGTGTTGCTGTCAGTAGTCATACAGCAACAGGGGGTGCATTGGTGACTGTACACATACACAGAACAGTGACTGGTATACAGTATGCAGGACAGGAGGAGGAGTAGGAGGAGGGGGGGCTTACCAGCTGGCCGGATCCCCATGTGTTGCTGGCCGTCCAGTACAAAGCTGCCCATGGGCTGGCCCTCCGGACTGTACGCTGCTCCTTGACTCACTGAAGGATCAAGAAGAAAACCTGATTGTAGTCAAAACATGGACACGAAGGGGGGGAGAAGACACACCACACAATCAGCTTATTGTCCCAGCTCTGGCCCAAACATGCTGCAACACATTATGTCCACCATGACTGATGCATGACATGCAAACACATGCAGTATGAGTATACACACACAACCTCGCACACACACACACACTTTAACATTAGACCACAGAAGAGATAATGCATTTTTCTCTAATTGAGAAAAGAAAGCATGCAGTTTGACGAGATCCGGACGTTCTGTCAAGACCATCACCAGCCATTCCCCAAGCAACAGTGATGTTAGTTCATGGACAGAAACACGTTATGGGACATCATTGGCACAAATATCACTATTTATCCCCCTGCAATTGTCATTGTCTACCCCTGCAAATTCCAATTACTTAAAATCTCCAGATAACAGCGAAGGTGAAACGACTGATTATGATCATTATTTAGAAATAAGATTGATATTAAAATATTTATGTTAACATCATAATACTGTCCACAGTAGTAATCAAATTAGGCCATAGTGTAATATTATTAGCCCTATTCAGTAAGAGCATTGTGGAGTCTGTACCAAACAGCATATTCCTGGGCTAAACAGCCTAATCCGGGGTAATCTGTCAATCCTGAAGATTTGGGGAAGTTTTTAGTCATGCTGTCTTCGGAGAGATTGCTGATTGCCACACTCTAAACACACGCTCTCTGTCTCTCTCTTCTCTACTCTCTCAAATATTCCCAATAAACCACAGTAATTGTACTGAGATTCGGAAAGGCACGTCTCATTTCAATAATTGGTTAACTTCATTTGCACAATCTCCTCACCAATTTGTGTGGCTCTCTAGACTTGGAGCAAGCTAATCAACAAAAAGCTTTTCTCCCTCAAAGACAAATTATGTGGTGTTTTTCCTTAGTAATGTTACAGTCGATATGGCCCAGGGTGGCTACATAAATTCCTGTCCGGATTATTTGCTAGATTCTAGAGTGGCATGTTTACGACTTAATCTTTCAGTGCTTTTTGTATTCTGACCATGGTAGATATGGAAAATCAATGCCTGATCAATTTACAATATGAACCCTTCCTTAATCCTTTTCAGAGGAATGGAAATCTCTCCCTACGTAGGGCGTCCAGCCAGAAATCATATTAAACTCATTCTAATCCGTTAGGTAGTTTTTCATGACCAGAATGAATTAATCGCCCACAATTACTAAATTGAAATTATGACGTTCAATACCATCGCATATAGGACCCTTGATATTTCAAATCTGGGCTAAGTGAATACCGAGCAGCAACAGCCAGAGGACTGACACTTGAGGGAATTGAGTGAGTTAAAAAACACAAAGTAGATACCAAAATGCTCCAAGCATTCCTGGAGCTTCTCTTGTGCCCAATTATCAATTCACAGAGAGAGAACGTGTTTCTAAAGCACCTCTCAGGGTTAGATTAGGATATCGGCAATTACAGGCAATTAGCTAACAGATAGCGCCACCACCACACACTTCCCATTGAGAAAATAAGAAGATAGGGTGTGGTGTGTCTGTGTGTATGGTGGAAGTAGGGGGGTGCTGGGGGATTCTCCCTTAAAAATGCAGGCTAGTAGGCATGATGTGTATGCCAGTAGATGAATTGGAAGAGTGGGTGTTTCTGGAAAGAGTGGAAAAGATATGTAGAGTAGACTTTCTTTACCTGCTCGATTTGACTGGTCAATCATGGGCTGTACTATTCTTCTCCTGGCATTAATGAACCTGGGAGAGAGGAGAGAAGAAAATAGAAAAAATACTTTAAATCACACAGCATTCACCAACAGGAGAATTCATCAGAAACCGCAACACAATAACACAGTTTTGCATGACTTAGTAGCAACATTAGCCACCGGCTCTTAGAGAGCCAATCAAAACAGACACAGCAACAACAAAAGGGTGATTGTGAGCAGACTTGGAAACCCGACAAGGTTTTCTTTTAATGCTCCTTATGATCTATTTCCCTTGTTTAATAAAGCTTTTGATTACATTTGGTTGCTATGGAGAACAGGGCAACATTCCACAGGCATTAAGTGTGTGCTGTGGTGAAGCAGCCATGCCACTGAGAAACTAGACCACTCAGTAGGCTATGTCACATCTCTCACACACACACATGCACTCACGCACACACATTAACACACACACACCCTATAAACATGTTATTCCTAGCGTGTTATCACTCATTAGAAATTCAAAATAATATAAGTTCGCAAAGGGCAACATACAAATGGTTCCTTTCATTTGTCCACACCCAACTCTCTCTCTCTCTCTCTCTCTCTCGCGCTCTCTCACTTGCACTCCCCCCCTTTCATTGTAGGGAGTTCTTCTCCCCGTCCAGCTGTCTATAAATGAGGACCAGGCATGGCCACTCGGCGCTTTCACAAGGTATTGTTATGTCAGCAAGCCCATCAATTAGGCTGTGTGAAGTTTTATCACCGCCACAGCCACGATAAGTGCAGTTCCACAAAGCCTTCCCTGTGCGGCCCTCCCCGATCCTCCTCTCTGCTCCCGCCGCTTTCCACTGTAAAGACCATGGGGTCATCTGAAGGTGACTGCCAGCCAGAGGCAACCTCTTAAAGTCCCAAATGGGACGCAGTGACCCAGGGCTGTGTCAAAGACAAGCTGGCTACACTACCCCGGACTGGGCCGGCATTACCAATACTGGCCATCTCCATCTAGTATCTCTCTCTCTCTCTCTCTGACACTCTATCTCTCTCTCTCTCTCTCTCTCTCTCTCTCTCTCTCTCTCTCTCTCTCTCTCTCTCTCTCTCTCTCTCTCTCTCTCTCTCTCTCTCTCTCTCATACTAAGAAGTCAGAGAGGAGTGAGATTCCAGCATGGAGCCCCTTTTGATAGAAGAAAAAAGATTGAAATGTAACTTTTTTGGAAGGTGGAGAAGGCAACGCTACAGTACTGGTCATTAGATGAAAAAAAGAGAAGGTTCTGGAACCAATTTGAGTTCCTAATCCCCCGTGAACCCCTGACACCTGCCCTTACCTTCACCTATTAACATAAACACCCGTAATCTGCCTGCTCAAAGTGACATGGTTAAATGGACAAAATGCACGGTTGGGAAAAGAGATGGAAGCGCGCTTATTTGCAAAGGTGCACCCAGAGTGCAGGTAGGGTATAGGGTGTACCGCTGGCCCCAGAGAGAGGAATGACAGTTAGACTACCATGTACATGGGAAATAAGAGGGGAAAAGCTAGGTACACCATATCAATGTTGATTTGGGAATGTGAATATATTAGGATGTTTAGATTTGTTTGTTCTTTTTTTTTTTTAATATATATATATTTTTTAGGGGGTAGATCAGCTTTAATATTGCAGATAGATTGTAACTTCCATCAATGTAATTGTCTGCATCACTTCCAATCCCCCATATATATTATTTTGCTAATAAATATATACATATACAGTGCCTTGCAAAAGTATTCATCCCCGTTGGCGTTTTTCCTATTTTGTTGCATTACAACCTGTAATTTAAATGGATTTTAATTTGGATTTCATGTAATGGACATACACAAAATAGTCAAAATTGTTGAAGTGAAATGAAAAAAATAACTTGTTTCACAAATTCGAAAAAAAATTATAATGGAAAAGTGGTGCGTGCATATGTATTCACCCCCTTTGCTATGAGCCCCTAAATTAGATCTGGTGCAACCAATTACCTTCAGAAGACATAATTTGTTAAATAAAGTCCACGTGTGTGCAATCTAGGTGTCACATGATCTGTCACATGATCTCAGTATATATACACCTGTTCTGAAAGGCCCAAGAGTCTGCCACACCACTAAGCAAGGGGCACCACCAAGCAAGCGGCACCATAAAGACCAAGGAGCTCTCCAAACAGGTCAGGAACAAAGTTGTGGAGAAGTACAGATCAGGCTTGGGTTATAAAAAAATATCCTAAACTTTGAACATCCCACGGAGCACCATTAAATCCATTATTAAAAAATTGAAAGAATATGGCACCACAACAAACCTGCCAAGAGAGGGCTGCCCACCAAAACTCATGGACCAGGCAAGGAGGGCATTAATCAGAGAGGCAACAAAGATACCAAAGATAACCCTAAAGGAGCTGCAAAGCTCCACAGCAGAGATAGGAGTATCTGTCCATAGGACCACTTTAAGCCGTACACTCCATAGAGCTGGGCTTTACAGAAGAGTGTCCAGAAAAAAGCCATTGCTTAAAGAAAAAAATAAGCTAACACGTTTGGTGTTCGCCAAATGGCAAGTGGGAGACTCCCCAAACATATGGAAGAAGGTACTCTGTTCAGATGAGACAAAAATTGAGCTTTTTGGCCATCAAGGAAAATGCTATGTCTGGTACAAACTTAACACCTCTCATCACCCCGAGAACACCATCCCCACAGTGAAAAATGATGGTGGCAGCATCATGCTGTGGGAATGTTTTTCATCGGCAAGGACTGGGAAACTGAATTGAAGGAATGATGGATGGCGCTAAATACAGGGAGATTTTGAGGGAAACCTGTTTCAGTCTTCCAGAGATTTGAGACTGGGACAAGGGTTCACCTTCCAGCAGGACAATGACCCTAAACATACTGCTAAAGCAACAGTCGAGTGGTTTAAGGGGAAACATTTAAATATCTTGGAATGGCCTAGTCAAAGCCCAGACCTCAATCCAATTGAGAATCTGTGGTATGCCATAAAGATTGCTGTACACCAGCGGAACCCATCCAACTTGAAGGAGCTGGAGCAGTTTTACCTTGAAGAATGGCCAAAAATCCCAGTGGTTAGATGTGCCAAGCTTATAGAGACATACCCCAAGAGACTTGCAGCTGTAATTGATGCAAAAGGTGGCTCTACAAATTGACTACGGTGGGGGGTGGGGGGGGGGGGGTGAATAGTTATGCACGCTCAAGTATTCTGTCTTATTTCTTGTTTGCTTCACAAATAAAATATATTTTGCATCTTCAAAGTGTTCAAATCGAACCCACAATTGCTGATGCTTCAGATACTCAACTAGTCTCAAGAAGGCTGTAAGGGTTCGATTACAGGCTCAAAATGACAAAGAACTTTCTTCTGAAACTCGTCAGTCTATTTTTGTTCTGAGAAATGAAGGCTATTCCAAGCAAGCAATTGCCAAGAAACTGAAGATCTCGTACAACGCTGTGTTTTATTGCTTCTTTAATCAGCACAACAGTTTTCAGCTGTGCTAACATAATTGCAAAAGGGTTTTCTAATGATCAATTAGCCTTTTAAAATGATAAACTTGGATTAGCAAACACAACGTGCCATTGGAACACAGGACTGAAGGTTGCTGATAATGGGCCTCTGTACGCCTATGTAGATATTCCATTAAAAACCAGCCATTTCCAGCTTCAAGAGCCATTTACAACATTAACAATGTCTACACTGTATTTCTGATCAATTTGATGTTATTTTAATGGACAAAGAAATTGATTTTCTTTTGAAAACAAGGGAATATCTATGTGACCCCAAACTTTTGAACGGTAGTGTACATACATACATAAATACATATACACATACATACAAATACATATATTTTCCTTTATTACTTTCCAATGCCACCACCCCTCCCCTAATTGGAGAAAACTAGTGAACAACAACGCTTAGGCCTCTACTTCCAGCTTATATATACTGTATACATTTTATGGACACAGTCAATTTTACAATAGTTCTATTTTGTTTGTTTTTACTTCCTCTACCCTCAACCTCTCCGATCATTTTCATGATGTCCATCCGGATTGCTTCTATATGCCATATCAAACGGTGCTCTTTCACAAAAGTTCTTAACCTATAACCTATATACTTATTATAGACACAGTATGTTTTACATTAGTTCTCTTGTTGTTATTAGTCCCAACCTTCAGCTCCATTTAACCCCTCCCGGTCTATCTCTTAACACCCTGATTAACTCTTTAGTATTATCCCAGTTTACCTATTTGCTTATGGTCTTGCCTACACCTAGCGAACAGTTTTTGAAATTATATGAGAAAAAAATATTCCATTTTATTTGGAATGGCAAGCCAAACAAAATTCAACGGGCCTATTTGTGATGAGGTGGTGTTGAAGGAGTCAGGCGCAGGAGGGTAAATCACAGAATAACAGGCTTTAATCCGCAAAATGCAGGTTTGCAGAAATGAATCAAACACACTCCAGGCACAAAACAGGCGCACTGGAAAATACAAGGCACACGGGAAAATACTCCTGTCGATACAAAATACACGAGCTCCACCGAGCTTCACTAACCTCCACAATAAACAATCACCCACACATACAAGGAAGCAGAGGGAACACTTATACAATGACTAATGAGGGAATAAGGACCAGGTGTGTGTGATTGAAGACAAGACAAATGGAGTGATGATAAATGGATCGGCAGTAGCTAGTAAGCCGGTGACGCCGAACGCCGAAACCTGCTCGAACAAGGAGGGGAGGCAGCCTCGGCGGAAGTCGTGACACTATTTATATAATGAGTATGAATTCGGAGGACAGAAATTATTAAATATTAAAGCATTAGACCTATCACTAAAAGCTTCAGTCATACAAAAAAAAATCCGAACTGGTTCTCTAGCAAATTAGTAAGATTGTCTCACCCAATGTTCAAGAATGGCCTTTTTCCCTTTATTCAGATTACAACCTCTCACTTTAAGTTATTTGAAAAGGAAATAATCTCCCAAATATCACTATTTCTAAAACAAGCCATAGAAAGTTGGTTGCAATTTCAATTTAATCCTTCAGAAACGACAGAACAAATATTGCAACAAATATTGTGGTTAAACTCAAATATACTAATTGATAAAAAAATCACAATTTTAATAAAGGTATAATCTTCGTAAATTATATTATCGGTAGGACTGGTGGAGTTATGTCGCACATGCAGCTATCAAAAACATATGGAAATGTATACCAGTTTCATATAAGGACCAAAGGATTGACAGCCGTCCCATATAGATTGCAAAATAGTTGGGAAGAGATTTTTGACTTACCGATCCCATGGCATAGAGTTTATGAAGTGATACGCAAAACGACACCGGATTCAAAACTTATAATGTTTCTATTTAAATTATTATTTAAAATTCTTGCTACCAATAGAATGTTATTTATATGGGGATACAATCTTCCCAACTCTGCAGATTTTGCTGCGAAGAGACAGAATCATTAGATAATTTGTTTTGGTACTGTCCATTAATAGCTTGTTTTTGGACACAGGTCCAGGAATGGCTAAAGGATTGCAATTTTACCTGGCGCTAACCCTGCAGATAGCACTACTGGGTGATCTGAAAAGTCATAATCAATCAATCAATAATATAATAATACTTTTAGCAAAAATGTTTCTTTTCAATTTACGATCTGTAGAAACAATGAGAATAGAAAGGCTCAGAACTTTTCTAAAACATCACAGTACAGTTGAAATATATATGGCAAATAGAAATCCAAAACAAATGATCTAATGATTCTGTCTCTTTGCAGTAAAATCTGCAGAGCTGGGAAGATTGTATCCCCCATATAAATAACATTCTATTGGTAGCAAGAATTTTGTATAATAATTTAATTTGAAAAATTCTAAGTTTTGAATCTGGTGTCGTTTTGCATAAACCATTTGCCATGGAATCGGTACGTCAAAAATCTCTTTCCAACTATTTTGCAATCTATATGGGACGGCCGTAAATCCTTTGGTCCTTAAATACTTTTTTATTTATCAATATTTTCTTTAAACAATTATGGTCTTTAATGCAGGGCCGACAGACAAGTTCCTTACTTTTTCTCCCTTCCACTTTCCTCTTCCATTTTTGCGGTAATGCTGCAATTATTTGGTTGTAATTTTGGGTAGAGCAGACATTTCCATATGTTTTTGTTAACTGCATAACTCCACCAGTCATACAGTACCTATGATATCATTTACGAAGATTATACCTTTAAAAAAAAAAATACCTTTATTAAAATTGTGATTTTTTTATCAATTAGTATATTTGAGTTTAACCACAATATTTGTTGCATTATTTGTTCTGTCGTTTCTGGAGGAATAAATTGAAATTGCAACCAAATTTCTATGGCTTGTTTTAGAAATAGTGATATTTGGGAGATGATTTCCTTTTCAAATAACTGAAAGTGAGAGGTTGTAATCTGAATAGAGGGAAAAAGGCCATTCTTGAACATGGGGTGAGATAATCTTACTAATTTACTAGAGAACCAGTTCAGATTTAAGTATAACTTTTGTATGACTGAAGCTTTTAGTGATAGGTCTAATGCTTTAATATTAATATTAATATTTAATCATTTCTGCCCTCCGAATGCATATTCATTATATAAATAGGCTCATTTAATTTTATCTGGCTTGCCGTTCCAAATAAAATGGAATATGTTTTTTTCATATAATTAAAAAAACTGTTCGCTAGGCGTAGGCAAGACCATAAGCAAATAGGTGAACTGGGATAATACTAAAGAGTTAATCAGGGTGATTTTTCCACAAATAGACAGGTATTTACCTTTCCATGGTAGCAAGATCTTATCTATTTTTGCTAACTTTCTATTAAAATGTATTGGAGTGAGATCATTTATGTCTTTTGGGATATGTATACCGAGTATATCCACATCACCATCAGACCATTTTATTGGTAAACTACACGGTAAAGTAAAAATTGTATTTTTTAGTGATCCAATACGTAATATAGTACATTTATCATAATTTGGTTGTAATCCAGAGAGGTTAGAAAATGTATCTAGATCTTCTATGAGGCTGTGGAGGGATTCAAGTTGTGGATTTTAAATAAAACATGAATCATCAGCGTAAAATGACACCTTTGTTTTTAAGCCCTGGATTTCTAATCCCTTGATTGTTGGATCTGATTTTAATAGCTAACATTTCGATGGCCATAATAAATAGATATGCTGATAGTGGACAACCTTGTTTTACTCCTCTTGACAGTTTAAAACTTTCTGAGAAATAGCCATTATTTACTATTTTACACCTAGGGTTACTATACATGATTTGGGACTGTGATTTGTGATCTAGTGAAGAGAGGTTTTGTTTTTGGACCTATAGTAAATACAGGTTTAAACTGTTTGTGGCTCACACATTATGAGTAACAGGGATATAAAAGAGCATCTTTGGGTGTCTATCGTCTATGTTTACTGTCAGAAGCGTCACTACGCCTGCAGTACTTTGGAAAGAGACAGGCTTCCAGCATCTAAACCAGCTGAGCAAGTAAACAAAGCAGAAATTCCTGCTATGGCGCTCCCTCTGGGCAGGCTCAGAAATATATGTCCTGCTCTCTCTTTTTTTCTTTCTCCCAAGTGGCACACAGGGTTTGGAAATTATAACCATGTGCATTATTACCTATTCTGGGACATAACCATAAACACGTAATATCAGAATTGTTCCTCGCAGGTGATAAATATTCCCATTCCGGATCAGTGACGGGAAGACAGAGCCTCAGGAATAACAAAGTGCACATGAAACAGTGTGTTTGAGTTACTGATCATATTTAGAACCCGTTTTGATCTTATCCAACTAAACGGTTGCTCATACAGTGGGGAGAACAAGTATTTGATACACTGCCGATTTTGCAGGTTTTCCTACTTACAAAGCATGTAGATGTCTGTAATTTTTATCATAGGTACACTTCAACTGTGAGAGACAGAATCTAAAACAAAAACCCAGAAAATCACATTGTATGATTTTTATGTAATTAATTTGCATTTTATTGCATGACATAAGTATTTGATACATCAGAAAAGCAGAACTTAATATTTGGTACAGAAAGCTTTGTTTGCAATTACAGAGATCATACGTTTCCTGTAGGTCTTGACCAGGTTTGCACACACTGCAGCAGGGATTTTGGCCCACTCCTCCATACAGACCTTCTCCAGATCCTTCAGGTTTTGGGGCTGTCGCTGGGCAATACGGACTTTCAGCTCCCTCCAAAGATTTTCTATTGGGTTCAGGTCTGGAGACTGGCTAGGCCACTCCAGGACCTTGAGATGCTTCTTACGGAGCAACTCCTTAGTTGCCCTGGCTGTGTGTTTCGGGTCGTTGTCATGCTGGAAGACAAACCACAATCCATCTTCAATGCTCTTACTGAGGGAAGGAGGTTGTTGGCCAAGATCTCGCGATACATGGCCCCATCCTTCCTCTCCTCAATACGGTGCAGTCGTCCTGTCCCCTTTGCAGAAAAGCATCCCCAAAGAATGATGTTTCCACCTCCATGCTTCACGGTTGGGATGGTGTTCTTGGGGTTGTACTCAGCCTTCTTCTTCCTCCAAAAACAGCGAGTGGAGTTTAGACCAAAAAGCTATATTTTTGTCTCATCAGACCACATGACCTTCTCCCATTCCTCCTCTGGATCATCCAGATGGTCATTGGCAAACTTCAGACGGGCCTGGACATGCGCTGGCTTGAGCAGGGGGACCTTGCGTGCGCTGCAGGATTTTAATCCATGACGGCATAGTGTGTTACTAATGATTTTCTTTGAGACTGTGGTCCCAGCTCTCTTCAGGTCATTGACCAGGTCCTGCCGTGTAGTTATGGGCTGATCCCTCACCTTCCTCATGATCATTGATGTCCCCACGAGGTGAGATCTTGCATGGAGCCCCAGACCGAGGGTGATTGACCGTCATCTTGAACTTCTTCCATTTTCTAATAATCGCGCCAACAGTTGTTGCCTTCTCACCAAGCTGCTTGCCTATTGTCCTGTAGCCCATCCCAGCCTTGTGCAGGTCTACAATTTTATCCCTGATGTCCTTACATAGCTCTCTGGTCTTGGCCATTGTGGAGAGGTTGGAGTCTGTTTGATTGAGTGTGTGGGCAGGTGTCTTTTATACAGGTAACGAGTTCAAACAGGTGCAGTTAATACAGGTAATGAGTGGAGAACAGGAGGGCTTCTTAAAGAAAAACTAACAGGTCTGTGAGAGCCAGAATTCTTACTGGTTGGTAGGTGATCAAATACTTATGTCATGCAATAAAATGCAAATTAATTACTTAAAAATCATACAATGTGATTTTCTGGATTTTTGTTTTAGATTCCGTCTCTCACAGTTGAAGTGTACCTATGATAAAATTACAGACCTCTACATGCTTTGTAAGTAGGAAAACCTGCAAAATCGGCAGTGTATCAAATACTTGTTCTCCCCACTGTATGTACTTCTTAGGAAATGTATGGCATAAGTATACACAAAAATATTTTCAATTCAGGTTGCTGTCTACACTCGACTGTTATGCTGTTCCGACATGTTTTAATTTGAGTAGGGAAAACAGTTCTTTACAGCAGCATACACAAAATGGTTCGTGTCACGTGGCCGTGGCTTGCTATATAGAGCAGGCAGACAGGCATCGAGGCATTCAGTTACTGTTCGACTGAATGTTAGAATAGGCAAAACGATTGTCGTTTTGCCCATTCTCGTCGGTGCTAGGCGTACCGGTTCCAGTATCTCAGAAACGGCCTCAGTCTAGGGTTTACAGAGAATGGTGCGACGAACAAAAAACATCCAGTCAGCGGCAGTCCTGCGAACGAAAACAGCTCATTGATGAAAGAGGTCGAAGGAGAATGGCAAGAATTGTGCACGCTAACAGGCGGCCCACAAACAGACAAATAATGGCGCAGTACAACAGTGGTGTGCAGAACGACATCTCGGAACACACAACTCGTATGTCTTTGTCACGGATGGGCTATTGCAGCAAACGACCACACCGGTGTTCCACTCCCTATCAGCTAAAAACAAGAAGAAGCGGCTCCAGTGGGCACACAATCACCAACACTGGACAATTGAGGAGTAGAAAAACATTGCCTGGTCCGAAGAATCCCGGTTCCTGTTGCGTCATGCTGATGGCAGATTCAGGATTTCCATATAAGCAGCATGAGTCCATGGTCGGTGGCGGTGGTGTAATGGTGATTGGGAATGTTTTCCTGGCACACTTTAGGTGTATCTGAACATAGAATCCATGCCCCGAAGAATTCAGGATGGTCTGGAGGCAAAGGGGGGTCCGACCCGGTATTAGATTAGTGTACCTAATAAACTGGCCACTGAATGTATATGGATATTCAAATATTTTCCCTCAAGGTCGCTGCCAAGATTGACCCCCTTCTTGTCAACACTGTCCCATTAGCGGCCAGACACACATACACATACACACACACACACACACACACACACACACACACACACACACACACACACACACACACACACACACACACACACACACACACACACACACACACACACACACACACAGACTCTGTTTTTATTCTCTGAACAAGTAGCCACAGTAATGCGGTTGGTGGGGGCAGCGGGGAGGGAGGGGGGGTTGCTGACCGACCGAAGCACCACTCTGCCCCCAGAGCACCTTTTATCAGTTTGAGTAAAGCCAATTGAGATTATCAGAGCCAGGCCTGATAACACTGTTTTCTCTCCTCTTATGAGCTGCTAATGGTGTGTGCTTAAAACAACAACAGCAGGAATTCTCCAGAGATGGAGGGAGGAGTGAAGGGATGGATGGCAGGCAGGGATGAAGGGAGGAGTGAAGGGATGGATGGCAGGCAGGGATGGAGGGAGGAGTGAAGTGATGGATGGCAGGCAGGCAGGGATGGAGGGAGGAGTGAAGGGATGGATGGCAGGCAGGGATGGAGGGAGGAGTGAAGGGATGGATGGCAGGCAGGGATGGAGGGAGGAGTGAAGTGATGGATGGCAGGCAGGGATGGAGGGAGGAGTGAAGGGATTGATGGCAGGCAGGGATGGAGGGAGGAGTGAAGGGATGGATGGCAGGCAGGGATGGAGGGAGGAGTGAAGGGATGGATGGCAGGCAGGCAGGGATGGAGGGAGGAGTGAAGGGATGGATGGCAGGCAGGGATGGAGGGAGGAGTGAAGTGATGGATGGCAGGCAGGGATGGAGGGAGGAGTGAAGGGATTGATGGCAGGCAGGGATGGAGGGATGAGTGAAGGGATGGATGGCAGGCAGGGATGGAGGGAGGAGTGAAGGGATGGATGGCAGGCAGGCAGGGATGGAGGGAGGAGTGAAGGGATGGATGGCAGGCAGGGATGGAGGGAGGAGTGAAGGGATGGATGGCAGGCAGAGATGGAGGGATGTGGTCATGTGTGGAAGGGGGGGACTACACTCCCAAACCTTCTGCTAACACACAAACATCCACAGCATTGACACAACCACAGTCACCGCCTCTACATGTCCGGGGGATAACCAGACCAGAAGAGAGAGAGAGGCAGGCACACTAGGGACAGACAGGGGTTTCACCAAAACCCTCCAATCATGTTTTAGTATTTATATCTGGGGGTTTCCCTTATGGTCTTACACTGCTCGGCGTTACGACACACGCACCCGCGCGCGCCCAAGCACGCACACACACACACACACACACACACACACACACACACACACACACACACACACACACACACACACACACACACACACACACACACACACACACAGCGGCTCTCAGCATGGGAACTCCATGCTGTTTTCAAACAAATAATTAAAGCAAGGTTACGGGGTCTTGGGGAGGTCATTTCTGTGGATACCACTCAGAATGTGTACATTACCCAGAGAGAGAGAGAGAGAGAGAGACTGTTTAATGTACACTGCTTTACTAATCCACTCAGAGTCACAAAAGTAGAAAAAAGGTTCCAATCACTTCTAATTCGTAAGGGAAAAGCTTCTGTGTGTGTAAGTGTGTATGTGCATGCCTGTGAATGTAGCCTACTGTACACAGTGTCTGCTCACACACTACTTCACCCAGCATGTTTCTATCCACCAGGAACATACTGTGTCTATGTAGAAATACTCTGTCTGCCACAGGGCCAAGAGTGTATCACTTTCAAAATAAGTCCTATAGAGACATGGATTTACTGCAGCTCTGGGTGTTTTTCTATATGGGGCCTTCGCAGCATTACACAATAACAGCAACAATATGAGTCATGGAGTCCAGACAGCATGAGGCCACTTGACCCTGGCTGTCCACTGAGCTCTATCAACACACGATCCCCAGCCACTAATATCAGCTCACTCAAACAGTGGGGAGCGCCACTGCAAAGCAACCGTTTAGGTGTTAAATACCCCAGCTAGCATGTTAGCACGCTATGCTACGCTAACACCAGACCACAGTGCGTGTGTGCAAGGAAGGGGATGCCAGTTCCATAATAATGACTGCTGTCCTGTGTGAGAGAGAGAAAGAGACAGAAGTTCACGTTCAGAAGACCTTAGCCTTGGTGTTCTATTTCGTCCTGCTACTGTCACATGCTGTTTCTTCACAGAGAAATAAAGGGTTCTCAGAGAGAAGGGAACGGAGGAATGGTGACTTTGTGTTTAAATCACAACAAACCTGTCCTGCTGCTGAATCTCTGGGGCTTGCCTCTCCTCTCTCTTCTCTTTTTTTTCTTCTTCTTCACCTCCATTTTTCCTCCTCTCAATCTGTCAGAAAGGCGTTGTTTCTGGTTAACTGACTTGCGGCCACACCTGGTAACTTGTTCCTATTGTCAGCATTACTTCCCTGAGAAATCCTCATGCCTAACTATCCAGCCCTGGAGCGCAGCCAAGAGAGAGACCGAGAAAGAAAGAAAGAAAGAAAGAAAGAAAGAAAGAAAGAAAGAAAGAAAGAAAGAAAGAAAGAAAGAAAGAAAGAAAGAAAGAAAGAAAGAAAGAAAGAAAGAAAGAAAGAAAGAAAAAAAGAAAGAAAGAAAGAAAGAAAGAGAGAAAGAGAGAGAGAGAGAGAGACTCACAGGGCCAATGGGCCAATCACGGGGGAGATCAGAGGGAGCCCAGCCAATGGGGAGCGGGGTCACTTGTTTGATGAGTTTGTGATGAAAGAGAGACAAGGAGAAAGTGAGAGAGAGAGAGAGAGAGAGAGAGGCATACTAAACATGTCTCTCCAAGAAACAAAGAGAGAAGGGGTCCTTAAAATAATCATGACACAGAAATAGTTGACAGTTAACTGTCTCCATAGCTAACCTGAACATGCCCGTTTGGAGCACCCATGCCAGAGTTAGGGGAGAGAGGGGAGGGGTGGGGGTTGGAGCGAGTTTCCGTTTGCCAGTCAAATTCCTGGGCCTCTGCTTTTGCAAGAATGATTAGACGCGACACAATCTGAACTGGAAGAAGCTTAGATTCAATCCCCCGATCATTGTTTGCCAACATCACTGTCCTCTGGTTTCTATTATACCTCATTGCTCCCATACTTCTGCTTTCAGAGATAAATAAAGATTTCAAACCCTTACTGAGTGATTGAGTCACTCTTCGCTAGAATGAGAAAATGGAAGGAGAGTCTTAGTAAAAAAAAAAAAAAAGGCTGGAGAAACATGATGCACTTTGACCTGGAAGTATATGCAGATTAACTTGGGAGGGTGTGTTTAATACAAAGCAAACAAAGCCCAATTATCAGGCAGTCGGCAGGGCAGCCCGGGGTCCACAAGGCTGATAATCTGCTGTAGTGTAAATACAGATGGAATCTGTCGACCTGGGCGTTCCAGAAACACTGTAATAGTTTAAGCCAGCCAGCAGATTGTAGCATCTATCTACAAATTTATCATAAACTATCAAAGAGGATATTTTCAAAAAGCTACTCCAGGAGACGAGGAGGAGGAGCGAGGAAGCTTTCTCCAGCTATTCATATCGGAGAGTTCCTCTCCTCTCTTCTTTAAGTTAAAACAGGAGTGAAGAGACATAAGCATTACATCAACCCCGTGTTTTGATTTAGTGCAGATGTGAAACGGAGCGAAGCCGGGAACGCTTTCTTTTAGGACGTAGGAGAAGCTGCAAGGGCCCACATTTAAGGCTGCCACTATGTTCTTCTCTCTCTCTCGCTCTCTCTCTCGCTCTCTCTCTCTCTCTCTCTCTCTCTCTCTCTCTCTCTCTCTCTCTCTCTCTCTCTCTCTCTCAAAAGGGAATAGCTTAACCTTTAATTTTCCATATACATCCACTGCCTGGTTTTCTCTCCTTATTTTCTATTACTTTTCACTCATTTACTTTTGTAACATTCCTCTCTACAAAATTGAGCAGCATTTCTCTGTCATTCTGTCTCTCAGTCATTTTTCTCTCTCTCCAACCGGTGGTGTGCAGCTAGAAGTCATTAAGAGTAGAGAGGAAAATCAGACAAAGAATTATATATTTGTTTTTTCAAACTGACACGATTTAATGAGCAGCTAATTAAAATAAATCAATAGCGCTGCGGCACTCTCTCTCTCTCTACCTCATTCTCTCTCTCTCTCTGTGGTGCAGAAGTGGGGTTACTGACTGCAGTGAGGGAAGTGGTGCTTTACTGTTGGCTTTACCTCTGATATAACTCCATATCAGCTCTTTCTATGTGTATTATCATATGTCAATAATAAGCCATCAGAAGATCTATATCAGGGTTATGGGTAAGGAACGTGACTCTCTATCAAATACAGTGCATTCGGAAAGTATTCAGACCCCTTGACTTTTCCCCCATTTTGTTACATTACAGCCTTATTCTAAAATGATGAAATATTATTTTTTCCTCATCAATCTACACACAATACCTCATAATGACAAAGCGAAAACAGGTTTTTAGAATTTTTTGCAAATGTATTAAAAATAAAAAACATATTTACATAAGTATTCAGACCTTTTGCTATGAGACTCAAAATTGAGCTCAGGTGCATCCTTGAGATGTTTCTACAACTTGATTGGAGTCCACCTGTGGTAAATGTAATTGATTGCACACACCTGTCTATATAAGGTCCCACAGTTGAGAGTGCATGTCAGAGCAAAAACCAAGCCATGATGTTGAAGGAATTGTCCGTCGAGCTCCGAGACAGGATTGTGTCGAGACACAGATCTGGGGAAGGGTACCAAAACATTTCTGCAGCATTGAAAGTCCCCAAGAACACAGTGACCTCCATCATTCTTAAATGGAAGAAGTTTGGAACCACCAAGACTCTTCCTAGAACTGGCCGCCCGGCCATACTGAGCAATTGGGGGAGAAGGGCCTTGGTCAGAGAGGTGACTAAGAACCCGATGGTCACTCTGACAGAGTTCCAGAGTTCTTCTGTGGAGATGGGAGAACCTTCCAGAAGGACAACCATCTCTGCAGCACTCCACCAATCAGGCCTTTATGGTAGAGTGGCCAGACGGAAGCCACTCCTCAGTAAAAGGCACATGACAGCCTGCTTGGAGTTTGCCAAAACTCTCAGACCATAAGAAGGAAGATTCTCTGGTCTGATGAAACCAAGATTGAGCTCTTTGGCCTGAATGCCATACGTCACGTCTGGAGGAAACCTGGCACCATCCCTACGGTGAAGCATGGTGGTGGCAGCATCATGCTGTGGGGATGTTTTTCAGCAGCAGGGACTGGGAGACTAGTCAGGATCGAGGGAAAGGTGAACGGAGCAAAGTACAGAGAGATCCTTGATGAAAACCTGCTCCAGAGCGCTCAGGACCTCAGACTGGGGTGAAGGTTCACCTTCCAACAGGACAACGACCCTAAGCACACAGCCAAGACAATGCAGGAGTGGCTTTGGGACAAGTCTCTGAATGTCCTTGAGTGGCCCAGCCAGAGCCCAGACTTGAACTCGATCGAACATCTCTGGAGAGACCTGAAAATAGCTGTGCAGCAACGCTCCCCATCCAACCTGACAGAGCTTGAGAGGATCTGCAGAGAAGAATGGGAGAAACTCCCCAAATACAGGTGTGCCAAGCTTGTAGCGTCATACCCAAGAAGACTTGAGGCTGTAATCGCTGCCAAAGGTGCTTCAACAAAGTACTGAGTAAAGGGTCTGAATACATATGGAAATATAACATTTCCGTTTTTTATGTGTAATAAATTAGCAAAAATGTCTAAAAACTAGTTTTTGCTTCGTCATTATGGGCTATTGTGTGTAGATTGATGAGGGAAAAAACGATTTAATCATTTTAGAATTAGGCTGTAATGTAACAAAATGTGGAAAAATTCAAGGGGTCTGAATACTTTCCGAATGCACTGTATTCCTGCAATTGGGGGAAGTCATAGAAAATGGGGCAGTGAGACCAAATTTTCTTACACTATCCACCAAGACTCCCTCACAACTCAACTGTCCAGTTTAGGGATGTCACCGCTGGGCCCTCCTCCCTGTGGGGTGAGGCTGGTGGTCCTAGGCTAGGGGTAATGGGGCTGACCCCTGTGTGGCGGGGCCGGCCGGCCAGACCCCAGTTGCTGACTGTCCGTCAAAACCACCTCCAGTGGGTGGGGCCACAGGGCCAGGAAGCTCACGGTTGTCGCTACTTTGATCCGGATAGCAGCAGTAGATTCTGCTCCTCACACAGCCACAACTTCCTCCGTTACTCTTCTCTTCTCCCTACTGACTGTCTTGCCCCGCGGCACAAAACCCACCTAAACCACTGGAAAACCAGAGAACAATTGGGAAACAAAATACAACAAAAACACGAGGGGGGAAAAAAAGAACAAAAAACTCCAGTTTTTCTTCCCGCAACATCAACAAGCTCTGACAACTGCACCAGGGTTTTTTCTTGGCCCCGGCAGGGCTCTCAGGCATCTCCTTTTGACGCTTCGCCCTGCCCTTCTTTTTTAAGAGATATGAAAGTTATTGTTCAAATCCGCCTGGCTGAATGGAATGGACCACTGCCAATCCTGCCCCGGGCGTCAACACACCTGTATGAAAGAGGCCTTATTGTAGCAACCCGGCAACGCTACTAACCTGCACCTAGCTCTACCAGTTTTTAGGCTGTTAAGGAGGGGGAAGAATGCACGCCGGTCTCTCTCTCTCTCCTTCTCTCTCTCTTTCTATCTCTCTTCACTCAGAATACACCCCAATTGCTCCCCTCATTAATCCCCCTTTCTTTACCAGACAGTCTCCTTTGCTCTGGAATGTTTTTACTAGTGCTATTATTGTTGATTATCACCGGCAGAGGAGGGATTAGGGAGAGGAGTTGTTCTGCATCCTCTCTTTCTCCCTCTCTGTCTTTCTCTCTCTTTCCCCCCAAAGACAACATCTTATTAACATGCATAGGTGCAATAAAGGTATTCCTACCCCTGTCTGGGCAAACCGAGGCTCAGGGGGAACAACAGCTGTGTTTTCCCTTGTTTGAAGTGGAGTTGAAAACATTCAGCGCATGTCAATATTAGCCTCTGTCACGGTTCTCTGGCGCACGGGCCATGTGACAGAGGTCTTCAGCGCTGGAAGGTAACTCTTCATTCATCAAAAGCCTGCCTCTCACCTTTAAGGTTGGCCAGGGTTCTCCGTTTCATGCATGGCCAGCATTAAATACCACAGGCGCATGCTGGCAATATAAATACACACAGAGAAACACACTGCCTCAAACATGTAGGACTAGAACACATCCAAACAGAGAGAGATAAGTATATATATATACTGGGCGATGGTTAGACTTCTTTTGCTAGATGTGTCTCAGTGTGTGTGTGTGTTTCCCCCAACCCATATAATAATTTGGCCACCCCCCTCTTCTTTTTTCCTAAAGAGCCCCAGTGCAGGTCAGAGCCCTCAGAGCACCTGAGGCCAGTCAACTGGTCTCTGTCATTCAATTCCAGCTCAGCGACCAGGGGAAGAAAACATATTTTTGACTTTTATTGACTCCACAGAGAGACAGAGAGAGGGAGAGAGAGAGTCCTGCACTATCATTACTGTGGCCTACACACACACACACACACACACACACACACACATTAGACCCAGCCTCCTAAAATGAGTGTACGCGAGGTCCCCCGCCCACCTCCCATTCTCTGTGCTCTACAGAGAGCCTCCCCTGCCTCCCCTGCCTGCCCTGCCGCCCCTGCATTCCCTTTTCCCCACAATGCTCGGCGTGCTGGGGCCCTTTGTGTGACTCCGTGGGGAGTTCAGGTATAATCTCTGTTTTCGACGCCGCCCTCACCTCTAATCGCAGGGCCTTTTTTCTCTCTCTCATTCTGACCTCTTCTCTCTTTCCTTTCACTCTGTCCCTTTCTCTTTTTTTCTCTCTCTCCTCAGTAATCGAGAGAAAGAGATTCCGCAACTCTCTCTCTCCTCAGTGAAAGAGATTCCGCAACTCTCTCTCCCCCCTTATTGTCAGATATCAAACAGGGCGGCTTTGTGGATTACCAGGGGAAACTGATAATGACATGACAGAGGCGTGAGATTTCCAACTAAATTGAGTGTCAATTGAATGCATCGTCTAGGCAACACAAGTGTCTGCGGCATGCCAGCCAGACAGGAAATAAGGCCAATCTATTTCCTTTGCTTCATATCAAACATCTATTCCCCCTCCCTGGGTATGTCCGGCTGCTCCTAGAAGAGGGGGCCTGCAGATGGGCTTCAACCCTGTATGTTCTCCTTACGCAACACACACACACACACGTACTCACACCCACACACACATGAACACGAAATCACGCACACATACACACACTCCTGATTCTCATTTGCATGTGGAAGAGACAGAAACAGAGCCAGTGGGAGGGTAGAAGGGTGCCCCCATTTTCCTCACACTCCCTTACTAGTAACCATGAATTTAGGGCAGTGAAAATGCACAGCAGTTTGAGCAATTAAGGAGTGACACCTAAACCTGTCTGGAAGACTGCCTGGGTTCCCTAATGCCAGGACTTTGAGCTTCTGCTCCTCCTGCTCTCGCTCTTAAAGAAGTATCGGCAGGGATGAAAAACATGTGTGTGTGTGTTGGGAAGGGGGTAGCACTGTCACACAGGCGGCCCACTGGGATGTCATCATCTTGTCATCATTGTGTGTGTGTGGCGTGTGGTAGAGTGTGTGTGAGACACAGGTAGAGAATGAGTCTGTGTGTAGTATTTTGTCTATGTTAGTGGCTGTGAGAGCCATCAGTCAAATATTGCAGGCCCTCCTCTGACTTCTCTCTTAAATAATTAATTGGACCCTCAATTACTAGAAACACACAGACGGACACACTCTCAGAAACCACAGTTTAGGGGTAGAAAGCCAGACATCAGTCCAGTGATAGAAATAGATTTGTTTGGAAGTCTGGCAGCATTGACCGTAGAGCAGTCAGATGTGTCCAGCGTCTCCCAAAGATCTCCTCTTCATTGCCTACGGCTCAGAGATAAGCTACTGTCTGTGCATGCATCTAATTTTGTCTCCTTCAGATGTGGCTAGGCCTGAATTTACAACCACACAGCCACTAAGAGATCTCAAACAAACTCTGTAGCAGAATCACATAAATATATACTTTCCCCATTAATCAAATGAAATCATAATAGAGATTTCTGTCAGTGACTGATCAATGGCCTCTCTATTCCTGATATTATGTATATCACCTCACTGACTGAGTATGGGGTAAACATAGCCCAAATGAATGAAATCATGAATAAAGAGAGAGAGAGAGTGATAGGGGATGGGAGAGGGGGAGCAGGCTTACTGCAAAACAGAGACGGAGTGATAGACAGAGAAAGAGAGACGGAAAAAAGAGATTCAGACAGAGAGAGAGAGAGTGAGAGAGAGAGAGAGAGAGGGAGAGAGAGAGAGAGCTGTCCCCAGAGGACTAAACAACCTGACAGAAAATATTTGATATAATTAGTTTATATGCTGGTTGGGGGAGATGGCTGCAGTTGTGGCTGCAGTATGTGGAAGGGAGTGTTCCACAGGCTAACAGTTGGGCTTGAGGAGCTTGGTGGGGCAGTGTGTGTGTGTGTGTGTGTGCGTATATGTGGAGGGTAAAGGTGACCAGGTGTGACAGAGAGGCCCTGGGGCCATTGTGTTAGGGAGCCAGAGCGAACAGGAGACATACAGGAGCTCCTTCTTTACCCTTCTTTACCTGATCCATCTAAACCCAGTGAACCTAAGACAGGTATTCTCTCTATGTCCAGGCATGCTCTCTACATCGCTCTCTCTCTCTCTCTCTCTCTCTCTCTCTCTCTCTCTCTCTCTCTCTCTCTCTCTCTCTCTCTCTCTCTCTCTCTCTCTCTCTCTCTCTCTCTCTCTCTCTCTCTCTCTCTCTCTCTCTCTCTCTCTCTCTCTCTCTCTCTCTCTCTCTCTCTCTCTCTCTCTCTCTCTCTCTCTCTCTCTCTCTCTCTCTCTCTCTCTCTCTCTCTCTCCCTCTCTCTCTCTCTCTTTATCCCTCTCTCTCTCTCTCTCTCTCTCTCTCTCTCTCTCTCTCTCTCTCTCTCTCTCTCTCTCTCTCTCTCTCTCTCTCTCTCTCTTTATCCCTCTCTCTCTCTCTCTCTCTCTCTCTCTCTCTCTCTCTCTCTCTCTCTCTCTCTCTCTCTCTCTCTCTCTCTCTCTCTCTCTCTCTCTCTCTCTCTCTCTCATCTTCTCTCTCTCTCTCTCTCTCTCTCTCTCTCTCTCTCTCTCTCTCTCTCTCTCTCTCTCTCTCTCTCTCTCTCTCTCTCTCTCTCTCTCTCTCTCTCTCTCTCTCTCTCTCTCTCTTTCTGCCTCCCTCTCTGTCAATCTCTCTGTATCTGTGCCTCTCTGTCAATCTTTCTGTCTAACTCATGGAGTGGTGTCAATTCTGAAAGCTACCTAGTACCCCCCTACTCCACCTATCTTTTCCTCATTATCTCTCTTTACAGTGCCTTCGGAAACTATTCAGACCCCTTGACTTTTTCCACATTTTGTTACGTTACAGCCTTATTCTAAAATGTATTACATAGTTTTTTCCCCTTATCATTGTTCAGTCCCCTGTAGCTCAGTTGGTAGAGCATGGCGATTGCAACGCCAGGGTTGTGGGTTCATTTCCCACGGGGGGCAAGTAAGAAAATGTATGCACTCACTCTCTGGATAAGAGCGTCTGCTAAATGAGTAAAATGTAATCAATCTACACACAGTACCCCATAATGACAAAGCAAAAACAGTTTTTTAGACATTTTTGCTAATTTATTACAAATAAAAAATGGAAATATCACATTTACATAAGTATTCAGACCCTTTACTAAGTACTTTGTTGAAGCACCTTTGGCAGCGATTACAGCATCAAGTCTTCTTGGGTATGACGCTACAAGCTTGGCACACCTGTATTTGGGGAGTTTCTCACATTCTTCTCTGCAGATCCTCTCAAGCTCTGTCAGGTTGGATGGGGAGCGTTGCTGCATAGCTATTTTCAGGTCTTTCCAGAGATGTTCGATCGGGTTCAAGTCCGGGCTCTGGCTGGGCCACTCAAGGACATTCAGAGACTTGTCCCAAAGCCACTCCTGCATTGTCTTGGCTGTGTGCTCAGGGTCGTTGTCCAGTTGGAAGGTGAACCTTTGCCCCAGTCTGAGGTCCTGAGCGCTCTGGAGCAGGTTTTCATCAAGGATCTCTCTGTACTTTGCTCCGTTCATCTTTCCCTCGATCCTGACTAGTCTCCCAGTCCCTGCTGCTGAAAAACATCCCCACAGCATGATGCTGCCACCACCATGCTTCACTGTAGGGATGGTACCAGGTTTCCTCCAGGCGTGACGCTTGGCATTCAGGCCAAAGAGTTCAATCTTGGTTTCATCAGATGAGAATCTTGATTCTCGTGGTTTGAGAGTCTTTATGGGCCTTTTGGCAAACTCCAAGCCGGCTGTCATGTGCCTTTTATTGAGGAGTGGCTTCCATCTGGCCACTCTACCATAAAGGCCTGATTGGTTGAGTGCTGCAGAGATGGTTGTCCTTCTGGAAGGTTCTCCCATCTCCACAGAGGAACTCTTGAGCTCTGTCAGAGTGACCATCGGGTTCTTGTCATCTCCCTGACCAAGGCCCTTCTCTCCCGATTGCTCAGTTTGGCCGGGCGGGCAGCTCTAGGAAGAGTCTTGGTGGTTCCAAACTTCTTCCATAATGATGGAGGCTACTGTGTTCTTGGGGACCTTCAATGTTGCAGAAATGTTTTGGTAGCCTTCCCCAAATCTGTGCCTCGACACAATCCTGTCTCGGAGCTCTACAGACAATTCCTTCGACCTCATGGCTTGGTTTTTGATCTGACATACACTGTCAACTGTGGGACCTTATATAGACAGGTGTGTGCCTTTCCAAATCATGTCCAATCAATTAAATGTACCACAGGTGGACTACAATCAAGTTGTAGAAACATCTCAAGGATGATCAATGGAAACAGGATGCACCTGAGCTCAATTTTGAGACTCATAGCAAAGGGTCTGAATACTTATGTAAATAACGTATTTCTGTTTTAATTTTCTTTATAAATGTGCAAAAACTTCAAAATAACTGTTTTCGCTTAGTCATTATGGGCTATTGTGTGTAGATTTCTTCTGATATTTAAAAAAAATCAATTTTAGAATAAGGCTGTAACGCAACAAAATTTGGAAAAAGTCAAGGGGTCCTTAATGTATTATTTATTCCTGTTTTGTGTGTGTTATTTTTTGAAGTATAATGTCTGGCTGGGTGTGCTATGACTGCGAGGCAAGGTGCCTGCGATGCCAATAACCCCATCATGGAGGACCCTATAAATCAATACAGGCCTTTGTTTGCTTAAGCGAGATTTGCTAGGGTTCAGCTTGTTATGGATGAAGTATCAATAAAATGAGTGCCAAACACCTCCCCCCTTGATTAAGTTATCAGAGGAGGCTGGAGGTATTAAGCCAGAACTATTATGCAGAGCCAGGCTTAGGGAGAGAAAGAGAGGCTCACAATGAGGCCCCTATCAGTATAATCTTGGATTTCCTCCCAGCCTTATGAATATTTATCTCCCCCATTACTACCGATGATGTTTCAATTGCACCTCGCACTGAGCATGTGCAGGATGCCACCTCTCCTCCTGCTTACAGTGGCTCTCAATGCGGAGAGAGCGAGTGAGACTTCGTTGTTGTCCATAGCCCCCAGACATCACTAGCCGCTTTATCTTAGCCATGATTTGGAGGGGGGACATCCACATCCACATCAGTGTAATCTGTGTTCATTAGTGAGGTCTGGTGTGTCTGATGAAGAGAAACTAAACTACTTCTCATACCTTCAGTCTCTCTGCAATACTGTATGCATGACATCACTGATTCTGGTCCCAGACTCGTATCAATTCCGATGTCTCTTCTATTGGTGCTTGACATTGGCAGCAAATGCTGGACTTTAGTGCTACATAACAGGCCAATATCCCAGGCCCTTCCAGCTGTAGTCTCTGAAAGCCCATGGAGAAACCATTCATCCCAACGAGCTCTAAAGGCAAATGGAAGCTCATAAATAGAGATTTGACTGTATAGACTTTGCATTTTATCGGCCAGGGAACTCTCCAACCCAGGGAGGGAGGAATAGATGGTGAGAGAGGGGATGGAGAGAGAGAGAGAGAGAGAGAGAGAGAGAGAGAGAGAGAGAGAGAGAGAGAGCGGTGAAGAGAAGGCTGGAAAGATATAAAGAAAGTGGAGAGGGAAGAAGAAATAGGATCATAAGAATGAGGGAGAGCGAGAGAGAGAGAGAGAGAGAGAGAGAGAGAGAGAGAGAGAGAGAGAGAGAGAGAGAGAGAGAGAGAGAGAGAGAGAGAGAGAGCAGGGTCACAAATCTTGCTGCTATTCTAGTATGTGACATCTTCGCTTGTTTGCTGCTGCTCATTAACAAACAATACAGCTGTGAAATTGGTTTAATGACAAAGTAATAAAATTGCTATTCTGCTCACAGATGGCCCCAGGCACTGCAAGATTCTGCCAGGTTGGCCGTGCGCATTCAGCTGCTTATTCATGAAAACGGCATCCTTCACTTTTTCTCTCTTTCTCTCTCCCCTCTCGCTTTCTTTTTTAAACTCTCTACCTGCAAATGAAATAAATTAACCTCCTTTTCCCCCTTGTATTCTCCTTGAATTCTCTCTCATCTACTCTCTGTCACCCTTTTGCTCTCTGTGTGTGTGCGTCTCTCTCTCTTCCGTATTCTCTCTAGCTCTCGCTCTCGCTGTTTCCAGCTCTTACCCCTGAACAGAAATTACCACCTTAAAATAAAAAGGAGGCTCGCCCACGCAAAGGCAGCTCGACTTTATTTCAAACGCAGAGGCCTTGTTATTAAACAACCCACCAATAAAACCAAGCCATTGAGGAATAAAAGAGAAGAGAAGTACAAAGACATCCCCCCCTCTATTTCTCGCCCCCTCTCTCTATTTCTCTCCCCCTCTCCCTCTCTCCCTCCTGCCTGCCTTGCCTGGCTTCTTCTAGCATGGTGCCTTGTTCTGAGATTTCTACAGCCCTCTCTGGAAAGGATGGACTTAGTTACGGGAAAACAACAAAAAAATAGCTTAATATTTCTATGATCAGCTGAGCGTGCCAGCTTTTCTTAAGGAGCCACCTGTTTTTCATAACTCCCCTCTCACAGGGAGGTGGGCACCTCTCTCGCCCCGTGACCATGGCGTGGTGGGTGCACTGTGCCAGCCTATGACCCAATGTGGCCCTTCATACCCAGACAGGTGGACATGGTCTTGTTAATCTCACCCAACCATCACAGTTGGCACTGCCACCCATTACACGCAAAGGCAGCCACACACATTAATCAGCTGTGAAAGCACTTACTGTACGCATGTTACGCTAATGCCTGAGTGTGAGAACCGTGTATGTGTTTGGCACTGTAAGTGGATGTATGGGTGTGTCTGTGTGACTGAGCTAGACTTTAGTCTCTCATTCAGCCGCCCTTAGCGAAACGATTAAACAAATAAAACTGCTACACGACACAAGAGGGATTCTGTTCTGGCAATAATCAAAAATATGTTTTTCTCCTCCCAAACACAGAAAATGTCTTGACTAAAGTGGGATTAATATTACAGCATCACAAGAACAGCCAGATCAAATGATCCTGGAGGGAGGGGGGTGTTGGGGGGGTGAGGCACTTGGGATCTGACAACAGAGTCAATTCTGCTAATTAACTGCCAATTAGCGGTCCCTAAATGAGAGGATCATGGTGCCCGTGTTGGCAGCGCCCGGTAAGCACACACACACAAACACACGCAAGCAAGTAAACACACACACATGCAAGCAAGCACACACACACACACACACACAAACACACACACAGATAGAGATAGACATCCACCTGGCAGCTCCACACTCCAGCTGTATATTTAGAAGTCCAGGGGCACAAGATGGCCACCGTTGGGACTCCCAGGCCGCAGCCAAAAAAAGGCCTGACATTTCCATCTGGGTCAAAGTTAAATGGATAACCAGCAACTTCAGTCAACTATACCACCAATGCAGGAGAAAGAGAGGGTGAGAGAGGTTGAGAAAGAGAAACAGAGAGAGAAGGAGAGGGGGTGGAAAGGAACTCAAATGCCTCTCTGTAAAACCCCAAAATGCTTAGATGAGTGAGAGGATATATAAAACACAAGACGAGGTTGGGCCAATTTCATATTTTTACATTACATTTGGAAAATATGAGTTATTATTTAGCATTTCATAACAGCTCCTCACGCCAAGACGGAGGGTCGTAAAAAGTCGTCTTTCTAAGTGTCTCATTGGGCTTTCTCAAGGGGGAGGAAAAAGCTTGCAGTAAGTGAAGTAACAAAAGCTGGCCTTGGTCTTTTTTTCATCCACCAGACACCACTATAGACACATGTTGTGTATCCAGTTATCCACACCACTAATAAGATGTTGCATGTGAATCTACAGCAGCATATGCCTCTCTACTGTGAGTTCAAGTCTGAGGGAGGAAGGGAGAGAGAGGAGGGAGAGGGAGAGAGAGGGGGGATAGCATGCTGAAAAGGGAGTTCCACTGCAGTTAGCTAACACACTAACTATGACAGGCTGATCTGGGAGAATACAATTTTTAACTTTACTGATTCTGGCAGGATGGAGGGAAAAAAATGGCGTTGTGCGGTCCAAGACTGTGACATCACACATCACTTTCGAGGGGTGCAGACAGACCCACGTATCGCCCCCCCCGTATCCCCTCGCTTTGCCTTTCCTAGATCCTAAAGATCCCGTCTAGCCTGACAATCTCCAGCCTTGGCATCAATGGGTACTTGGCGCCATGGTTTGCCAGATATCCATCCCCTTATCACCTGTGTTCTGGCAGAGGCTAAAGGTCGTACCAGATCCGCCCCTCTGTCTTAATAACTCACTCATTGTATTCCTTTCTGCCGCTAATTAGAGCCTCTCTCTCTGTGTGTGTGCATGTGTGTGTTGTCGCCAGTGAGGAGTCGTAGAAGTAAAAATCGTTTGTGGTTCAGTGCCCTCAAAATTGTTATTAGTGCTCCAGTGCTATGACACTCAGTCATTATGGCCTCAGAGACCTGCTCTCTCTCTCTCTCTCTCTCTGACTCTCCCTCTCTCTGTGTTTCTCTCTCTCTCTCGCTTTGTCCCCCCCCCCACCCCCACCCCCCATCTGGCCTTCCTGCCTGTGAGATGAGGGAATAATGAGGGGACGATTTCCTTCCTTTTTTTAGACGCTGTTGCTCTCCTCGGTCGTCTGTCATCGGACTCATCTCTCAGGGCTGCGTAATAACCCAGTGTGTGTGTTGTGTGTGTGTGTGTGTGTGTGTGTGTGTGTGTGTGTGTGTGTGTGTGTGTGTGTGTGTGTGTGTGTGTGTGTGTGTGTGTGTGAGGGTAAATAATGGCAGGGCCGGTGTGTTGATGGTGGTGAGCGGGGATATGTCATGCTGGGTCTGATGCTGAGACATGAAAGGATCCGGTCAGGCCCCATTTAGCCCAGACTGATAGAATGACACAGAGCTGTTGCATTCTGCTCATAATGACAACTGCAGCTGGATTCTATATTGTGGATCCTTGCCTCCAGTCCCTGCGCTGTTCCAAGGCACTTCAACCTGACCCAAGGCCTGCTGATTCACCTCCTCTGCTAGGCGGAACCTCTAGTCACGATCCTCAGCCTCTTTTTCAATCTCAAACAAATGCTGCAATGTTTTCTGACCACTCCCCAATACTGTTAGCATGGTGTTAATCTCCAGACTGTAAGCAGAGCAAACAAGACACTAACTAATGGTAAACTAATGTCCCCCACCACACTGTACACACAGTGTCTACTCTACACACACAGAGAGTGCAGTGTCACTCTAGTTATTAACACACACAGTGTTTGAGGAACAATGAACCCCGCCTCCTCCTCCTCCATTAAAAATCAGTGCAGTGACTAAGTGTACTTTAACCTGCACCTTTTGTTCCATATTAGCAGCACTGGGCTAATGGGGTGTGGGTGGTATAAGCTAAGAGGTGAGGTTATGGGGGGGTACCCTTGAAATCCACCTATCCAGTTGAGGTGAGGGGCAGGTAAGTGTGCAGGGGGAGGTTAGTGAAGGGCTTAGCAGGGGGAGAGGGAGAGAGAGCGGGAGATGTGCCGTCCATTGACACTACACAGAGCGCCCTTGTGCCCTCCTCGGGCACCGATTGTGCCGGCAGACAAAGCCGTGATTCAGCACATCCTTCCCCAAGGGAGAGAGCTGGAAACTGAAGACGGCAGCCGTCCCTCATTCTCCATCTTTTTTTCCCTCCCTGTGTCTATCTCTCTGTCGCGGGCCAATAACCCGGCAGCGCCTCGAATCAAAGGGAAGCAGCACACAATGCACTCACTCGACCAGCCAGGAATTTCAGAGGCCTTTTTATTTCTGGCCCCATCAACAGGAATTTCATATGGCTGAAATATCCTCTGTCATATCCTGGGTGGAAGGGGGAACCATCTCTTAGGCTCTTGGCCCTGGGAGGGGACGACACCAGTCCAGAGGGAGAGGGGCCTGGGGGCCGAGGGGATGGGGCCCAAACCACACTGCCATGCCTGGTTATAAAAACAAAACTCAGTGCATCATATCTGTGGCTCATCTTTCATGCACCATAAAACACCAAATAACACAGTGCTGGCTCACAACGGCCACCCTTTGACTCACCTCTACCCCACAATGCCACCAGAGACATGCCCACAGAAGCCCCTATAAGCACCTCTTTATTTGTGAAAAAATATTCCTGGTGTGTTTTTGTTAGCTAGAACAAATGTATAAGTGTAACTAAGGCTGGGGCCATGGGTTCTGGCTCACAGTGTGTCTGGGCTGGCTCTGGCTGGGAGACTGGGCCTGCCTAGACGCATTTTCAGCCTCTTTAGAAACGAATCAGCAGCATTTCTGGTGGCTGGGGCTTGGACTTCATGGCCCCCGAGAACGGAGACACTATCTATCTGTCTCTCTCTGTCGCTATTTCTCTCTCTCTCTCTTGCTCTCATTCCTCTCAGGTTAAATAGACTATTTCTGCATTAATCACCATGACACAGGCAAGGCAACTCAATTTTCTGCTTCTGTAGGTAAGGTGCGTGGCGTCCCGAAACAGCGGCACGGTGAGGCATGAAAAAGGCAAGCGGGGGCTAATCTTTGGTTACTGGTGTAATTGAAATGCTATCCACACTGTAGGGTGCATTAAAGTCTGATAACAGCGGTTCCTGTGGCCAATTTAAGTAGCTTGACTTCCCTCGGCTAAAAATAAAAGAGAAAGAGAGGGGGAAGAAAAAAATGGTCTGACAGATAAGGCAGACAAACTGAACTAATTCTCCAGGCATGTTTCTCATTGTGATCCAGGAAAAATGAGAAAAGAAATTAATCATGGAACCAAAAAAATCTATTGACCCTCGGGTGTCTTGTCAGGCTGGGAGTGTGATAAACCTAAAAGCTTGCTTAATGTCGGCCTGCCTGTACCCAACAGATAGAGCACTTTGTAAATGAACCCGCTTTGATAAATATATTAAGGAAAGCTGCGAATAAAAGGCAGAGACTTCTCATTTGTAAATAGAACCCTCGCTACATGGAATTAGAATGATAAAATGGGGTTCCATGTAATTAAGTTTGTGTAAGACCTGAAATCCGTGCAAATACCTTCCCGGAATTCTGAAAGGAAGTTGTCAGTTCAATTAATCTGAACATCACCCTGAGAATGAACTGAACAAAATTAAGCCTCAGATAAAACCTGGGCTAGTATTTTGATAAGTAATTCCTGTATCATTTCTTTGCTTCTGTGATCATTTTATTTAATCCACCACCCCCAGTTATATGCTAAGCCATCTACAAAGAGACTGCTGGCCAGGCCACGAAACCTTAATCCACCATATAGCACGTGTAAAATGGGGTGGGGGCGGTTGGCGGGTTTGGCTTGTGTGGCGGTGCTGGTGGTATTGGTAGTGGATAAAGGGGAGGTAAGGTGGGGGGTGGTGTATGATCTCTCCTTTTTGCTTTAACCATATCAAAGTGAATACATGTATATCAAACAGCAGAGACCAGTGACTTAATGCTAAACACTTTGCAGATAAAGCCGTAACATCCTGATAGCTCGCATCCAGCGATGCCACAGAGGTAGTGTGTGTGTGTGTGTGTTGTGTGTGTGTTTGCATGTGTGTTAGGAGGGGGGACTGTACATAAACGGTTTTCACACTTTAGGAGTCTTAGCCGTCTTGGCTGCCGAGTGGGAAGAGGGAGGAAAAGGCTTTTGAAAATGAAAGGCGGAGTGATGCTGGTGGCAGAGATAGGAGTACATGAAGACTTGACTCACCAGTTGTTTACTTGTAAGATGGTGAGGCCTGTGTCTTGGGCTAGCTGCTTTTTCTGTTCTTCAGAGGGGTACGGGTGCTACAAGAGAAAGACAGAGAGATAGACGAGATGGGTTTTCTTTGTACAACGAGATTAACAGAAATATTAATATAGCACATAACACAGAGAAAGAGAGAGAGAGAGCCGAGGCATGGACGTTGTAGCTCCCAGTCATGATTATGTACAGGTGTATTACATTCTGTGTGTTCTGGTATAACATGTATTGTGTAGGTGAAGACTATACCTTCCCATGAGCTACACCCGACCCCGCCCCTCCCTATGTATAGACATTACATACAAAGCACACACGTGAACACCCACATATGAACACACACACGCACACACAAACTGCACAAATCAGTGCAAACCTGTCGAGAGGTGGCCAAACAAGTTTGTCAAAACTGCCGACTGTGATAACCCTTCCCCATCCCCTCCCACACACACACTGACAAGACTTTCAAACACACACACACACACACACACACACACACACACACACACACACACACACAGCCTCTCTCCCCTCAATCTCCAGTGTCTTAGACTGCCTTTTGTAATACAATATAACAGAATGAGTGGGTGAAGATCTGAATACATTAATTTTTTTCTTGAATGTCCGGAAAAACATGCTACTGTGATGTCTGTTTCATAGAGAGCAGTTGAAAGCAGCACCTGAGAGAAACAGAACAGGGTGCTAGGAAATGTCTCCTCTCTCTCGCCAACACTTGCAATATAATTCTCAGAGTGGAGCTGCAATGATACTATCTGTGTTAACTTCAATATAGCAAACATGAGATGATAGAAATGGTAGACCTTGGGCCTGTTGTGTGTGTCTCCATGCTCTCGCTGCTATGAAGCATGACAAAACAACAGTGATCGCTGGTGACAGATGTCTTTAAGGGCCAGATTAGGCTATGCGTTTCATTCAGCCGCTCCGCACACATGACACAGACACACATGACACACACACACACATTTATGCATGGCATGCACACACACACACGACACACACAGGGGTTTAAAAGGCGACACCTTAATCCTACTCATTTTTGGGGTGGGTTGAAAATCCATCGACACACGCTTTACCCTCTCCCACCCCTCCTCCCACCCCTCCTCCCACCTCCTCCCTCCTCCCTACTCCCACCCCCTCCCTCTCCCACCCTTCTCCCACCCCCTCCCTCCCACCCCTACCCCTCCTCCCTCTCCCACCCCCTCCTCCCTCCTCCCTCTCCCACCCCTCCTCCCTCCTCCCTCCTCCCACCCCTCCTCCCTCCTCCCACCCTCCTCCCACCCCTCCTCCCTCCTCCCTCTCCCACCACTCCTCCCTCCTCCCTCCTCCCTCTCCCACCCCTCCTCCCACCTCCTCCCACCCCTCCTCCCTCCTCCCATCTCCCACCCCTCTCCCTCCCTCCTCCTCCCTCTCCCACCCCCTCCTCCCTCCTCCCTCTCCCACCCCTCCTCCTCCCTCCTCCCTCCTCCCACCCCTCCTCCCTCCTCCCTCCTCCCTCCTCCTCCCTCTCCCACCCCTCCTCCCTCCTCCCATCTCCCTCATCCCACTCCTCCTCCCTCCTCCCTCCAATGCCAAGAGTGTGCAAAGCTGTCATCAAGGCAAATGGTGGCTATTTGAAGAATATCAAATATAACATATATTTTGATTTGCTTAACACTTTTTTGGTTACTACATGATTCCATATGTGTTATTTTATAGTTTCGATGTCTTCACTATTATTCTACAATGTAGAAAATACTAACAATAAAGAAAAACCCTTGAATGAGTAGATGTTCTAAAACTTTTGACCGGTAGTGTAACTTCAAAAGATAATCGTTGCTCGATAACCATTTCCTAATTTACAGCTACAAGAATAGATACAGTATAATAGAGCTTTTTCTATCCTATCAGTAGAACAAACAGTTGAACATTTCTTCAGGTAACATTGTCTGTCTCAATGTGCCCATTTTAATTAAATGAAAGTTGAAAAAACGTTTGAGGAATGTGCTCAATTAATAACAAACAGGGCTGGGATTGGACAAATAATGAACCCAGGCTGCAAGGAGGATTAATCTGATTTCTACTTGTGTATGCAGTCCCTTTTAATATGCTAAAATCATTAACAAAGAAAGATGATAATGCTTACATAGAAATACATTGTTTGATTGCCAGGTGCTGACATTTCCTTGGCTGAGGCAGTCAGGGATTTTTTCGGTGTTTGTGTGTGTCTCCACCCTTATGAGTGTGTGTTTGTCTGTTTCTCTTTCATCCCTGCACAACAACATGTAATACGAGTAGGGACCTTTCCTCCCTCTCCTTCCACTCTCAGCTTGCCTGGCTTTTTCACATTAGCAATGACCTCGGCCACACACACATACACACACACACACACAATAATGGGCAGCGGAGGTGAGGGGAGAGGAGCAGGCAGGGCCAGATTGGAAATGGGAGTGGGTCATTTACATTGTATTAAGGCTTCCTCAGACTCTCAGGCTCAGACCCGGTCATCAATCGCCCCCACTGTCAGCCGGGCCGGGTGATAAATACAGCGGGCCGTGTCATGCCGTGGCCAGCAGCACCACATAATGACTGGTTTGAACAAACAAGAAAGATGTCTCATCAAGGAGAGTGGGGATGTTAAAGCCCCTTGCAGCAAAAAGCCCTGAGTAAGGAGATTTACTCTGACCACATAGACACAACACTAAAAAATCCTATTTCACTCAACCTCACTCCCTTCCTCCACCAGACCCCACGCCTCACACACAGTATATATACACACACACGCACACACACAGTATTTGTGTGCCTGTGTCTTACAGTTTACAGCCACCCCCCTCTCCACTCCTCCAGCTCCCCTCCTCATCTCTCTCTCTATTTATCCCTCTCTCTTGTTCCCTTCTGTTTTTATGACTGAGAGACTGCAGGCCACCCACAAGTTAACGTTGTGGCAGCTTTCCTTAAAACATGAGGGCTCTGAAAATCGCGGCCACACAAAATGGAGAGTGCCGCGGTCTAGGAGGTAATACAGGCTGGGGTGTAGAGCAGTGCTGTGTACACACAACCCAGAGAACTAGGCCATCATGGTAGGCTAGCGTTTACATGGCTACAGCAGCTGGGAAATTGGAGAAAGGGAATTTAGCCTTCTGAGCAACCTTTTCACGTTCATTGACTCCGCAAAAAATCTATGACAGTAAATCACCAACGTCAAAGAAAAAATACCAGAGAATGATATCCTCTGAGTGAGAGACAAATGTGTTAAGTCGAAAATAATAAATCATTCAGTGTTTTTGATTGGTGATTGGTTTTCTCTTTCCTAAGATGTCCGCCCACCGTCAGAAGCGTGTGTGTGTGACATGATTTGTTAATGGATGGAACACAAACCAAACCCAAAGAGATCAAAGAGGTTATTGAAAATCTCCCTCAGCTAGCTTTGAACGGAATCAATAGAGTGAGTTACAAACACCAAGACCAATATCCTGAAAATGTAAACCGCTCCATCCAGTCTATAAATAATTAGGCCTAGAAATGAGCACTGCATTTTATTGCCCAGGCGATCGAAACAGCTCTGTTAATTACGCAGAAGCCCGTTAATGGCACAAGCATGCGCTATCCCACCACCACGCTCCTTTAATTCCTATTATCTGACCAACAGATACACCCCCAGTACACACACACACACACACACACACACACACACACACACACAAACAAACAAACAAACAATACACACTCGTGATGGAGGTGGATCGTGTTCTGCCAGACTGAGGACTTCTGTGTGTGGGTGTGTTGGCTCTGTTGGCCAAATGACAGGGTGTGAAGCTCTCGGTGCTCTCTGATAGTGCTGAATGTAATGGCCCCTGCGGTTGCTGCACATTACCAGCTGAGCTAGGCTTCCATCATCCCTTCCACTCCTACTGCATACCCACCCATTCAAATCTACTGGATGTATTTACTATGTATCAAATGTATATACAGTACAGTGGTAATCCCCACAACACACATCCCTGCTCCCTATACACCCTCACCCTAATGCGACTGCCCAGCCATTACCCTGCCCTCTCCCCCCCCTCACCCCTTCACCCCCATCCCTTCACCCTGAGCCTACTGCAGACCCTAGCTGATGGATGACATCATCAGCGGCAGGGCCAGTGTCGCGGTGTCCTGCAAACCCATTCCACGCTAATGAATCCCTCCCACCCTCCCTCCCAGGAAATCACAGCCCATTGGCTGTTTACCCCTGACGCCATGGCAACACACCACCAACCATTTGTTTTGTTTTTCTGCCTTGTGTTGATTGGTGTGATTTTGTCCCATCCTTGTCACTTTAGGCGTATTAAAACAATATATCTTTCCAGTCTTTATTTCAACAATATTTAATAACAACACCACTTAGCAAACTGACGTGATAACTGTTTAAGTGTCAAATATTTTTGACAGTATTGCTTATTGTGTTGATAGGGTTTGGTGGGACCATATTGCAATAATGTGTGTGTGGATCTTCTATACTGCTTTATGCAGCAATGTATTATTCAAATGTAGGATTTCATATATTTTCCAAATTGATTGCAATCTTATTTGTGTTTTAATCAAAGTGACAATAATAATATTCACAGTCTAAATAAAAATAATCAAATAAAGGCATGACATTTTAATATGCATTCTGCATAGAGCTGGAGTAAGATTCGCACATTTTAAATATAAATATGCCATTATTAATATTATAACAGTTATGACTTTTATGACAAATGACAATGAGATTAAATAGACAGAGGCATTTCTTATACACTGAGTATACAAAACATTAAGAACACCTTACTTTTGGTTTTGTACCAAGCTTCAAACAGCTGAAACAACAATATTTTTGGTTATGGAAAATAGATTTCACAGCAGTTTAGATGGCACAATGATTCTCTACACTATACAAGCTTATTTTGTCACATGAACTGAAATTAGGCAAACTATTAGAGTTTTAGCAAACAGGAAATGGTGAAGCGATTTCTGCATAGTGCAACTCAATGTTAGGAAGGTGTTCCTAATGTTTGGTATATTCAGTGGAAATCAGATAGATATGGCATACATCTATCCAGTTTGAAAATTTGAAGTTACCACTCATAATTTGATTACTCTGCACGGCACGGTAGCAAGTTTTCTTTTGTGATGGGAATGAATTTCATCATGAAAGCCATTTTCCTTGAATTGTTGGATTTAGTTCATCAGCCTGGAGTCTGACAACGTCACATGGACTGACAATTGACAATATAATATTTTTTACGCTCTAGCTATTTCATTTTGGTCCATTTTTACTCAGAAGATAATGAACATTTGACGACTGAAATGTAGGTCTATATTTTGTGAAACCTTGCTTGTTGTTGAAACTCAAAGACAAGGTTTTTGGCAGCTATGTACTTCTTTCCTCTCCTCCGCTCATCCTGTGTCTGTGTGTCTTTGTGTGGGTGATTTTAGGTGGGTGGAGGGGGTTGGGGGGGAGGGGGTAGGTTAGTGTTTGTTTTATTTTCCTGGGGACTAAGCTTCTTCCTGACAACAGGGAGAAAACAGGCAAGAATGCCACATGACTCAATGACTCAACCTCTGTTGCTTTTAAACTGCCTGACACTACGCCAGACAAACACACACACACACGCACGACAAACACACAAACACGCATGCACGCACACACTCTCACACAACCATCCAGCAACAATCCAGACCCCATCCATACCTATACACATACACCATAGCCTTTTCTCTACACCAGCCATACATACCACTGTATTCCCCTCTCTAGACTACAGTCTGCTACAGTCTTAACTCAACTCAGCTCAACAATCGCTGGCTGGCCTCCTGCATGGGGCTCCTGGCCCACAGCCAGTCAGCATGTTTGCACTGTACCATTCGTTTATGTTCACTGGAGATTGTGCAAGGTTTTAGAGCAGCTACTCCAGCATACCCACTCACCTGCCAAGCAAACTGTTGCCCCTGGGAAGGAGGGAGGGAGGGGGCAGATGAGCAGACACAGGGGCTGAGGCTCATGGTAATGGCCTACACCCAGCAGCCAATCAGAGGAGAGAGAGGTTTACGATGTACTGTACTGTATATCTCCTGGTGATAACATCCTTATTTTCAACTATCTAAGGAACGATCCACAGTGGGGAAGGTAAAGTGTGGTGTTACCACAGCCGAGTGGCGCAGTGGTCTAAGGCACTGCATCGCAGTGCTAGCTGTGCCACTAGAGATCCTGGTTCGAATCCAGGCTCTGTCGTAGCTGGCCGCGACCGGGAGACCTATGGAGGGGTGTACAATTGGTCCAGGGTAGGGGAGGGAATGGCCGGCAGGGATGTAGCTCAGTTGGTAGAGCATGGCGTTTGCAACGCCAGGGTTGTGGGTTTGATTCCCACGGGGGGCCAGAATGAAAATGTAAAAAAATAATAATGTATCACTATGGATAAGAGCGTCTGCTAAATGACTAAAATGTATATGGGGAGCAGGTGGATGGAGTGTTTGGGGAGACCCTTGTATCTGTGGGGACAAATGCCTTGTGTGTGTGTGTGGTTTTCTGGACTCTTGTCTCAGATGTGGCCTTCAGCCATAGAGATGGGCCTGTTTAATCATCAGATCAAGTGTATGGCTTCTCTTTCCACCACACGGCAACATCATCGCTTTCAAGGGGAGGAATACGATCTCCCCATCCTTCCAGAGGGGGCCTGGTCTCTCTCTATTTCTCTCCCTCCATACTCGACGGCCCCGGCGGCTATCCTCAACACCAGCCAGTCTGGCCTCCTCTTCTCTTCTCCTCTCCTTTGAAATGTTCCACTCACACTTTAAGCCGGGTCTTACAGGGCAGGAATTTGGCCTGCTTTTTCAGACCAGGCTCTTTCTGCTGCTTTGTTGTTGGTAACTGGCTGCTGTGGGGCACCGGAGCTCAGAGCTCGCCTGATGTCAACACTCAGGCACACTTTGTACTGCCCCGTGAAAACTTCATCAATGGCTTTACATGGTCAAATTAACTTTACTGTCCATTTTCATGAAAAAGTCATGGGTTTCTATTGTGTTTAACACTACAACTGCTAAAGCAGTCATTTTGACTGATCATAAATATATTTATTTTATTACTCTGCCATTTTTAAAGTCATACCCCCCTCCATCCTTGACTTTTCCTAAATAAGTCTATATAACACACTGTCGTTGTTAGAATCTTAATATCACAAACAGAACTGGAGTTATAACCCGTTTTAGGAGGTCATTATTTGAATGGTTTCCCCCCCATTGCCCCTCTTCTCCCGTCAGTAGGACCTGCTCCACTCATTCTCCTGACAGTAGGACCTGCTCCACTCATTCTCCAGACAGTAGGACCTGCTCCACTCATTCTCCCGACAGTAGGACCTGCTCCACTCATTCTCCAGACAGTAGGACCTGCTCCACTCATTCTCCAGACATTAGGACCTGCTCCACTCATTCTCCCGACAGTAGGACCTGCTCCGCTCATTCTCCCGACAGTAGGATCTGCTCCACTCATTCTCCAGACATTAGGACCTGCTCCACTCATTCTCCCGACAGTAGGACCTGCTCCACTCATTCTCCAGACAGTAGGACCTGCTCCACTCATTCTCCAGACAGTAGGACCTGCTCCGCTCATTCTCCCGACAGTAGGACCTGCTCCACTCATTCTCCAGACAGTAGGACCTGCTCCACTCATTCTCCCGACAGTAGGACCTGCTCCGCTCATTCTCCCGACAGTAGGTCCTGCTCCACTCATTCTCCCGACATAGGAAGGTGCAGTGCCCAGTTGAAACTGAACCTGAACTATACCGAAACTAATTTCACACATTTAACAACAGATTAAATAAATGGAGTAAAGTATGATGGGGGAGAATGGGGGAGTTGATGAGCGAGGGGAAGCGAACGATGCATAATTACGTAATCACCGATTGTGAATGAAGAACAGGGCGGGCCATTCTATTGTATTGGTATATTCTAATTATAATCTCAAAATGGTATGTACCCTGTATCAGTCCACCAAATCCAAGCAATCTTTTCAGTCTACTCCGGCCTACTTGGAGTACACAGTGAGAGCGTGCATAATTTACAATGGCAAGAAGACCAAGACGAATGGATGCACATGCTGCATTAGCATTGCTACAAGATCTGAATGAAAACAACTCAGATGGTGGGAAAGAAATGAATCATGACATCTTTGATGATTCTTCTTCTGATTCTGTGCCTCAGCCTGAACCTACACCTCAGAGGCCTAAGCGCAAAAAAACTAGAACGTTGCGCACTGAGCAGGTGCCCATGCCACCACCAAATGAAACGGTGAGACAGGAGAGAGGAAGGTTTGGCACTGTTTGGATCTAACAAGTTGGTGACAATGTCTTCACTGAGAAAGCAGGCCCTACATCTCAAGCAAAAAACAACATCAGCAACGCACTCACCAGCTTTCGTTGTTTACATGTATGTGACATGGACATGCTACAGCACATCAGGGACTGTACTGTGGCTAAGGCGCACACGGAGCAAGGAGACACTGCCTGGGATCTGTCTGTTGATGAGCTGGAAGCGTTCATTTCAATCCTGTATGTCCGTGGAGCATTTGGTGGAAAGAGCGTGTATATGGTATATGCTTCTGGTGAGAAATGTATGGGATACCTTTGTTTGGAGAAACCATGTCACGGGACCTCTTCTGAGAGATCATGCCTTACTTCCGTTTTGATGACAAAGAAACGAGAACGCAACGACTGGAAACAGACAAATTCGCCATGGTATCCGACATTTGGAACAAGTTTGTACAGAACAGCATTGCATGTTACAAACCAGCAGAGAACATCACTGTTGCTCGTTGCGCTTTGCGCAATATATTGCGAGTAAACCCGACAAGTTTGGAATTACTTTTTGGTTAGCCGCTGACATCGACACCAAGTACATGCTGAGCGGCTTTCCATATCTGGGAAAAGATCCACATCAGGCAGCAGGTGAGCGAGTGTCGGAGAATGTGGTGATGAGGCTTGTGGGACCTTACATTGGCACGGGGAGAAATGTCACCATGGACAATTTCTTCACTTCACTGACATTGGTGAACAAGTTGCTTGCAAATAAAACAAGTCGGCATCATTAACAAAGCGAGACGGCAGCTCCCGCCCTCTGCGCAAAACAAGGCACCTTCACAGCCTTTGTACTCCACAATGGCGCTGAAGAATGATAAGACAAAGCAAGGCAAAAAATAACATTTATTTAATGAGCACCATGCATCTGACAGCTGCCATCGACAGGGACACAATCAACCGGATACTATTACGCAGTACAACCAAAGGTATATCAATATTACATAATAAGCATTGGCATATATAGATAAACTTATGCAATGCATTATGCTCTTCTGTATCAAACATGTTGTTTTTCCTATGGGAAAATAATCTTAATGTTTTTTACTCTACTCTGTTCCATAGGTTGGTTTGGACGTTTTGGATCAGACGGCACAGCTGTACTAGGTGAAAGGAGGAACTAGGCGCTGGCCTGTTACTGTGTTCTACAACATGCTTGACTTGGCTGCTATCAACACACACGTATTGTTCAAGCAGTGCATGAAACTTACCCAATAGCATCATGAGTCTGGCACACGGGCTACGTGAGAGACATAGGGCCAAGGCAGCAGCAAAGATTCCACACAAGCCTTTGCGCGAGCCAGAGGAGACATGGCCAGATGCACAAAGAACAGAACCCAAGACACCTGTGTCACCTGCAAGCGACGTGTTTGTGGAAGTGTGTCAAGCAAGTGAAAGTGGCAAAGATTTGTGTTGATTGTTAGGACAAGGGATAACCGCTAAATTAAATCAAACTGATGCCATTGTGTGAAGCACACTATGTAAGCACGAGCTGACAATATTCAAATAAAATGGACTGCTGTCATATCTACACTTATATTAATTATAATGTCATTTTTGCTTTTGTGCTGATTTTCACTATTTATCAAGCACACTTGGCGCTTATAATGATGTTTAGGCTACTGTTTTTATCATTTGGCCGCACGTTTTGCTGTCTGTGCGTCTTTGTGGTTGGGGTATTTTGCAAATATATATATATATATATATAAAGAAGCTGTTCCGTGTTCCAACACAAATGCTTTCTGTTTCATAGTTGTAACAAAGGCACTCCACGAATAAAATTGATTGAACACTTGAAGTTTTTTTTGTTTTTGTTTTTGTTTTTACATATAGCCTACAGTAACATAAACTAATGAAAATGCTATTTTGTTATTTGAAATGAAAATAAATAGTATTCTATTTACCTAACACCTTCATGAACACAACCAAATGATTATGTTTACGATAGCATATGAAATGTATTAATTACACTGTTAGAATGTTGCAGTCAGAATGACTGCTCGTTAGCTTGAAGGGGGGTCCCTCGAGGCCCAGCGGTTCTAGTGTTATTTGCAAGAGGGATTTTTTAAAGACTGTACCAGTGTATCAGTACAGAAAGGGCGGCCATCTTTGGTTCTGCACAGCTTGCAGCGGTGGGTGTGAGGTCATTCATGTATACTCTTTGTAAGTTAATTTTAGGGTCTATAAGCTAGTCATTAGGGTGCTGGTACAGTCACCCAGGGCCAATGAAAAGGGAAAGGGCCCATCCCCCTGGCCTATCGTTCAGGAACCCCCATATCCACACCACTTGCCACTATTGCCTGTCATAAAGTCATTGGGAGCCTTTGCTAGCAGTCCACTGCTAGCGGGATAAACACCAACACCACTTTAATGACCTGAGCACACATTGTAAAGCAGGGAATCTGTGAGCAGGCTTACAGGCTAGCAGGCTAACAAACTGACCTAAGGCTGCAGCTTCCAAGGTCTAAAGACATAGGAGGAGCCTGAAAGTACTCATGTTAACTTAATGGTGGTCAGATCCACCTGGCTATTGTACACAAACGGTGAGGTGAAAGAGAATCTGTGCTAGCCCCAGGCAAGGATAAAGGAAAGGAAAAAATGGCCCTATAGAAATACTTAGTCCTTCATGTTGTAGGAGACAGGCTTCACTCTTCATGTACTGCTACAAAGGCACACAACTCATCTAACTTGTATTCTTCTCTGGGAGACTGAAAAGTCTCACAGTATCAGTAAAGCTGGGACTCATAAGTCCCAAACCAACCCTAGACCTCACATGTCCCATATTGTACACCATTAGGCATCTGACTACCTCTGAACAACCCTGCTACATTATCTAACTCCCCTACCGTCCCTCTCCCCAGGGCCTGAACTTCCATGTTCCATACTTTCATATATTTAGTCTGCGTGAAACAGGACAAGGTTATTACACGCTGAGTGTCCCAGGAATCTCAGTGCCCCTCCAAGGGGCTTCTGGGTTATTTCGAGAGCAACAGGGTCAGACGACTGGGAAACAGCGCCGCCGTACTTCACCTCCTAGCCTCTCCAGTCTGTTGTGAATGAGTCTTAGTATCAACATGAAGAGTTCCCCTAAGTTTCCCCCTTCTCTATTGTGTCCTCTAAACATTGTTTAACTTCCCCAAGAAGGAATAAAGTGGGATTTGATCAAGGAGCAGTGGCACAGGTTAATTTGTGGGGGGAGAGAAGGAGCAGTTTGTTCCCCTATGCTAGACGAGGTCCTGAAAGTGGCACTTGATGGACTCTCCCTCCACTTGAGTATTAAGTTAATGACCGTAAGTATTCAGATACACAACAAGGACGTCTCCATTCTTTTTCTCAGAAAGACACTCCACGTTGGCCTCAGAAAAGGCCACTAAGTTCTGTTGTAATAGTCTGCCCCACGCCCCGGCAACAGCAGAGTAAACACTTAGTGTAGGCTAACAAAACCCCACAGGGCAGGTATGTAATGTCAAGCCTATTTGGAGATGTTATTGCACATTTGTAATGTCAATTTAGTTGGTTTTGGGTCAAAAATCAAAGCAGGAAAACATTTGTCCATTACAGGGTATGAGGGGGGTGATGAGCTGTGTTCAGAAACAGCTGCAGGGGACATTTCCTGTTTGTTAATGACTCTAAATGTGTTCATGTCAACCATGTCAAATCCTTGTTTATCTGAATGGACTGAACACTGCTGGGGTAAGGAGTAACAGGGTCTCCGTTCTGTTACTGAAGGAAGCTCTTAACATTGTGAAAGACAGACACTCAGGCTTGGGCCCATGTCGAGGAAGCGGGGGTGACGTGCTGAGAGTAAACCACAAGTTTATTCATGTCAAATCACAGGCACTTTGAGCGACTCAGGTGGAACAAAGACAGCCAAGCCGCGATCAGTCACCACCCCATCATACCTGTTGTTTCTGTTGCAGGATACCATTTCTGCCTTTCACAAACGCACATCCTTTCATATAGGACGGTTGCATGTCTCAATGAAGATATCTCTGTCAGTCATCAGTGTGTGTGTGTGTGTGTGTGTGTGTGTGTGTGTGTGTGTGTGTGTGTGTGTGTGTGTGTGTGTGTTTGTGTGAATAACTATGTGGCTGTTCACTGAGACATGCACAAGGATCTTTCACTTACTTAATGTTCTACGAGATGACAGAGAAGTTAAAATGCCTGTATGATGAGCTGAGGAGAGAAGAGAGGAATGGAGAAGAGAGGAGTGGAGAAGAGAGGAATGGAGAAGAGAGGAATGGAGAAGAGAGGAATGGAGAAGAGAGGAGTGATAGCTTTTAGAGGTCTAGGATAGCTAATTGTGGCTGTATTCATCCTCCCTCCCTCCACCCCCCTCTCCCTCTCTCTCTTTCTCTGTCTCTCTCCCTGTAGTGCTTTCTGTTCTGATCTTGCCCTGGGGCCGTACTGACCTTTGACCTAGCTGGCCGAAGCTGGCTACAGGCCCCTCATTTGTTACAGGCTTTATCCACTGACAAAGCAGGCAGGAAGCTGGCAGCCACACAGCAACCCCATTGGAACATGACCATCAGCTACCTCCGCTTACCGCTTATTAGACCAGGGTGGGGAGTGTGTGTGTGCGTGTGGGTAGGGAATGTGTGTGAGGGTATGGAGTGTATGTGTATGGAGTGTGTATGTGAGGGTATGGGAGTAAGTGTATGAGTGTGTGCATATGCCCGTGTATGGAGTGTGTCCGTGCATGTGTGTGAGGGGCAGGGGGATCCCAATCCAAAGCGATCGTAGCTTGACCTTTTTCTTTTATGCATGCCGGTGGTTTTGATAACTAATGAAACGCAAATAAGAAAAAGCCTGGAAGCCACAAACGTCCATGTCCCAGGGCAAACCTGTTCAGCTACGCATGTTAGTGACAATCATGCAGGCGTCCAGGCACAGGACTTAGGAGTCCTCACCACGTATTTCTGTTCTGACCATTCCTCTCCCCTCCTCTTGTCCTCTTCTCCTCTCCTCAGCCCACTCATTCTAGCGGCCGGCGGAGCTCACTAAAACATTAGATGATAAGATACTCCACTTTCCTCTCAGCACTCTATAAAAGTCGGATATTTCATACTTCATTTAAATACCTTTCCATTAATAAAGCTGATGAACTTTTACTCCTTAAATCTAATGGTCCATTTTGCCTGACTGCTGCCGCTCGCTTCTCTCCTCTCTCTCTTTTCTCTCTCTCTCTACCATTGAGAAGCCTATGCTAATCCACACACACTCAGTGTATGACTGTCCAGTCAATCTAGTACAGTGATTGAAGGAGGGGGTAAAGAAGGGGATTTGGAGGCATTTAGCTGACCTCTGCCACAGACAAGCAGTGACACGCACCCTATTCTGTGGGACTGCTGGGAGATTTGGCGGTCTCTCTCTCTCTCTCTCTCTCTCTCTCTCTCTCTCTCTCTCTCTCTCTCTCTCTCTCTCTCTCTCTCTCTCACACACACACACACACACACACACACACACACACGGACCCCAAAGTGCAGGGGAGGGTCATTAACCTCTGGGGCTAGAGCTCCCTGGCTCAGAGGCTGTTGACAAGCGTCTGTGTTCTTTTCAACAACTTGTTGACCCACCCCCTCTCCCTTTCTCCCCCCACCCCCCACTCCTCTCCCCCCTTCCTCACCCCTTCCCTTCTCAGGACTGTAACACAACCGCTCGCTGAGGTAACCCAAGCCCCTCCCTCGCTCTCTCTTTCACATCCCTCGCTCAAAGAGAGAGAAAGGAAGAGAGAGAGGCCGACTGGAGGTGTAAGACAGCTGCTGTTGTTTTTTCTTACCCTCCATCCTCTTGCTCTCTCCTGACCTCTACTCTTTCCACCAATCCTCTGCCTGTACTGTGGAATAATGAGTCAATGTTGAGAGAGAGAGAGAGAGAGAGAGAGAGAGAGAGAGAGAGAGAGAGAGAGAGGTGGTGGTGCTACCTGACCACCACCCCAAACCTGAACCTCCAATTAAGGAACCTCACTCTCTCCACCTAGCTAGTGTTCCATTTCGACCTTTCTCTTGTCTATTCCACCCATCCTCATCCCCCACTCCTTTCCTCCCAGCCCCTCCTGATGGCAGGATCAGGGGCATGGCTAGCTGACCTGTCTCGTGATTGATGGTAATGTCTCAGGAAGTCATTTCCCCCCACAGCGCCCTGCCCGCCGCCCTGCTGCCTTTCACCAGGCAGGCTGAACCACTACAAAGGTGACCCAGCCAGCCCATCACAGACACAGACACACAGGCCTATTTCCAACTCTCTGCCTGCTCAGGTCCAGCTGGACCCCCACCAAAAGCCCCCCTAAGGCCCCCCCAAGGCCCCCAGTTCAAACACTGGTGGAGGACAATGGCTCCAGTCAATACCAGGACCCACAGTGGAATGGGTGTGGCTAAGGTGGGGTCGGAGACCATCCATAACACAGATCATCCACAAGGGATGACAGAGGTGGATGGAGGAGAGTGGATCGTGGAAGGTTGATAGGCTTTGGGATGATGGTCGGTGGGAGAAGGCCTCAGCCACCCGGCCTTTTTGTTGTTAAAACCAACAGTGGACATCTTGAAGCGGACCAGGCCGGTGATGATGATGGCCCTGGCCCCTAATTCCAGGTGCTGAGGATGGCTCCCCCACGACTCCATTACTGTCAGTGGTTACCACGTCCATTATGGCAATTAGGAGCCTGCTTCTAACACTAGGAATGCCTCAGCCGGAGCTGCAATTGCTAACATCTGCTAACATCAGCCTCCTTCCATGTCGATACGGTTGTCTTTGCTTAAACACACATCTTTTCACAGCCGCCGTTCTTTTCTTCTTTCTCCACGGCACACGCCACTTTTATTTACTTAATTCCACTCAGACTGTGCCTTTAAGAGATCCCACTCGGTTTGAATCCAAATAACTTCAAATGATCCGTGAAAAGAGAGCGCTTGCCTTCCACCGCTTTTCCATAGGCTTTGTTACTTTTTAATATTTGAGCAGGACGAGAGAGAGGGGGGAGGGAGGGAAAATGGCGTGGAGATAATCAATGGAAGAAGGACCACTAGCCTAATCATCTCCCCCAAAGGATTGTGGGTTAATACACGCTCTTGCATAGGCAAACAGGGCTGTGAGGCGAGTACATCTGTCTGGCTGGATGGGCTACTTAATGAAACAAGGCAGCCTCTGGGTGTAGAGATTATTGTCTTTTCCTCAATGAAAAATAACTATTCTAACAGTGGCTGAATCACAGGCTGAGGCACAGGCCCAGATGACAGGGCTCTATACATTCAATACAGTGGAGACCCCAGCCTGTGTCCCTGAGAGAGCGGCTTTAACAAAGAGGGTGCAAGGTAGGAGAGAGGACATGGTCACCAGAGCAGCTCCCCACGGTGATCATATCAGGGATCCCCTAATGCGAACAAGAGTTTGACTGATCTGGGAAAGAAAGAAGAGAGTGAGAGAGAGAAAAAGAGTAGAGTGGAGAGATAAAGAAAGAGGGAGGGAGGGAGGGGCTGAGCCACCTGGGGCTGATGAGTGGGGGCTTGATGTGTGTGTATGTATGTGCTTGTGTGTGCGTGCTTGTGTGTGCGCATACACGCGTTTGTGTGTATGTTGTGGCTACCACTGTGTGTGTGCCTGTGGTGACCCCTGGTCAGGGAGTCCTGTAACAGGAGCTCACCTCCGGTTCTCCTGTCTCTCCTCTCAGTGTGCTGAACAGGCACCTGAAGACAGGATTAGCCATTGTGACCCAGCCCCAAAGGTAACAGAGATGCAACTCCGGAGACGGGTCTGAAACACACACTCCCACGTGCTGCAGGCAGGAACCAGCCGGCCGAGGAGAGGTGGGGAGAGATAGAGAGGAAGGATAGACAGGAAGACAGGATGACGGAGGGGAAGGAAGGAGGAGACGGGAGAATAGAGATAGAGGTAGGAGGGCTGGAAATACAAACAGAACAGGACACACTAAACAAGGGAAAGATAGGAGGTATAGTGTAGTATCAGTCTGGGTTAAGATGTTGTTGTGGGGTTTTTTGTCACAGCGGGGAAACACAAAAGCAATGTATAAGAGGATTCTGGGTCCTGAGCTGCGGTAGCGCCCTGGGGTGGCCGAGATTCTGCCTGTGTGGAAATTGACGACTGTCACTGTGTCTATGATTCACCCCTGTTAGTGTGTGTGTGTGTGTGTTTGAGTGTGTGTGCTCTGCTGTGACGAATGAGCAGCGCTAAATTTTCTCCTGATTATGCGGGTTGCTGGTCCTCTAAACCTCTTTGAACTTGTAATTGCCGCTGGTTTCAATAATGAACATTAAGGAGGGATTCAGAAAAGTGTGGATAATTACAGGTTTCCCCCTTTTTACTTCTTCACGCTGGATGAAGAAGAGGAGGTAAAGGAGGAGGAGGTGGTGGAGGAGGTAGAGGAGGTAGAGGAGGAGAAACAGGGAGAGAGGAGGTGGTGCAGGGTTGCGAGGCATACGGTGTCACGCCAGGCTCTCTTTATCTAAATAATTGTACAAGCTCGGTTTATGAGCTTTAGCGAGAGGCTTTTTGTGTGTGAGTCGCTCCAGCCCTGGGGATAGAGGGGACTAGCTCTCTCTTCCCTACGATCAATATTCACACAGATTCACATCTGGAGCCAAGGCTTGCTCTACTTAGATTTGGATTTATTTTTTTATTTTTCTTTGATTTATTTTTCTTCCCTTCCTTCTTTCCTCTATCCCCTTCCCCTTTTTTCTTGGGCAGCTGGGCTACTTTTTGATACGGCGGGCGGAGGGGCTTCGTATCGTATGCGCTCATCTGTGTAGCCTCTGATCTTAGTAGATTTGGCCGCCAACAAGCCAGCCTCTGAACTAGGCCTGCTCAATGGATAACAGATACATGCCTACACCTACACACACGTTCAGATTCACATGGCCTTATGGTGCTATGGATGGACCAATGCATTGTGCGTAAAGGGGTGACACATGGGGATAGGCTATACAATTCAGTCAAAAAAGTGTCAGGGGGAGAAAACCACAACAAATTGACCCACTCCCTCAGTTTCCCTCCTTCACATAGACTGTACATTGACAGATATGAAACTGTACGCCCTGGTGTCAAAAGTGAGCCAGTTGTATTATTGAATGGAAAAGATGAAGAGGGGAAGAGCGCGAGGGAGTTGAGGTGAGAACAAGAGGCTCCTAGTTATAAGGAACCCCCTGTGAAGGAATTCCCTGTCTGGAATAAGCACAGAGCAATAGAAAAGCAACAGAGGAGTGGAGGGAGGGAGAAGGTAGAGGAGAGGAAAATCACACAACAAAATGTCAGGAGTGGGATTTGGTCCCATGACAAACCAAACAGAGGAACAGCACCGGGTCTGTTTTTGATTTGTGCCCGATTCCCCCATCCCTCAACCTCCCTGCTCAACCTCCCCCCTCTCAACCTTCCCCATCCTCCCCCTCCTCCTCCCTCAACCTCCTCCCTCCTTACCCCTCCTCACCCTTTAGCCTGGTTTACTACTTCCATGCTTGTGCTGCTCCTTTCTCCCTGCATTCCCCTTCTCCTGGTGTTAGATGAATATCAAAGGGGTAAGGGTTCTGGGCTGGGCCTGCAGCTCAGAGGCAGCTAAACTACAGTATCTCATTTAGCCGGTCACCACTAACCCAACACACCACAGACCCCTGATTCAACTGACTGATAGCCTGCAGGGGGCTTTTCCCATTTTCTCATTTTCCCACAAACCCCCTCTGGCTTGGGCATGAGGCGTGGAACAGAGGAGGGGGTGATAGGGGAGAGGGAAGACAGGGTGAGGTTGGGAGAAGGAGAGGTCTGGGAAAATTACTCTCTGAGAAGATTTAAAAGCCTCAAACGCATTCATCTAACACAATCTGCATTGGAGTACATAAAACAAGGAAAACATCATATAATCTGGGCCTCTCCATCTGTACAGTGCCTTGCAAAAGTATTCATCCCCCTTGGCATTTTTCCTATTATGTTGCATTACAACCTGTAATTTAAATGGATTTTTATTTGGATTTCATGTAATGGACATACACAAAATAGTCAAAATTGGTGAAGTGAAATGAAAAAAATTACTAAGCCCCTAAATAAGATCAGGTGCAACCAATTACCTTCAGAAGTCACATAATTAGTTCAATAAAGTCCACCTGTGTGCAATCTAAGTGTCACATGATCTGTCACATGATCTCAGTATATATACACCTGTTCTGAAAGGCCCCAGAGTCTGCAACACCACTAAGCAAGGGGCACCACCAAGCAAGTGGCACCATGAAGACCAAGGAGCTCTCCAAACAGGTCAGGGACAAAGTTGTGGAGAAGTACAGATCAGGGTTGGGTTATAAAAAAATATCTGAAACTTTGAACATCCCACGGAGCACCATTAAATCCATTATTAAAAAATGGAAATAATATGGCATCACAACAAACCTGCCAAGACAGGGCAGCCCACCAAAACTCATGGACCAGGCAAGGAGGGTATTAATCAGAGAGGCAACAAAGAGACCAAAGATAACCCTGAAGGAGCTGCAAAGCTCCACAGCGGAGATTGGAGTATCTGTCCACAGGACCACTTTAAGCCGTACACTCCACAGAGCTGGGCTTTACAGAAGAGTGGCCAGAAAAAAGCCATTGCTTAAAGAAAAAAAGAAGCAAACACGTTTGGTGTTTGCCAAAAGCCATGGGGGAAGAATCCCCAAACATATGGAAGAAGGTACTCTGGTTAGATGAGACTAAAATTGAGCTTTTTGGCCACCAAGGAAAACGCTATGTCTGGCGCAAGCCCAACACCTCTCATCACCCCGAGAACACCATCCCCGAGTGGTTTAAGGGGAAACATTTAAATGTCTTGGAATGTCAAAGCCCAGACCTTAGTCCAATTGAGAATCTGTGGTATGATTTAAAGATTGCTGTACACCAGCGGAACCCATCCAACTTGAAGGAGCTGGAGCAGTTTTGCCTTGAAGAATGGGCAAAAATCCCAGTGGCTAGATGTGCCAAGCTTATAGAGACATACCCCAAGATACTTGCAGCTGTAATTGCTGCAAAAGGTGGCTCTACAAAATATTGACTTTGGGGGGGGTGTTTGTCTTATTTCTTGTTTGTTTCACAATAAAAAATACTTTGCAACTTCAAAGTGGTAGGCATGTTATGTAAATCAAATGATACAAACCCCCAAAAAATCCATTTTAATTCCAGGTTGTAAGGCAACAAAATGCCAAGGGGGTGAATACTTTCGCAAGCCACTGTAACTGTGCCTGTCCTGGTTTTGAGCTTTCCCACCATGGGGCACCATGTGTATACTGTATCACAGACTGCCCTCCCTCCTCCTCCCCGGTCCATTACATCATACACTTTTGTTTCCCAAAGTGTCAGCTAGGCCTGACCTTAGCCAATGGATCAATGTTATGACTGCAGCAGTGGGTTAGGCCAGTGGGAGGGAGGGAGGCTGGAGGGTTGAGGGGGTAACTGAGGCCTGTTTTCGCTGAAGCGTGAGGTCTTAGAGGAGAGGAGTCTCCAGCTATGGAGCAGTAGTTTATAAATCCTCTCCTCTGTTTGTCTTCTGCTCAGGTCAGGGCATGTGCAGTCACCTCAACAGGGGGCCAACAGGGGCTGACTATGGGCCCCTGGTCATGCACAGAGAGGTCCTTGGCACTATAAACACCCATCTGAATGAACTTCAGATATCCAATGGCTTCTCTTTAAGAGCTGCATCTTTATTAAAGATGCACTGAACTAACTTTAGCTTTATGTTACAAATTGCGGCATTTACGCAACAATTCAAACTTTCTCAAATATGATTTTCTTTAAGTCTGGTGGCTGCAAACATCAAAGGTAACATACATGCATGGGCCTCTTGCAGTTTTCATTTGTTTTCCTTTTGTTGTTGTTTTGGGGTGGTTTTTTCTCTCTCTTTTTGGGAGAACATGTTGAGGGTTGTTATTTTTTATGTTGGCAGGCGCTGCAGAGTTTCAGATGGCTTAATCACCTCCAAACAGCGTGAACAATGTGTTGTAAACATCTCCTTAGCGAAAGGACTAATTTCTGCTACTTCATTAAAAAAGGAGCATTAAGACGTGAATAGCAGGCCTGAGCATTAACAACAGGGAGGGAGGGAGGGACGGAGGAGAGGGAGAAATTGTGAGAGGCTGTCCTCACAACTGCCTGTTAATACCAGGTAGAGTAAACTCAAATAAACAGTACACAACACTGTTTATCTATAAAGCAAATGAGGAACTATATGAGACACCGACACACACACACACAGCACAGCGCAGCACAGCGGCCCTTGATTGTCGATCTGTGAAGTGATACTATGACAGATCTGGATTAAGGTGGCCAAGTGAAAAGGTCTGATGTCGGGGCGTGAAACAATTCACGGCTATTACCCCCTAATGCTCCACTAAACCTGTGGAGCAGCCAGCTAGCCACTACAGGGCTGTGTGTATTGTAAACAAGGCTCTGTCAATTACGACACACAAACACCACTGGGAATTACTGTAAAAAGACTCCGACATAAAACAACCAAAGGTTGATGTGGCTTGTCATGTAATTATACAGCCCAACTGAAAAGGGGAGTCACTAGATACCGCCTTCTAAACTTTCGGGGAGTTTTTTTCTCTCTCTCCTGTGAAAAGAAATCTCTCTTGTTCTTGTAAATCCTAGACAACTATATTCTGCAAGTCAACAAGCATTTCCTATACTTTAAATGAAAACACTTATTGGGGTCTAGTTTTTGGTTGTCATGGGTTTGTCTTCTGGTGGAAGGTTTAGTTCTGTGTCTTTATCGATTGGGACTGACTGGCCGTGCGGTTGCTTCCCATCTTCACAGGGCCATGTGAGAACACGGCTAGTGAGGAACAGATGGTAGACTGAACTGAGGTGGCTTGTGTCCTCGTTCCAGGGTGGCTGAGCTGAGCAGTGTTAGTTAGAGGAACACACTATGGAACAAAAGTTCCCACCTCAGCAGACCTGAAACTTAATTTCACTCATTATCCTTTACTTCAATGATTTCCAAAACACTGCCATTCTCTCCTCTCTGTCGCTTCACTTTTGTTTTGTAAACTTCAGGCAGAGATAGAGACTCCATATATGGTGACGCTCTCTTTCTTATTGCATATAAGCCTGGGGGCATGTGGTATGTGAAAGCACACGCATACACACAAGGGGAGGGTTGCAGCGGTGGTGAACCAAACTGTCACCTGGGTTGCAACGGGTGACTGGAGAGCTGACTTCTGGGCTCCGAGGCAAACGAGCACATGACAGATTAGTGTGTGGGCCTCCTTCAGTCCTGAACCTCCGTGACCCCTTAGGAACCCCTTAGGAACCCCTATCAACCCCCCTTCACCTCCTCCTGAACCTCAAAAGACACAAAACAACCTCGCTGAGAAGAGAAAAGGCAACCACTACCGTCCAGTGAATACCCAGAGTAGTACGAAACATACTCTTTATCCCATATAAACATAAAAAATCATATTCAATTTAAGTGGAAAATGAATTGTATAGGTAAACAAAAAAAATGGAATAGACAGCTTTAAAAACAGTTCTGTAAAATGAGAGCTGTTGTGTATTTCAAACTGTTTGCGGATGTGGGGTGTACCTGTGAAATGGCACTAGCGGTGGCCCTATCAAACAGACAGACAGGCAGACAGACAGACAGACAGACAGACAGACAGGGAACACTGAAGAGAGACAGTCTGGCTGTTTAATCTATTCAAACACAACTGGCCGCCCTCTCTTTTTAGTGGGCAGACTAGTGCACTTGTTTATCGATTGGGAAAAACATCCGTTATCAAGCTTTGCCAACACTGCCAAGCCCATGTCTCCAGGATGACCTAGCTAGCCAGGCTCTTTTATGTCTCTCTCTCTCTAAAGGGACGGTTTACAGAGCCATTCCCCATTGGGGCACGACCTGGAGATGGCACCAGGTCTCCATGGAGACTAATGCTAGGTTGAGGGGGAGAGGAGAGAGTGACCGCTGGCCCTGTGTGTTCTTTGTTCGTCTGCTAATGATGTTTGTGATGCCCTACTCATCTACTCATCAAGTCATCACTCTTGTTAAGCTCTATATTAACAGGGTTGATACTATAGGTGACATCTCTCTACCGTTGCTGTTGTTGCCTATGTTACCATTGAAAGCCATGTTTGTGTAACCAATTTGCCCTGGATCCCTATATTCACAATGATCTTCATTGGCAGTCACCATGTCACAATGACATGACACTCTTGGCATTCCTACCCTGATTTACAGATGTCTTCATTCACCCATGATTGTAGGAGATAAACATCTACATGATATAAATCATATCTTCTCAATGACCCAATCATTATTTGGCAGTGAAAGATCCCTGTCATATCTAAGATACAGTGGAGGCTGCTGAGGGGAGGACAGCTAGTAATAATGTCTGGAATGGAGCTACAGTGCCTTGCAAAAGTATTCATCCCCCTTGGTGTTTTTCCTATTTTGTTGCATTACAACCTGTAATTTAAATGGATTTTTAATTGGATTTCATGTGATGGACATACACAAAATAGTCCAAATTGGTGAAGTGAAATGAAAAAACCACATGATCTCAGTATATTTACACCTGTTCTGAAAGGCCCAAGAGTCTGCAACACCACTAAGCAAGGGGCACCACCAAGCAAGCGGCACCATGAAGACCAAGGAGCTCTCCAAACAGGTCAGGGACAAAGTTGTGGAGAAGTACAGATCAGGGTTGGGCTATAAAAAAATATCTGAAACTTTGAACATCCCACGGAGCACCATTAAATCCATTCTTAAAAAATTGAAAGAATATGGCACCACAACAAACCTGCCAAGCGAGGGCTGCCCACCAAAACTCATGGACCAGGCAAGGAGGGTATTAATCAGAGAGGCAACAAAGAGACCAAAGATAACCCTGAAGGAGCTGCAAAGCTCCACAGCGGAGATTGGAATATCTGTCCACAGGACCACTTTAAGCCATACACTCCACAGAGCTGGGCTTTATGGAAGAGTGGCCAGAAAATAGCCATTGCTTAAAGAAAAGCCATAAGGGGAGACTCCCCAAACATATGGAAGAAGGTACTCTGGTCAGATGAGACTAAAATTGAGCTTTTTGGCAATCAAGGAAAACGCTATGTCTGGCGCAAACCCAACACCTCTCATCACCCCGAGAACACCATCCCCACAGTGAAGCATGGTGGTGGCAGCATCATGGTGTGGGGATGTTTTTTATCGGCAGGGACTGGGAAACTGGTCAGAATTGAAGGAATGATGGATGGCGCTAAATACAGGGAAATTCTTGAGGGAAACCTGTTTCAGTCTTCCAGAGATTTGAGACTGGGACGGAGGTTCACCTTCCAGCAGGACAATGACCCTAAGCATACTGCTAAAGCAACACTTGAGTGGTTTAAGGGGAAACATTTAAATGTTTTGGAATGGCCTAGTCAAAGCGCAGACCTCAAACCAATTGAGAATCTGTGGTATGACTTAAATATTGCTGTACACCAGCGGAACCCATCCAACTTGAAGGAGCTGGAGCAGTTTTCCCTTGAAGAATGGGCAAAAATCCCAGTGGCTAATGTGCCAAGCTTATAGAGACATACCCCAAGAGACTTGCAGCTGTAATTGCAGCAAAATGTGGCTCTACAAAGTATTGACTTTGGGGGGGTGAATAGTTATGCACGCTCAAGTTTTCAGTTTTTTTTGTCTTATTTCTTGTCTGTTTCACAATAAAAAATATTTTGCATCTTCAAAGTGGTAGGCATGTTGTGTAAATGAAATGATACAAACCCCAAAAATCCATTTGAATTCCAGGTTGTAAGGCAACAAAATAGGACAAATGCCAAGGGGGGTGAATACTTTCGCAAGCCACTGTAATGGAATGGTATTTGATACCATTCCCCTGATTCAACACCAGACATTACCACGAGCCTGTCCTCCCCAATTAAGGTGCCACCAACCTCCTGTGCTAAGATACCAGTCAATATGCAGCAGGGCTCCATACAAAATACAATTCAAAGTAATCCATGTGAAAGTGTTGTATGGCTCAATGGAGGACCATTGGATATATCACTTCCCTTTCAGAGAGCCCAGGGGAGCAATACACCTGGCTTAGCAGCTTAACAGCATTTCCCCAAACACCCCGGCCAAAGGGTGCATGGCCCAGCACAAAACCTGAGACGCTTGATGCCTGCCTGAGAGGGCAATTCCTTCCTTCATAGACTGCATCTCTCTCTCTCTCTCTCTCTCTCTCTCTCTCTCTCTCTCTCTCTCTCTCTCTCTCTCTCTCTCTCTCTCTCTCTCTCTCTCACTCACTCACTCACTAGCCCCACTAGGTCTGCTCCTGAGGTCCCCTATTTATTTTTATAGGTGTTTGAGGGTTTAGATTAGTCAAAAGACAAGGCCTGGTCCGGAGTGGTATCTTTGTATCTGAGCGCTTCCTGCTTTCATTGCCTAGTCGACCCTTGTCTTAGCAGGGTCTAGTGGGGGCTAACAGAGGGCTAGCAGGGAGCTACAAAAGAGGAAGGCTGAGGGCGCCAAAAGGCTAATTAGGAGAACTCAAGAGTTTGTCTTGGCCAAACAAAGGAGCAGCCCCTCTTACTACTATGGAAAAACTCCCAGCTAGCAGTTAGCCTAGCAACACAACCTCACTCTCTGTCTATCTAATAATATACCATTTAGCAGACGCTTTTATCCAAAGTGACTTACAGTCATGTGCGCATACATTTTTACGTATAGGTGGTCCCAGGGATCGAACCCACTACCCTGGCGTTACAAGCGCCATGCTCTACCAATTGAGCTACAATTGAGCTCTCTTCTCTCCCTAGAGCCCCCCTCTTTCTTTGGTTCTCTTGTGCTCCTTCCATATATCCTTCCTCCAGTTTCTCCCTCCCTCCCTCCCTCTCGTCACCTTCCTGCCTCCATGCTTTTGAAGCGCAGTCGACCATTTTACCCCTAACGGTGAAGTTTACCTTTCTGATAACATAATCTCCCTGTAATATTGAAAATCTTATACCAACAGTGTGGGATTTCCCTTCCCTTAATGTGACTGGAAGACATCCAGAAAGAGAGGGAGGGGAGAGGGAGAGGGAGAGGGAGAGGGAGAGTGTCTCTGGCCCTCTACTACCAGCTTACGCCAGCTGATCTCTCCAGCAGTTTGCCAATTCCACAGGGGGCATTAAAAGATGCCAGCTCGCGTGCTTTCTGCTGCTATATGAATACATGCATGAAAAAGGCTGGGCTTATCACAATAACTCTATAGAATAATTGCTGGCGTATTCATTACGTGCAGAAGATATCAGATCTCGGCTGCCGCATACAAAACACTGCGTTTCATTCTCCATGGGCTGACTGAAGGCTGACGGAAGGCCGGTGAAGGACTGAGGGGCAAGTGCCAATTGAAGCAGGCCTATTTTCCATATCTGACTGTGATGAAGAATGCCGCTCTGTGATTTCTCCCATGAGAGTGTGAGGTCAGGGAGAACCCAGGAGGGGGGTGGGGGGGGTGAGGCTGGGGAGGGAGGGAGGGAGGGGAGGGGGATGCGATTTTGTTATAATACTGAATCCAAAAGCCAACAATTGTTACTGTTGGCCTGTGTTGTTTTTCACGGTGTGAAGGGGGGTCCCATCCTTTTGAGCTCTTTCAGAATAGGTGACAATGGCTGGATGTTGAGAACATATGTAGGGAGACCCCTGTGGTCGCTCTCATGGTGGAGAAGCTAGCATGCTGGAGAAAATACAAGTCCCGCTCCCTTTCACTCCCTGCCTCAGTTAATTAATGTGTGAATGGCAAAATGCCGCAACAGGCCATTCAGGGGCCAAAGTCTCATGAATTCGCCCCTGCACAAACGCATCCTTAAATGGAAAATACATTTGCTTAACAAATTAAAAGAAAAGGCGAATGGTTGTGTATGTGTGTGAGTGTGTACGGGTTGGGGGGCTAGAGTAGAGTAGAGGGGGATAATTCAATTAGCCCTCTTTCTCTAAGAAAAATAATGAAGGAAGGTTAAAAGGGAGGGATTATTGCTTGTATAAGACTGGCCTGGTTGTCTCACAAAAGAGACAAATAATGATTTGAGAAAACATCTAAAAGCAGGAGAGGTAATGAAGGAGATTGCGAAAAGAGGAGTCTTAAAAGCTCTACTTCTCTGAATTAGAAAAAATGTCCCTGGACCTGATCTATTGGGATTTCTCTGGACCTGATCTATTGGGATTTCTCTGGACCTGATCTATTGGGATTTCTCTGTACCTGATCTATTGGGATTTCTCTGGACCTGATCTATTGGGATTTCTCTGGACCTGATCTATTGGGATTTCTCTGGACCTGATCTATTGGGATTTCTCTGGACCTGATCTATTCGGATTTCTCTGGACCTGATCTATTGGGATTTCTCTGGACCTGATCTATTGGGATTTCTCTGGACCTGATCTATTGGGATTTCTTCTCCCCTTTCCACTCTTTTAATTTAATTTAAACAAATTCTAAAGCAAATTGGTGGAGAGGCTACAAAGCTTTCTGTGTTTCTTTCTCTCTTTCTCTCCTTTTTTGGAGCGGGGAAACGTTGGAACTGTGAGAGACCTACTATCGGGCATTCCTCAAGTCGCCAAGAAAGATGCCTAATTATCCCTCAATAAAGCGAGAAATTTCTAATTAGTATGAGCACACCAAATTAACCAGGAGACGTGTGTGTGTTTGTGTGTGTGTGTGTGTCTAACCACCATGGTAAGTGGCTCAAAGAAGGTCTCCAAAATGTTCACCCCTTTTTTTCTGCCCCCTCTCCCTCCTTCACCCATTCAGTTTTAAAATGAAGCCCATTCTATTCTGTGGGTTGGGGAGAAATATCCAGCCTAGGAGATGTAGCCTAGCCATGAACATCAGTAAAAACATGTTGATAATGCTGAGAATAATAAGCTCTGTGCTGTGCTACGGTGCTGTGAGGCTAGGGGCTGTGCTACTGCAGCCCCACTGCTCCTGAATAGATCAAAGTGATTAAATCACTCCTGATTATCCATATTTAATGGATTTACAGCCCTTTCACTTAGCCTGTATTTGCTGGCAGTATTTGCTGGTTTGGTAATCAGGGGGGCAGAGGCTTTGGGCAACGCGGGCACGGGGGGGGGGTACAACGGGGGGGTTAGGATCATCCTGGGGTTCCGAGTGGCTCCCTCTCTCACTCTTCTTCTCCATTCACCCCCCCTCCTACTATCACTGTGTCTGTTCTAACTAAGCCACATGGTCAGCAGGCACCAGCTTTTGTGTCCCTTCCATCTCCCTGCCTGAAATCTGACCTCGCTGTCCAAATCAATACAGACCTCTGCTCTGATAATGTCCTGACATCATTGAGGGAGGTAAGACATGACCACCCCAACCCTTCCAACCCCAAATATGTGACACACACACCCCTCCCCGCACACACTCCCTTCTCTTTGACCCTGCTGCCTGGCTAACTGCATCACCTCAGTGCACACACACACTCTGTTCAGTGAATCCTGACTTTACAGCGGCAGAACAGGGACCCACCCTACTAATAAGAGTATGCACATACACACACACATAAACACACACATACACACACATGCACACACATACATGCAAGCACATACACACATAGCCCCCACTGCCTCCACCCACACACAGATATTCATTTCCAAAATGATCCACAGAATTAATGTGGCCTCTGAATATTTCATCCAAGGCATAGCGTTGCCTTTGCCTACTGAAGTGAATGAGCCGTTGTCAGATGTTGTCTGATTTAAGTGTTTGGCAAAGAGCGACAAAGACAAACAAACAAGCTCCTCTGATCTGTGGAGAGCAACCATCTTAACATGCACCCTCTCAACCTCAAACACACTGAAGATTTTAATGTCTTCTCCATATCATTTAAAAAAAAGTGGAAAAAAGCCCCAAATGTTAGGTTCATAATTACAATAAAACTGTTACGTGCTCTTGCTGTAATACCGCAGTATTAGATGGATGTCAGTTTGATCCATTTTGGGGGTATTTAGAGGAAATACAACAAAATATGAGTACTGTTTATGCTCAAGACATAAGTGCTAGCAAAACATGTCTCACATTTTTTTATTTTAATGTGAAAAGCAATGCTAACAATGAAATGACACAGACATAACACTCATATAAACATACACACACCTTTTCAAACACACACAAACTTCCCTCTATAAGAATGAACCTGATTCTCATCGAAAACCCTTCCCCATAGTGTAGAATAAACACAGAGCCAATAGTGCATTGAGAGGCGATGTCCTGTATGTGACAAACCAGTGGATAAGGCTGCAGATGGTGGTGCTACGCTAGGCTATGTGTCAGCACTACCTTAACATCTCTGAGGCTTTTCAGCAGAGCAAACTGGGATGTCTGATTGAGTTGACCCAGTCACTCTGGACCACTGACAGGTGAGTGACAGGCGAGCTTGACAAGTCAGTGACAGGTGTGTGTGTGTATGTGTGTGTGTGTGTGTGTGTGTATGTGTGTGTGTGTGTACATGTGTACGGGAGTGTGTACATATGTGCATGTGTACATGCGGCATCTTCCCCAAGGTGGCCACAAACATCATGAGGGCGTGTCTGTTCCATCATCTCACGGTTCGTACATGTGAGTGCGTGTGTACGACAGGTGCTCCACTATGTGGGTACTCACCGTGAGATGCTGGAATAGCCATGCCCTCATGATGTTGGTGGCCACCTTGGGGAAGATACCGCGCTTCTTCTGCCTCTTCTTCTCCTTGTCCGGGTCGTCATCATCACCTGTTCCAGGGGACGCCACGCTGTTCTCTAAACCATCTCCTAGACAGAAACAAGACAACATAGGGTTAAATAGCAGCCTAGGACAGAAGATGGAACAATAGTAAGTCTGGGCAGTAACAACACAAGGGGGTAGATAGAACCCTAGGAAGCTAAACCTAATATATAAGATGCTAACGCCAGCCCAGTGGGTTATCTAAGTTAGATGGAGGACTATGCCAAAGCCTACACAGTAGTAGCCTACACCAATGCCTGCATAGAAGTAGTGGGATATAGGCACAGAGGGAGAGGAGAACGAGAGGTGAGGTCTTCCACCCAGAACAGGAGAGAGGAATAGATGGACAGTTGTTTTGGTTAGAAGCAGAAACACTAGGCTACTTCCTCATTCCACTCCAAATGGTTCAGTAGGAGGAGAAAAAAGGAGAGAGCGAGGGAAAGAAGAAGAAAAAACGACAAGAAGGCTTCAAGTTTGGGGCTACATTAGGACTCATGTCATTAATTCAATTATAGCCACAGGCTTGACATAATGTAATGATATTTTTTTTTTGATCCAGAGGGCCTGGATGGACTGAGAAGGGAGTCTTATGAACACACACACACACACATACAGTATGCAAACATGCAACAAAACCACAAACGTTGAACAATTGGGGGCGCCCAATTGAGTAGCATGTGAATTGAAGTGGGGTGTGCATTGGTCTGGTTCATTGTTGCAGTTCGATGCACATAATGGACTAGAGTCTAAACGCCCCCCCGCCCCCCAGCTTCTTCACCACCCTCCTCTCTCCCTCCCTGTGACACCTCCCCCTTCCGCCAGAAGATTAGCATGGCAGGCGGCTCTCTCTCCCTGCATTAATGTCCGACAGGCAGGCTCTCTCCTTTAAACCGAAGTTTCCATCTTCGTATTTTTTCTCTCTCCTCTTCTCTGGCCATTAATTGTGCAGTAGCAAAAATGATTTACTTTTAACAGTCATAGTTATTTTTTCTTGCCCCCGGGCACAAATGCCTTGAAAGCCTTCCTTGAGGGCATCTAAATAATGTATCAGAAAAACTCCACTAAGGCAGAGAAGGACCCCGACATTCTCAAAATTCTGACTTGCATGTCTTCCTGTTTTTGGGGAGCCATCAATCATGGGCACCTATTCAAGCCCTAATCTCGCATAAATGTTTGAACTAACATTAAAAAAGCGAGGAAAGAAAAAGGATCCGACTGGTGGCGTAATCAAAATAAATGAAGAATACAAGGACATCCAGCATAGAGGACTTTCCCCCCCTCCTCTCCTCAGTCTCCCCCCTCCTCCTCTCCTCAGTCTCCCCCCTCCTCCTCTCCTCAGTCTCCCCCCTCCTTCTCTCCTCAGTCTCCCCCCTCCACCTCTCCTCAGTCTCCCCCCTCCTCCTCTCCTCAGTCTCCCCCCTCCTTCTCTCCTCAGTCTCCCCCTCCACCTCTCCTCAGTCTCCCCCCTCCTCTCCTCAGTCTCCCCCCTCCTCCTCTCCTCAGTCTCCCCCCTCCTTCTCTCCTCAGTCTCCCCCCTCCACCTCTCCTCAGTCTCCCCCCTCCTCCTCTCCTCAGTCTCACCCCTCCTCCTCTCCTCAGTCTCACCCCTCCTCTCCTCCTCAGTCTCACCCCTCCTCTCCTCCTCAGTCTCACCCCTCCTGCTCTCCTCAGTCTCCCCTCTTCTCCTCTCCTCAGTCTCCCCTCTTCTCCTCTCCTCAGTCTCACCCCTCCTCCTCTCCTCAGTCTCACCCCTCCTCCACTTATTTTTCTGTCTGTCTGTCTGTCTGTCTGTCTGTCTGTCTGTCTGTCTGTCTGTCTGTCTGTCTGTCTGTCTGTCTGTCTGTCTGTCTGTCTGCTGTGTTTTCCTTCCACATCATTAGTGCGGGAGCCACACAACAGAGGAAAACAGAGAAGTGCCGACTTTGTGCTCCCTCCCTGTGTGTAGCTAAAGAAGTGGCTAGGCCCTCTGAAGGACATATGGGAATAGGGGATACGGCCTGCCTGGGAGTGTTATAATTGTAGAATGGGCATTCATAAGCAGCAAATGCCATAAATCCCAGGCTAAGTACGAATCCTTGTTCAGGAAAGCCTAAAACAATAAACTGGGGCCTAGCCGTAACGCCTGCCTGACCATGTGTGGCTTCCTGAGAAATACGACCCAGAAGCAGGGACTAGTCTAACTCCCCCAGTGTTGCTTTCAACTTCAATAACAACACCAGAAACCAGAGTGGACCTCACACTCTTTCGCATTTCACAGTGCTGCCTTTTGGGTTAAATAATGTTACGATTTAGGTTTTTATGTTGGGGTATTAGAGTTTTTGTTGTTTTTTGGGAGCTAGTTTCCAAATCAAAGTGCTGCTGGGAGTTATCCAGCTCATCCAATAGAGCCACAGTGGGAAAAAGGCTGGCAGATTCATTTTATTGACATTTCCATTTTCACTGCAATGCGATAGCCTCCCCCTGGCTGGGGCTGGGGCGACCTGTGCGTATTTACAGACTGACCTGTCACTTCATTACCCTGCCTGCTCACTCCCTCCTGCCCCGGACTGCAAGGGAGAAACCAGACTCCCAGGCTTTCAGCACCTTTCTCTTTCTCTCTCTCTCTCTCTCTCTCTCTCTCTCTCTCTCTCTCTCTCTCTCTCTCTCTCTCTCTCTCTCTCTCTCTCTCTCTCTCTCTCTCTCTCTCTCTCTCTCTCTCTCTCCCTGTCTTTCTCTTTCACGTATGCACACACATTCCTACGGTCATACATTCTGTACATATGCATACTGCACGCCAACAGGGGATGTTATATATGAGCTGCTCTTTATGACATATATATGTAAACATGTAAATATACATCTGCACAATGTGTACACAAACATCACACACAGTAAGTGGAAAGAATGTGAAGGCTGGTCCAAAGAGATGGAAATAATCAAATAAATGATTGGAGTGAGGGAGAAGAAAGAAAGGGCCCAACTTACACAACCTCATTACATCTAAAGGAGAGCTGGTGATTTACATCCACCCCCACTGCTTTCGTATGAGCAAAAGAAAGAGTGCTGCAGGGCAAATTGTCCCAAACGCTAATGGCTTCTGACTGTTCCCTGGCAACTCTGGCATTTCAACCTGTGTGGATGTGCACTCTGCCAAAAAAAACGGGGGAGAAAAAACAAGTGGGACAGGGGAGGCGTCCCATCATCTGCCTGTGTGACACAGATGGGGGATGGCTATTAGGAGGCGGGCAGAGGGCCTGGGGAGGTGAGGTGCTGGAGTGTAGCCCCAGGCACTTTTGGAAAAGCAGCACCCTTGGAGACGGAAAAAAGACAGTCCCTCTCTCCCCTCTCCCTTTCTTCCCTCCTTCTCTCTCCCTCTCTCTCTCTCTCTTGACTTAAAGTGCTCACAATTAAATGATGTTCATGTTTTCGTATGCATGGATAGAGAGAGGGGAGCGTTATAGGCTGGGAGGAATGACTGGACGCAAAGAGCGAGCGCACGCCAGTAAACAAACAAACAAAGAAACAACCATGCAGGCACAGAATACATTACACTCAGATCAGGTCTCTCATCACCAATAGGCGGTTATTAAAAATGCATTCAGATATCTCCCTGCTAGTAAATTGGTCTCAGGGTTGAGCTCATTAACGAGCTGTAAATATAAATATATTACCACCACCACCACCACACTTTGCAAATGTTAGTATGAATAAATATGGGTCTCCGATAACAGGTGAATGTAGAATGGGTGTGATGCACTACACTATGTCAGGGAGGCACTAGGGGCCAGGGCTGAGAACACTATGAAACCACTAGTTAGACATGTTGTGGCCCTATCAATACTACAAGAATGTCCTACCCTACCATTCCAGTATTATAAAATAGAGCACACTTATTTGTCCTCAGCGCAAAACTATTATTTATACTCATGCAGATTGCTCCTGATAGGGCTGGATGGGCAGCGTGTATGCTTTCAGAGCATGACCAGAGGATTTGCGCTGCTGGGCCCCAGCGTAATGGAGCATGAGTGTGGAGCCAGTGGCTTACAGAGGCTGTGGTTAAAATGACTAATTACAACGAACCCCCCAGGGTTCCCCAGGGCACAGTGCTCGGCCCATTGGAAATAGAGGGACACAGAGGGAACAACAGGGGCCCTCTCAGCCTCCTTTACCTTGGGTCTCTACACTGCCTGGACCTCGACCCCCTCCCCACACCCCTCCACACTGCCTGGACCTCCACCCCCTCCCCACACCCACTCCACACTGCCTGGACCTCCACCCCCTCCCCTCACCCTCACCGGTCTGGACCTCCACCCCCTCACCTCACCCTCACTGGTCTGGACCTCCACCCCCTCCTCTCACCCCCTTCACCCTCTCGTCACTGCCTGGACCTCCACCTCCTCCCCACCCTCACAGGCCCGGCCAGAGAGAAAAGAGAGAAAAGAAGGGGGATTTAATGCCTCATTTTCCCCTTCTTTTTCTCCTCAACGTTTCAGCCGGCATAAGCAGCGTTTAGCGCATTCAGTCCCCCAAATGGCTGTGAATGAGGGAAGCAGTGGGGGCTCCTCTTTTGTCCAGCCTTTACCCCTGTTATTTACTCAGGATTTACGCAGGGCCCTCTACGGCACTGGGACCACATGTTCCTGATGCACACACACACACACACACACGCACGCAGTGCCTCTAGTCACACTCCAGCAGGCAGGGGTATGGCTGGCCCTCTGCCCATGGGATTACATATTTTCTAGTCCCAACCACATGCTAGCAATATGCTAACGCCTCAAATAACAAAACACACACTCCAACATGCTAGCAATATGCTAAATCCCTAAAACAAATTTTTTTTTTTATGCTCCTATCCTCCTGATCCTATGTAAAACGTAATTTTTTTCATACTTCAAAAAGCCCTACACCCCCTTTCACTGAGACGTCTTAAATGTAATTGTTTTATTGTGTTGCCCACTAAGGCCAGCAATGTTTTAGAGTCATTATGTCCTGATCTCTGCTTAAACAAGCAGCAGCACTTGCACTGGACCGTAAAACAACAGCTTAATAAACACCAAGCATGCTGACAAATTGGGAGCGCTATGCAAGGAGTCATTAACAGCTCTAAAACTTGTCGCAGCAATTACACTCTCCCTCCTCTCCCTACCGCCCTCCTTCCCTCCCGACGCCAAATTCAGGTGTCGCCTCCCTGCCTTTTACAATTTTACCAGTGGTGAACACCAGGCTAAAGGACCAATGCAGCCAGAGGTAACTGGGATCTGCTTTCCCTCAGCATATAGCCTGTATACACACCCAGAGGAATAAAGCTCCATCTTAACACAGCTGCAGTTATGACTGACTGAGTGGGTCCTTGTGCATGAGGAGTAACGTGCAGTTGTCTCTGCAGAAAAACACATCATTATGTGTTCCCTTAAATTAAGTGGAATAAGAGCTTCTAATTAGATGGCTTTTTTCCTGCATGTGGGAAGACAGACAGGCAGGCAGGCTGGAAAGAGAGCAGGAAAGCAGGCAAGGAAAGGCCTGCACCTCTGCCCCCTCTGCCCTCTCCTAGCCACCTAACCCTGCCATCAGCCAGATACCCCTCAGTCATCCCAGGAATGCTGCAGATAACTATCACCTCTCCACAGATACTAGGCCTCTCTCTCTCTCCTCTCACAGGCCCAGCTCTGACCGTGGCCCATAGTGCACATCTCTCCATACTTCAGAAGGGTGGGGTGAAGGGGGTAAGGTTGGGGCAGTGGAAAGAGAAGAGGAAGGAGGGATAGGCAGTAAAGAGTGAGTCAGGGGAGGAAAAGGGGTGGACAGAGGCCAAACCCAAAATATGGTCTAAAAGCAAAGCAAGGCACCCTCCTTTAATTGCTCCCCACTCTCCTACAGCCTCTCCCCTGGGGCCACAAAGGAGAGTGTGCTGAGAGGGGAGGGTCCCTACTTTTCTCCCTAGTGCTGCTGGGGCCTGTGGTTCCAGGCAATAGTCATCTGTCAATAAGCCTGAGATCCGGGCTATGTATATAATCAAAGGCTTTGGGCTGGGGGTAATTACCAGTGTAATTAACCTGCTACCTGTAACAACAATCATCTCATTACATCATAAATAGGGCCTTTGAGAGGCCAACAATGGCTGATGCTCCTGGCCCTCTCTCTGATTGGCTGCTGCTCCTACTCTTGGCCCTCTCTCTGATTGGCTGCTGGTCCTGGTTGCTCCTGATTGTGCCTCTGATTATTCCAGCAGCCCCGACCAAGATCTCTGCCTCCACTACTCCATTAGTTGGTTAATCAATTGGTGCTAATGATTTTAGGAGTCACCAAACCGTTAATTTGTGCCGAGCATGTCTTTAGGTTCACTTCATCAAGAAGTACAGCTGTGTGTAAAAGTTTTGTGCGTGATGTTTATGTACATTATCGATGGAATCCGCGTTTGGGGAAACAGCGCCACTGTTCGCCCCAGCGTCTTTGTTATTGTTTTAGTTTTGTTGACTAAACGGAGGTGAGCAGCGTGGTCAAAAATTATTGCAGTCAATATTTTGCTGTTCTATCGCACGTGCAATGATGTCTGAGGGAAAATACTGTTTTCGTTGTTTGCAGTAACTTCTTTGTTGTTGTAATATCCCAAACAGACGTGGCAGTTTCACCATTAAGGATTCCAGATTTAAGGGGGAATGTTTTACAGAAATCTAGCTGGATTCCTTGGATGTGATAAAATGTGATTATCTGCACAAAGATATCACTGAATCTATATAAAGATTATTCAGATAACAGCCTGTAGTTTTAGTAGCAGCCTCAACTTGGACCTGGGAGGAGTAACGCTACTCTCTCATGGAGGTTAGTTCAGTTCCAGCCATCCAGTTTGGAGAGAAAATAAAATCTAAAAGGAGATGGAATAAAGATGTGTAGAAAGGGGAGGCAGGCTGTTGCAGATGTCAGGATCCAATTTGCATGAATTGCAATGGGCTAAATTGCAGGGGACGGAGAGCAGCAACCCAAACCACCCACCCGATCACTCCTCTACTATTTATTTGGGGGGGAACTAAAGGGCGTCATGGGTAGGGTGGAAAAGTATGGAGAAAATAAAAAAAATAAAGATAAAAATAAGGCGGATTAGAAATGGTGAAAACAACTACATTGATAGAACCTACAATCTATCTGCAATATTAAAGCTGATCCAGAGACAGGGATCAGTGCCTAATGAAGGGCCTTTGGTCTGGACCAAAGATTTCACACTCGCTACCTCCCTGACAACTCCACCCTGTTATGTTCCCCCTCAACTCCTCTCTGTCTGCACGCTGCACCACTAGCACAACAACGTTGTGAATAATCTTCTCTTTCCTTCCCTTCTCTTCCCTCCTGAGCTCTTCCCAAATCAGGTTGCTAGAATAGTTCCCAAAAGGTTATCTAAGTGCATGATCCGCCATCTCGTAAAGATCAAATCTCCTTCAGAATCCTTGCTGCCTAACCAGTCCTTCCCCTCCCCTCTCCTCCTCTGCTCTGTCCTTCTCTTCTTCCCCAAGATGATCTTGGTACAATGGAGCTATTCTCTCCCTGGCTGGTTAAAATGACATATGTCCCCTCTGCCTCTGTTCAGCTTTGATATCTTTATTACTGTGGCAGAAAACAAAACCACAGGCAGTGTTTGGTGCATGCCTTACAGCTGGGGACTTCATCTCTTCTTAGGGTAGGTCTTGCCTCACCAAGGATGGGTGGCTGGGTGCCCCCCGGAAGCAAAACTGGGTCATGTTCAATTAATTGGAATGAGCATGAAAATTAGCAGCGCAAACTGCATCAATATTCACCCCCAAAATAGGGGGTGTTTTTTCTCCTCCTTTCAGCCCTGAATAAGATTGTGAATGGAGAGAATAGAGCAGAGGGATAATAAGAAAACAAAGAGAGAGAGAGAGAGAGAGAGAGAGAGAGAGAGAGAGAGAGAGAGAGAGAGAGAGAGAGAGAGAGAGAGAGAGAGAGAGAGAGAGAGAGAGAGAGAAGAGAGAGAGAGAGAGAGAGAGAGAGAGAGAGAGAGAGAGAGAGAGAGAGAGAGAGAGAGAGAGAGAGAGAGAAGCAGCTCATCACGTGATTGGTTTGTCTGCTCGCTACGGGCTATATGGCTTTATTAATCCCTACGAGATCCATATCAAAGTATTCTCCAAAAAAACATCAGGAAGAGAAATTTACAAAATTAGGGGTTCCCCTTTTTGGCCGGGTGCAGTTTGTGATACAGCACCGTGGCTCACTCACCATGTTACAGGCAGCGGGCGGATGATGATAGCAACATTGCCACTGATTCTCTACCCCCAATTACAACTCAGACTCAAACAAACAAATGTAGCTAGTTTGTGTTGGGAGTGCAGGACACCTTGGAGTTATTACTTGCTTCCATGGCCTGCCACACTCCACGGACATTGGCACCGAAGTGGGGCTTACAGAGATTGGTGGTGGGGGACTATGTTAAAAAATGGGGGTATGGGAGAGAAAATGAATTAAAAGCTTTATAAATCAACAAGTCAACCATCAGATTGTAGCCTCCTGCTCAGCAGCCCTCTCATCAGCCAACTGCCATGAATGTTTTTTCTTTTTTTTCTTCTCACAAATGTCCCAGAGGCAAGGAACAAAGCGAGCAGAACTGATTACTGCGCTGCTGCCCCGCTCCGCCAGTCTAAACTATGTTTGGCTTCCTAATGAGCTCACTAAAAACGCAATTCATCACCCATAACCCCTTCTCAACCCACCGAGAAATCCCCCCATTATAGGAGAGGCAGGGGCCGTTTACAGGCCAGGGTACTGAGTGGAGGGTTGGTGGTTTTGTAGGGAAGTTTAAGACCCTGGCCGGGGTATCCTGACGCCAAGCGTGTTCCCTCTTCGCCCCCCAAAGCACCCTGCTCCCCCAATGCGACCCTCTCTACCCAAAACCAGGGGTGTCCCAGGCAGCCTGGGCACAGGAATGTCAGGCTCGGTGGCTCTAACAGGAATGGCCCTGCTTTCACGCTAGCGATTTCCACTTTAATACCCCCATCTCCCATCCCTGGGAAGACAGGAATTTGGTGGGAAGGGAATGTGGCTGGGAGTGGAGGGGGGTGGAGGGGAGGGGGTGGAGGGGATAGATCTGGACATCAGATGGATGGAGGATGGGTGAGGGGGATATAGCTGGAGAGAGAGAGAGGGGTAGCTAGCTAGGTGGATGACGAACAGCTGAAGAGGAAGGCGATTTTGAATTCCTCACTATTTGGACAGGGGTGGAAGCGAGGAAAAGTGGAGGAGAGGGGAAACTCCAACTCCCACAGTTCCTCATTACATAGAGACGGAATGATCCTCCTGGCACCTGAGCTGTAACTGAGAGATTACTGAATTGATGAATCCTTGGTTTAAAATGCAGCTGTTTTATTCTGCTTTAGTAATAATTTTTCCGATAGCGAATTGATTAAGCATAGCCCCTGATAAAGTTCAAACTGAGAGAATCCCCCTCTGGGCCTTGGCTTGGCCTGCTCTGGAGAGTCAATGAAAACATCCTCCGGTTCCTTCCTACTCCACCTGACTCTCTCTCTCTCTCTCTCTCTCTCGGTAGTATAGTTTGCCCTCATTAATTAGTCAGGCCTGTGAGGAGCTCTGTTAGTTGCTTTTGTCTCCCCTCTTGCTGACTCACTTCTCTGCAGGACTTTTTGTATGCTACTAACACACACACACATACATACATGCACACACGCACACACACAAGCGTACAGTAAGCACAGGCATATTATGTCTCCACACACTACACACGTACACACAAGCATATGCGTACACACTGCCACAGATGCACACACAGTAGTTAAGTGGTACATTCCCTCATGTTTTTCCCACTGCTTCACTCTCATTCCCTCTCACATAACAGCACACAGAAGTGGAGGCATATATTTCACAAAACTACTCTTCCATTCCTTTCATCCTCTGTTTTTCCATACAGCTGTGAGTGAGTAGGGAGTAGTGAGTAGTGAGTGGTGAGTGGTGAGTGGTGAGTGGTGAGCGGTGAGCGGTGAGCAGTGAGCAGTGAGCGGCTGATCAACAGACATACAGGGGGATCCAACTAGCAGAGAAATCAGGTACTGCTTTACAAGAAAGGGAGCCACTCGTGTCAGGACCCTTCGCCTAGCGAATCCTTTCCAAGTCAATAACCAGCGCCTGGTGTCCTCCACTGGGACACACAACACAGTCATTCTCATTTAAGAAGAAGGAGGTGGGATAAGAGGACATAGAAGTCTTCATGTTCTGGCTCTATAGAGGTGAAGAGTTCTATAGGCCTTGGGGATTTACATGAAACAAAGGCCAAGAGGATGACCAATGTCCTCACAATGTTCACACGTTAGCAGTAGCGTACCCAAATAATCTGATCCTATATACCTGCCTTGTGGGGACCTTAACACAGGGTCCTCATTAAGATCCCATCAGTGTCCCCACAATCCTCTCAGAATCTCTATTCAGACAGCATATTGCTTAGGCAAGGCACTTTCCAATTTACATTTTTTTATGAAATAGTGAATTAATGAATAGAGAGGGAAAATATAATTGGAAGATGTAGGCAACGCTTAATGCATTTACAGATACTATTTCCCTTTCTTAATGCATTTACAGATACTATTTCCCTTCCTTAATGCATTTACAGATACTATTTACCTTCCTTAATGCATTTACAGATACTATTTCCCTTCCTTAATGCATTTACAGATAATATTTCCCTTCCTTAATGGGAGCAGCAAAGAGGTTCTGACAAGCCTTCTATTGACGGTCCCTGATTATTAAGGTAAATTCAGCAGGTCATTGAATTAAAACCCAATCCTGACACTAATTTAGATTTTTAGGGGCTTGACAGTTGTTGGCAGTGGAGATTGCCGTGGCAAGCAGAAGTGAGGTGAGAAGCACATTACCACGGTGAAAAATGGGAGTCACAGGGTTCAATTTACTACCACTGTTTCATTGACCTGCCCAAATAGGTATTCCATTACATTCCTGGTACACATTTTTATTTCTAATTAGGTGGGTGAAACAAGCCTGTCTAAAATACAGACACACCCTGGTTTGCTGGATCTGTGGACTGGGGGAAGCAGGTGACAAGCAATGTCCAACCAACCATAATCCAATTCTGCTGTTGTTGGTGCTCTGACGCAGTTTTCTTAACGAGAACTTTAGAATACAACATTTCCCATTGCCAACAAAACAACATAACCTCCCAAAAAAAAGCCAGCTATCGCCGGGATGGACCTGACTCCTCTTTGAGCTCTTAATCGCCATGCCTCGCAAGTGAATATGCAGCCTTAAAGTTCCAGCTCTGTGTTGAAGAAAAACATTGCTTCTCGGATGCTATTAATTAGCTGTGCTCCATGCCTCTCAGCGTTTTGAAGGCTGGATAACGTCTCCTCTCCTTTATTTCTGCTCTTCTTGTTTTGTAGTGCTTCATTATTGACTTTTCAATGTTCCCTAGCACCCACCCCCTCCACCAGCGGTAGCACCAGTGAGTGTTTCTGTAGCAGGAACAGCCGCTGTGTGGTACCCGCCCAGCAGCACCCCGAAGCCCACTTGCTGAGACACCGGCTGGGGAGCCCTTGAAGCAGGGGCAGCCCACAGCTCACCACCAGCCCAGCTCTCACACCCCAGGGGGCAAAAATCAAAGAGAAAGGCCCTTTAAATCTAACCATGGGTAATGAGGGTGCGCCACTCCTGAAACAATAAGCATATACAGCACTTGAGAGAGCGAGCGAGCGAGCGAGAGAGAGAGACAGAGAGAGAGACAGAGACAGAGAGAGAGGGAGAGAGAGAGAGAGAGAGAGAGAGAGAGAGAGAGAGAGAGAGAGAGAGAGAGATAGAGAGGGGGAGGGAGGGAGGAAGAAAGTCAGAGAGAGAACTGGAGATAGATGAAGAGCTTGGGCCAAGCTGGATAAGGGTGATTAAGGCTTGAACTTCCAAATACTGAGAGATGTAAGAAAAAGAAGTGAAGAAGAGAGTGAATGTGTGAAAGAGAAAAAAGAGAGAAAGGGCAGTGGTGATGGTAGCCGGGGCCACGCATCCTCCAAGCACGTATCTGTGGTGGTGAAAACAACAAGGAGGTCTGAGGGCCACATGCCTCAGGAGCCAAAGGAAGCCAAGGAGAGCACGACTAATTTCTGCCCAACAATGAACCCTGGATGGGCACCCACACAATGGCAGGTGCTTTGAATAGCAGCAGGGCTCTTGCAGCAGGGAGCTTCTCCTCTCTCTCTCTCTTTCTCTCTCTCTACCAAGGGCCTTGGTGCTGGTTGGCTTGCGTAACCTTTCATTTTCAACAGGGCTTCCTTTTGACTTATAAAGGATGAAAACGATCTCATGGGGGGCCAGAGGAGAAACAGGCAGCGAGGCCTGGGGGGCAAAATCCAGACCAAGTCCTACGCTCTGCTCTCTCTCGTTCTCTCTTCCTTGGCCTAGGCCTGGGTCCTTTTCAGGTTTTTTTTCATTTCTCTCTTCAGTTTTTTTGTTAAACTTCTTGTTTCTTTTTGTGTTGGTGTTTTTTATAGTTGTGGAGTTTGTTCTCCAGTGGTGCCAGCTGGGCTATCCTCCGGGCCATGCAGGGGTAAAGGCAGGGGAAGTTCCCAACCTTAAGAACATTCTTTCCGGGGTCATAAGGTCAGGCTTCACAGATGTCTCATGCAGACAGTCAGTTGTCTAAGGACTGCATCCCAGGGAGTAAGCATTCGTTCCAAACAATGCAGCTTATCCCCCTCACTTACAAAAAAATTAAAATGTGTTTTCGGTTTTTTTTTGTAATAAAGTGTTTTTTCCCGAGGTGGTGTTTTTTGTTTTCATAAAATTTTAAGAAAGGACTGGCTATCGCAAGATAGTAATTTTTTATTATTTCTTTCATTCTTTTAAACCCTCCCCCTCTTCCTTAGCTTCCTCCAATTGTTCTAATGGGGCCTTAGTCATCATTGCCTGATGGCGGATGGATGGTTTTTCTTAAAAACATACGTTGCCAGGGGAGAAAGACAAAAACATGCAACTACTACACAGCAACTGTCATAGTACACATACGCACACGCACGCGCACACACACACACCAACTCTTGACTAGGCAGGGCAGAAGCCAAACAAACAGCAACCCTAAATAAAGAGAATTTTTGAAGTACAGCATTGCCGGGTAGCCTCAATCACAACAAAAATTTTGAAATAAGTAATTTCCTGAACCAAGTGGCTTTCATTAAAGCAAAATCAAGCTTCTATATTTCAGGGGGGTGGGGCATGATACTGGAAAGAAGGAAAAAAGATGGCAGCATTTACCATGCTTGTTCCGCCTCAGAACATGGAAAAGTGTGTAATTGGAACAACCTTTAAAAAAAAAAACAGGCGCAGAGCTCACTATCCGTGTATAGCTTGTTTCTTTTTTATCTGTCTCTCTCCCTCTTTTGAGAAAGCGTTTTTTCCTTACCCCCTCCAAACATCTTCCCTGTATTCGGAAATTGATAACCTTCTAAATGAATTATGGTAGATGCATAATGAACGTTTTCTCACCCTGAGCCCTGAAGCCAGCCAAGATGGGTGCGTCTTGTTTGGCATGTTGATTTGTGTTGTTGCACATTTAGCCCCTCTGTTCCTTAAGAGTGCTGCTTGCTCACTGCTTGGGGCGTGTAAATAAGAAATTATCCTTGCCGAATAACACTCCATATACCTCCTTGAGGTAATCAGAAATGATTAGACTCTGGCTTCCAATAAACAGAGCTAATGGCGCTAAAGCACTGTCAGATCTGTCAGCTCCCTCAGTTTGGTCCCATGTCTCTTAAAATACAGGAACAAAGAGTGATCAGGTGACTATGTGTAGTAAGTAGACTACCATGGGGACTTCCATTCTACCCTAAAACAAGCACCCCTTTGCTTAAAGACTCACTAAAGCATGTAGCAGAGTGGTAATCAGACTAGAAAATGAGCTTATCTCCTATAATGCCCGCCAATGATTTGAAGAAACATGAAAGATATGCGTGTAAAATCGGGGTAGAACTCAGATCTTAACCGAATGAATTGTCTCTTTATGGTCCTCCCACTCACACTCTCTTGGACGCAGGCTGCATATTTAAAGCTACTACCTGTAGGGTATAGCTGCTCTACTCAGCCCTGAATACTCCAAACCCACCCTTACAAACCCACTCTTACAAACCCACTCTTACAAACCCACTCTTACACTAGACTATACCACACCACACAGCTAACTAGCTAGCAATACACTTACCCTCAACTATGCTTTGTTTTGAGCGGGACTCTAGCTATGAGGTGGGGTTAGGAGACGAAGAGGCTTCCGGGGGTGGGGGAGGGGGGGAGGGGTGTTCGGTAAAGGAGGGATTAGAGAGCCATGGGAGACTGAAGAATTAAGAAAGTAAAAGAGCAAGGCCCATTGGTCAAACACAAAGAAGTGCGTGAGGGAGGAGAACCTGGGAGTCAGGGTTAAATACCAAGTAAGGACACCTTAAACGGGGCTGGCTGAGCAGCTATGCAGGGCACTGGAGTCCCCCCGCAGGTGCGCCTTTGACAGACTGTGGCCTCCCTAACCTCTCTCTCAGCTAGAATGGGGATCGGGGTCAGGCCAGACATAGCCTGTTGCTGCCTATGGCACCTGACTGTCTCTGGACTCTCTCTCTCATTGCTTCACACACAAACACACACACACAACAAATCTGGTGGAGACTAGAGCAATTGGATTATCGCCTCTTAAGGGTGACTTCCATTTAGGGGTGAACTGCCTGCTAAAACAAGACCCACAAATTCCTGGGAAACCAGTATCCCTTTAAAGAGGCCGAGCAGCATTGTCATCCTTGTAAAAATACAGCAGCAGCGAGCAAGCGGAGGCATTCATGGACACGGCAAAGAAGAGCAGTGGCCTTGTGGGGCATTTTCTCAAATCCCTTTTAGCCTTTCCCTTTCCCATATTACATCAGGGTCCTTGCTATCCGGCATCCCTGAGATGTCCTTACTCCATTGAAGTTGAAATTTTAAATGGTTAAGGTAAGGGTTAAGATTAGAGTTATGGTTAGGGTTAGGTAAGGGTTATGGTTATGGTTAAGGTTAAGGTTAGGTTTTAGGTTAGGGTTTAGGGTAGGGAGGTCCTATGGATTCCGGATAGCACTAACCATTACATCAGGCCCCGTTACATCAGGTCATAGCACTAACCATTACATAGCACTAACCATTACATCAGGTCTTCTGTTATGTCTCTCTTTACCTGTCTCTCTTACCCTATTACTGTCTCTCTCTCACTCTAATCCTCTCTTTCTACCCCTCTCACTCTCTCTCTCTCTCTCTTTCTATCTCTCTCTCTCTCTCTCTCTCTCTCTCTCTCTCTCTCTCTCTCTCTCTCTCTCTCTCTCTCTCTCTCTCTCTCTCTCTCTCTCTCTCTCTCTCTCTCTCTCTCTCTCTCGCTCTCTCTCTCTCTCTCTTTCCTTGCTCTACATTTTACTTCCTCTATATCTCTATTTACATCTTACTCTATTTCTCTCTCTCTCTCTTTCTAGCCCATGAGGTGCAACACACAGAACAGGTCACCATGCTTCATATAGTTCAATCGTGATTGCTTTCCTGTTTCCCCCCATCATTTCCTCTCTGTTGTTTAATTACACCCAACTCACTTCCAGAGAAGCTGGTCTTCATCTACTCAAAGAGAAGACAGAAATAAAGAAAGAAAGAAAGAAATAAAGAAAGAAAGAAAGAAAGAAAGAAATAAAGAAAGAAAGAAAGAAAGAAAGAAAGAAAGAAAGAAAGAAAGAAAGAAAGAAAGAAAGAAAGAAAGAAGCGTATTCCCAAAGCTTTCCCATAATGGCGCATAACATACATTCTCTTCAGCTGCTGTCAGAATAATTTTGGTAATTTTTTCCCTATGTCCAGCAAACATTAGTTTGCACATTAGGCTGACCCAGTTAATGTGTCTTTCCTGCTGCAAAGGGAGAAAGAGAGGGAGAGAGGATCCAGGCTCGGGTTGATCAGAGCCGGGACTGGCCGAGCTGAACTGGGCTGGTGGCCTGTTCATGATTATGGACCAGAGGGACCAAGCCACAGCCAGAGGGGGAGGGAGGGAGAGAGAGAGAGAGACAGGGGGAGAGAGACAGAGAGAGAGAGAGACAGGGGGAGAGAGACAGAGAGAGAGAGAGAGGAGAGAGAGAGAGAGAGAGAGAGAGAGAGAGAGAGAGAGAGAGAGAGAGAGAGAGAGAGAGAGAGAGAGAGAGAGAGAGAGAGAGAGAGAGAGAGAGAGAGAGGGAGTGAGAGACAGCCTGAGAAACATCTGAGAATCAAAGGGAAGGGAGGAGGAGTGGAGAGGAGGAGAGGAGTGGAAAGGAGAAAGAGGACAGTGCTTGGGGTGCAGAGTCGAGGGGAAAGCAGGGGAAGGCAAGATAGGAGGGAGGGGGTGAAAGATGACGTTACTGGAAATCCTCTGGTTGACTTACTGGAGAGCATTAACGCTTCTTTTATTTATTTTATTTTGATGTGTGCTTTTTTTCTCACAGATTCCAGCATGTTAAGCAGTGAAAGAGGGGAAAGGAGAGAGAGAGAGAGAGAGAGAGAGAGAGAGAGAGAGAGAGAGAGAGAGAGAGAGAGAGAGAGAGAGAGAGAGAGAGAGAGAGAGAGAGAGAGAGAGAGAGAGAGAGAGAGAGAGAGAGAGAGACAGAGAGAGAAACAGAGAGAGAAACAGAGAGAGAAACAGAGAGAGAAACAGAGAGAAACAGAGAGAGAAACAGAGAGGGGGGAGCTGAGAGAGAGAGAGGAGGGGGGAGCTGATCATTCTGTTTAATCACCATTTGGAAGAGGGCCAGATAGTCTGCGGTGATTGAGTGAGTGAGTGATTGAGGGAGGGAGGTAGAAAGAGAGAGAGAGACTAAAAGAGAGAGGGGGATGAGCCTGAGAGCTGAGCCCCTTTAAACAGCTTGGAGCAAAGCAGCGTGAATGTGTGTGTGTGTGTGTGTGTGTGTGTGTGTGTGTGTGTGTGTGTGTGTGTGTGTGTGTGTGTGTGTGTGTGTGTGTGTGTACACCAACGTGCGTCTGAGTGTGTGAGAGAGAGAGTGAGGCCCTGTAAATACCTGTGAATGCTGAATCCAGCAAGAATCTGGTCTCAGTGCGGAGTGGAGGGAGTGGAGGGAGCAATAGGAATCCATTTTAAAACTATGTGCATTAACTATACTTTCCCCCATAGATTAAGCACTCGGCATGAATAATTTAGCCACTCTTATGCTAATGGCTCATGAAAGTATCCCCTCTGTTCTGTGTTTTCTTCCCCCTCCAGAGCAACTATTCTCAGTTTTCAACAATAGCCCTGCCCAGAGACACTGATACTGTTTTCACAACAACCCCACAGACACCTGACTAGCACGGCCTGGACATGTAGTGACACAGCTTTACAACACATATGTAGACAACAACACCTTGGAGACCTCTTCATGTAGTAACGTTATACATGTAGGAAAGTAATGTAGTAAAGTCTATGCTACGGGTAGGCCAGGCCTGTGTAGGAAAGCTCTGTGTTTATCCAGTCTCCTGCTTTAGCTAGGGTGTCAATAAGGTGTGTGGTCACAGTGACTGACAGCCCAAATGCCAGTGAAAGCCACAGGCGGAAGGAGCACCAGGCACATTATGATAGCTCTTAATTTATTGTTAATGCGATCATTGTTGCCATCTAAGGGGTTTTGTAAGCAATCTATTGAGGGCAGGCTCCTCTTCCTAAACCTTTCATCCTGGCTGCTGCTGTCCTCATCCTGGCTGCCCTCACTTCATCCTCTTTCTTTCTTTCTTTCTTTCTTTCTTTCTTTCTTTCTTTCTTTCTTTCTTTCTTTCTTTCTTTCTTTCTTTCTTTCTATCTATCTATCTATCTATCTATCTATCTATCTATCTATCTATCTATCATCTATCTATCTATCTATCTATCTATCTATCTATCTATCTATCTATCTATCTATCTATCTATCTATCTATCTATCTATCTATCTATCTATCTATCTATCTATCTATCTATCTATCTATCTATCTATCTATCTATCTATCTCTCTCTCTCTCTCTCTCTCTCTCTCTCTCTCTCTCTCTCTCTCTCTCTCTCTCGCTCTCTCTCTTTCGTTCTATCCTTCTTGAGTATCTCTCTCTCTCTGCTCTCTGTTTTGTTGTGAAGGAGGAGGAGGGAAGTATAGTCTGTGTGTTTACACCCTTGCTGCTGTGGTGTTGTGTTGTGGTGAGGTAGGGGCACTGTGTAAAAGTTATCAGTCCTCTAACAGCTGGGAGTGACGGCCATGAAACAGCAGGGTCCAGTTCTGCTTTACTGTTTATCTGTTGTTTATGGGCCAGTATTCAGCTTTAATTACTACTCTAAATTAAACTCTAACAGGCACCCAGAGACAGCCAACTAGAACGCACACACACAGGGGTAGGAACAGCAGCCACAAAAATGCAACAAGGCTTCCATCTTGCATTTTTAGCTGAGTCGCTGGCTTCGTTTCTGTTGTGGTTTCCTTTTTCTTCCCTTATGTTTTGGGGGACTTCATTTGAGCACACAGTAAAGCTGTACCCGGGCCTTGGAAAAAGAGAAAAAGAAGCCAAAGGTCTGGAAACTGCCAGATGTAGCAGGCCTTGTTTGCGCTGCGCTAGCTGGGGCTTTCTGGGTTTGGCCAGGGAGCTGTGTCCCCACCAGGAATTACCCCCCTCTGGAGAGCTCAACCACAATGGCCCTGCCTAGAGGGGCCCCTGGCCAGGGATGGGGGCCCCTGGCCAGGGATGGGAGAGCTGCACACACTCCACCACCACCAGGGCTAGCACGCTCCACCGAGCCCCACCACTCTCTCTCTCCCTCAACCTCTCTCTCTGTCCCTCAACCTCTCTCTCTCGCTCCCGCAACCACTTTCTCTATCTCCCTCAACCTCTCTCTCTCTCTCTCAACCTCTCTCTCTCTCCCTCAACCTCTATCTTTCTCTCTCTGCACCTCTCAGGGGAGTCTGTGTTGCTGCAGAACATGGAGGATTGTTCAATTGCTGAGAAAATGTACAAAACGTTTTAAATTTCTGCTGGGCCTTTTGGTAGTAAAAAGGGGGGAATGGTATGGAGAGGCCTTTTGCTCACCACTCAAGATGTCAACATGGATTTAGTTTTCATGCATAGCTAATAATTATAGGAGCGGACTGAAGAGAGGGCGGGAGGGAGGGCGAGGGAGGGCGAGCTTCCCTACCTTGAAGTTGTATCAGTAGTGAGGATTTACTGTAGTTGAGTGAGTCTGTGAGTGTATCTGACTGTACAATGTTTGGCATGGACATGAAGTGGAGTATGCTTCATCCCTTTCCAGCTCAAACACACTTCGGGTGTTGTAAACTGATAATGGCCACCTTCTTGGAAATAACTCCTATTTTTCAACAGCCACTGACATCAGATTTGACTTACTACTACTTCATTGACGTTTCTGGTGTCTCAAGATAAGCTCAGAAGAAATCAAAAGAGCTGCTAATCAAAAGAGCTGCAAGCTGAGCCAACACTGATAGTCTGATAGTGGAGAGCACTGAGCTGCAATCTGTAAGGAAGCCTATTGAAACTTCTCCCATGCACCACTGCTGTTTATCAAGCTAGAACACAGGGAGTTCTGCTCACAGACAATAAGTAAGACTGCAGAATTTGCCCCGAAGGTGATAATTCATATTTTCGTTTTTGGAAAGAAATTCAGAGTTTAAAAAAAGTGTGTGAGCGAATGAGGTGGAGGAGGCAGAGGGGGGTTAGCAAGCCTGTGTGCTGTACCCAAACCCTCTCTCCAACGTGTCAAAACCTTAACTGGCAATCTCTACTGACAGCTACGAGCATGCTTCACCTTGCTTAACTGTTTCAAAATAAATTATTCCTTAAGAGGGGCTACACATATTTTCTCACTGGTTAAAATGTTTTCTGGCAGGGGTTCAGAATAATGCTCAGTGCCGAGATACAAGCGATAGATTACGTTGTTACGAATGTACATTTTCTCGAGGCCTTTCTCTACACTCACACACTCTCTCTCTCTCTCTATGAGGGAGGGAAAGGTATGAGAGGTGTATGCTGTACTGTATTTTACCTAACAGGAACTATAAACTGTCAAAGTGATGACTGATTAACACGAGGAGGAAAACAATAGGAGAATTCACACTCGCCAACACATCCACTCAGCCATTGTCAGAGACCCCCTGTGTAGGTTATATAAATCAGGAATATTTCAACACTCACTAGAAAACATAAGACTCAAAAGGGTGGCCTTAAGACTTCTCATTTAAAAGAAATGGAGCGATTCTTTAAAGCCCCACACATCTTTTAACCTGCAGTGGGCTAAATCAGGGCCACACAGTGATTCTTGGTAGTCTTAAACAAATCTACTTTGAAACAAAAGTACACACCTCACACACATGGTAATGTGCTTACAGAAAAGTAGACACCTGTACCATATCAGATATAGAGTTGAAATGTATACAGTTTTGAGTTTGTCTCCCAATATTACACTTTATATACATCACAGAAGACTGAAATATAACAAAACTGTTTGACATACACTACCGTTCAAAAGTTTGGGGTCAATTAGAAATGTCCTTGTTTTCGAAAGAAACTCACTTTTTTTGTCCATTAAAATAACATCAAATTGATCAGAAATACAGTGTAGACATTGTTAATGTTGTAAATGGCTATTGTAGCTGGAAATGGCTTATTTTTTATGGAATATCTACATAGGCGTACAGAGGCCCATTATCAGCAACCATCAGTCCTGTGATCCAATGGCACGTTGTGTTTGCTAATACAAGTTTATCATTTTAAAAGGCTAATGGATCATTAGAAAACCCTTTTGCAATTATGTTAGCACAGCTGAAAACTGTTGTGCTGATTAAAGAAGCAATAAAACTGGCCTTCTTAAGACTAGTTGAATATCTGGAGAATCAGCAATTGTGGGTTCGATTACAGGCTCAAAATGGCCAGAAACAAATAACTTTCTTCTGAAACTCGTCAGTCTATTCTTGTTCTGAGAAATGGAAGGCTATTCCATGCGAGAAATTGGCAAGAAACTGAAGATCTTGTACAATGCTGTGCACTACTCCCTTCACAGAACAGTGCAAACTGGCTCTAACCAGAATAGAAAGAGGAGTGGGAGGCCCCGGTGCACAACTGAGCAAGAGGACAAATACATTAGAGTGTCGCCTCACAGGTCCTCAACTGGCAGCTTCATTAAATAGTACCCGCAAAACACCAGTCTCAACGTCAACAGTGAAGAAGTGACTCTGGGATGCTGACCTTCTAGGCAGAGTTGCAAAGAAAAAGCCATATCTCAGACTGGCCAATAAATAGAAAAGATTAAGATGGGCAGTCTGAGATATGGCTTTTTCTTTGCAACTCTGCCTAGAAGGTCAACATCTCGGAGTCGCCTCTCACTGTTGACATTGAGACTGGTGTTTTGCGGGTACTATTTAATGAAGCTGCCAGTTGAGGACCTGTGAGGCGGCTGTTTCTCAAACTAGACACTCTAATGTATTTGTCCTCTTGCTCAGTTGTGCACCGGGGCCTCCCACTCCTCTTTCTATTCTGGTTAGAGCCAGTTTGTGCTGTTCTGTGAAGGGAGTAGTACACAGCGTTGTACGAGATCTTGGTTACTGATAATCAGCCGTTTCCTGCTACAATAGCCATTTACAACATGAACAATGTCTACACTGTATTTCTGATCAATTTGATGTAATTTTAATGGACCAAAAAAATATATATATTTCGAAAACAAGAACATTTGTAAGTGACCCCAAACTTTTGAACGGTAGTGTAGAAACACCGGATTTCCGTCGTACATTTTTTATAATTCTTTATGAATTATTAAATTATGAAAAATATTAATAACTTTCCACCCATGAGGCCAAAGAGGGCGCTTTTGGTCATTGACTGCAGGAAAGGGCTACAAGTGTTTGCAGAAAAGGATGATTCGGTTGTGTTTTTTTTTTTTTGTTCCTTCCACCTCGCTGACTCTCTCTCTCTCTTTCTCGCTCTCCCTCTGCCCCCTTTCTTTCCTTTCTTTCTTTCTTTCTTTCTTTCTTTCTTTCTTTCTTTCTTTCTTTCTTTCTTTCTTTCTTTCTTTCTTTCTACAGTACCTCAACCTCCACCCGTTTTAACAGAGGCTAACCTGTTAAATACCTAATTAATTAGGTGAGGCACACGTTTGTCTCTTTCTCTGTAGGCTTAAGTGTTCAGACTAAGGAGTGTATTTTTCTAACGTGGAAATATAGTTGAGATGGGAAGGCTATCCATGCATGGAGAGGAGTAGAGTGGAGGGGAGAGGACAGGGGGCTCTGTCAGAGTGAAAGGGCCAGAGTCGTGAGTCAGGGGGAGCTTCAAGCGTAAACGTAATTGCAAGAATGTGAAAAATGAGGCGGCTGGGCTCCCGAGCGGAGCTAAAGGTCAGAGCGCACCTCACACTAAACAACTGGCTGGAGGACGGCCTCATTAGACCATTAAATCAGCTGCCTCCTCTCTCTCGCTCCTTTCTCTCTTATTTTTTCTCATTCATACACTTTTTTTCTCTCCGTCTTGATTTTCTCTCCTCATTTTCCTTACTCTCTGTTTTCTACTCCTTTCTCTCTACACCTCCTCGTTTTGTCATCTATTTTTCTCTCTCCTCTTTCTTTTGTTCTATCCCCCTCCTCCATCTTTTCCTTGGGTCAGAGGGTTTTTTTCACTAAGGGGTTTGAGCTTGAGGTATGTACAGCATTTAGCCCCTTTTGGTCTGGGACAGGGAGGCCCAGGTCTGGTCTGGGTCCTACTTGGCCCAGTGCTCAGCGTTGTACGGTAACTGCCTTGGCCCATATTGATCAGCTGTTACTGGATCCGGTGATGAGAGGAGTCGATAAGTGCTCTGTGGATTACAGGTCACTTGTACTTATGTGTGTAAAATAATCAATAGGCAGTGCATTTCTTTCTACTCCCTCCCTCACTCTATTATCTCTCTTCCTTGTGCAACCCTCTTTTCTGCATCACTTAGTCTCTATAACTCCCTGTACTGGCTTTGAAGGGATGACCAACAATGAGAAGGTACAGTATATTCAATAAACCTGAATTTAACAAATAAATATTTTGACAGATGTACAGTAGCTACACTGGTTTCTAAAAAGGGGTTCAATATTTGAACTAAATCTCAGAGCTACTGTCCACCTTGCTAGACACAGGCCACAGTGACTGGCCAGGCCCTCTCTAATTCGCGGTGCACCTCGAGAACCAGAGCTACTGTCAAGGCCAAGCACCTTCCGCTCAGCCAGTCAGCTGCCTTTGATGCAACTAGTCCTGACATGGGCCCACCACAAAGGTCTACTCTCGGAGTGTCTCTGTGGTCAGTAATGGTTCAGCAGCACAGCCACTCCGACAGGCCCACAGACTCAGACAGACTCTATGATTAAACCAGCACAACCACAGAACACACACACACCATCGATACATTTGATTGCATATCGGCAAAATGATAGCCGTGATTGGACATGACAAGCATCTGGCCTGTTGTGGAGACAGACTGTGTGAGGGTGAAGAGTGTGTGTGTGACACACACACACACTGCCGCCAGTAAAAGGAGATCTGACTGCAACAGAGAACATTGAAAACAACGGCAGTACAAGAAAGGAAAGGCTAGTGGCTAATCACCACTGTTGTCTTAGCAAAGACACTATTAAGATAACAGAGTTGAATCCCTTATTCATGAATTGAAACAAGTTTGTTAGTTCTGTTTTGGTGTGATGCCTTGTGTTGATGTCTTCGTTTGAATACTTCAACAAATGTGAATACTAGAAAATCAAAACAGTGTAACTATCCAAAATGCAGACTCACAGACATGATTTGCATTATAACTATAATAGAGTGTACAGATTGTTCTTTTTAATGCATTTTGGCAGGCTGGCTGGCAAGCAGTCCATCCAGACTAGAGCCAGATAAAGTTCTTCTGAGCTGTAATTAGGCTTGTCGCGCTAGCAACGTTAATATGTTTTAAATGCTAGTGAGAACTGGCAGAAATATCCTATTAATCGCCAGCTTTTCTTAGCGCTCTGTTCAACTCCACCCCTAAATAGCTACAGTTTACAGCAGTTAATAATGTGCTGTGTGTGTGTGTGTGTGTGTGTGTGTGCGTGTGTGAGAGAAAATTGACACTTTCTAATGAGGAGTAAGTGTCAATGCCATCCATTTATTCTAGTTTTATAAAGTGGTGGGTTGGCAAATCCTTCAAATATTACATTACGTTCGTGTGTGTGTGTGGGTGTGTGCATGCGTGCATACCTGTGTGCGTGTGTGTGTGCTGGCTCACCTTGTTCGCTGCTGTTGTCGCCGCTCTGTGAAGCGTGGCCCCCGCTGGAGGGCCCTGGTGTGCCGGCCGAGTGTGTGGAGGTGGCGTCATCGTGGTCTCTCCAGGAAGCTGGGTTCTGTATGGGGTTTTACAAAAGAAAGAGAGAGAGAAAGAGAGAGGGATCCATCCATCCGTCCGCATACCCCATCCAAACCGCAAACCAGGAGAGGAGAGCAGGAAGTAGGAGGAGGGGGGAAAGAGCGCGGAGACCACATGAGTATGTTGGAAACGTGAGAGTGACATCTGTAAGAGTCTACAGTGCAGTGAGGTTCTCTGACTGCTTACATTCCTTGGGAAAGCTCCACTCACTCCCCCTAGCACACGATCAACAACACCACTACAATCAAAGGCAGAAAGAAAAAAGCCACGTGCACTAATCCAGCTGGCACTGAAGTCTAAACTCTGCAATCACACAGTTTCATTAATACATTAGAGCACACAACACAGCGAAGACAGTTAATGTGGTGTCTGATTTTGAACGTTGCAGGCAGGGCGCTCGCTGAAGAATTGTCTAAACACATATGGCCGGGCCCCATGGAGTTAGTTTATACCGTAACCAATTGAGACTTCCGTGTCAAGTGAGAAATATCGAGGTAAGAAGTCTAAATACACCACAAGAGCTATTCATCATTAGCACTGTCAGAAATGAAAATAGGATTCTCCCTCTAATCTGCCAAACAATGCACACACACATACCCCCACACAGAGAGAGAGACATACACACCCACAGATACACACACATTCAGAGAAAGCTCAGAGCACTCCTACAGAGACAACTGGCTCCAATAGTGGTATAGTTTGTACAAAAAAAACTTCCAACTCATAAGTAGAGTTTCTCCTCCCTCTCTCTCCTTCCTCTCTCTCCTTCCTCTCTCTCCTTCCTTTCTCTCCTCCCTCTCTCTCCTTCCTCTCTCTCCTTCCTCTCTCTCCTCCCTCTCTCTCCTCCCTCTCTCTCCTTCCTCTCTCTCCTTCCTCTCTCTCCTCCATTTCTCTCTCTATCCTCCTTCTCTCTTTCCTGGTCATTCCCAGTTCCCTGCTGGTCCGGACCGGGGAACAGGCGTTCTACAGTACAGTACAGGAAAGGCTTTATCAGTGCCACACGAAGGCAGGCTAGAAGTGGAATTTCCTCTGCCATTCACACCACAGAGGGACAGACTGACCACGTCACCCCTATACACACAGCACAGACAGAGATATGAGTCACACACACACACATTTACATTCACACAGACATCGCACACACACACCATAACACACACACACACACACACACACACATACAAACAAAGTCTATCCCAACTTAACTTGTCACCTTTTAACACAATGAGAAAATGTTGGCCAACATCGGTGCAACGTTGTCTGGGGCCCTAGAGAAGCAGCCCCTTGAAAGGAGCCCAAGCCAAACAAGCACAGGCCTGCACCAAGGCTTCCCACAAACCTTAGTCCACTTCTCCCCGCTATTTTTTTTTTGTCTCAAACACACAAACACACATACATATATTAAAAGCAGGGGGGAAAGTACACGCCACAGAACTTTTTCAAAAGAGCCAGTTTTTACCAATCACCCTAAGCTCAGTAGTGATCCTGCTTAACTTTCGCCTGCTAGTGAGGCTGCCCCGGTTTGAGTGAGCTGTTCTGGGGGAGGACAGACAGGAGAGTGCCTGGAGGGGAGTTCACGCGGACAGGCTATGAGACAGCAGCACAGAGTGGTTAGCTGACTGGCTGGCTGGTTCCCTTGGGTGCCTGGTCCTTATGTGCTGCTGCTCCGGCTCTGGCTGTGCCTACGAGCAGCTCAGCGGCCCTCCTTTTATCTGGTACGTTTTCAGGGAGGAAGGCTGTGTTCTCAAACAGCTCGGAGCGGAGCGGCAAACAGCAGACAGACACAGCCCCTTCAGCCCCAGCACTCCACTACAACCCCTCTCAGCGTCAGCTGTTCTCCGGATGGCAATCATATAAAGAGCTGGGAGAATTACCCAGAAGAGGAGAGGAGGTGGGGGGAATAAGGCAGGCCGAACAATAGCCCCTGCGTGGGTTTTAGCCCTTCTGAATGAGGGAGTGGAAAAGAGGTGGGCTTTAATGCATCCAAGAGTCTTCGTTTACAATTATCTGCATATTTTTTACATAGAGGGTAACAACACTAACGTGAGCCATCTTATTACACTTTTATTAAGTCTCATGAGCCAATGTCATAAAAAAGGAAGGGTAGGTAAAGGGAGGGAGGGAGGGAGGCTGAGACGGAGAGGGAGAGGGAGAGGGAGAGGGAGAGGGAGAGGGAGAGGGAGAGGGAGAGGGAGAGGGAGAGGGAGAGGGAGATAGACTGAGAGAGAGACAGAGAGACTGAGAGCGAGAAAGGAATAGCGACAGAGACAGATAAATAGTGTCTCCATTCTCGGGGGCCATGAAGTCCAAACCCCAGCCACCAGAAATGCCGCCGATTCGTTTATAAAGAGGCTGAAAATGTGTCTCGGCGGGACGCAGCCTCAAGAGCCCAGGCAGTGTATGATATATTTAGCCAGAGCCAGGCACCATAGACTCCAAATGGCTCTTGTTGTTCTAAGGAAAGAAAACGACTGGGTTCCACTTGGTGATCACTGAACCACCCATTGCCGGCCAGACTGACTACTATACTGTATGCTAACTCACTCACTGACTCTCTGACTCTCTCTCTATCTCTCGCTCTCTCCACAACACTGCAGCCAGTAAGGACAGCCTCTGATCTGATGGCCAGCTAGGCCAGGGCACCACACAGATTTAATCCAACAGCTGAATCGATAGGACTTAATTTAGCTATCATTGCACAGTAATGTGTAATTTTAATGGCTCTGGTACTAAATTAAATTCAGAGACAGCTTAGCTAATGGGAGTGATATTTGGCAGTTATTTGCTAGCCAGAAGTACAGTAAATGGAAGCTTGGCTAGGGATCTAGGCCTTGGACTAAACTAGGCCCTATTGGTTACTGTAACATAAGCAAAGACCAAACAACTGTAGGAATATTATGTAAGGCCAAACATATGCTTATGTTTTCATTTGGTCAAACTCAGTATGCGTAGCTGTCACTCACCTCTCATTAATAACCGCTCTCACACAACATGGCAACAAAAATCACAACACTGGCATTAACTTTCCACACTCGACAGGGCGACAAAAGCAATAGCCTTCCTTTCCCTGCCGTGAATTATTCAGTGAACCTCTCCGAGCTATGAAAGGTGAGCGCACGCCGAGGCCTGCATTACCAATACACAGACAGACAGACAGACACACACACACACACACACACACACACACACACACACGAGAGATATCAGGCCTCCCATGAGTCCATTAAAGTTCAAACAAGCCGTAAAAAAAAACTACTTCACCCAAAAGGGTCTTTCTTCATCAATCTAAAAACCAAGATCACAAAAAATATATATCTAATGCCTGTAGCACCACATCATGTGACTATTCCCTGTAGCTTGGCATAATTAGGAGTCCATGCTCTTCTCTAATTGTGTTAAAGAGCACTGTTACCAGGAGGAGAGACGAGAGCAGCAACGAGCAAACACAACACACAGCGCAGACAGGCACACAGGCAGACAGACAGGCAGGCAGACAGACTGGCAGGGAGACAGGCAGGGAGACAGACAGACAGGCAGGCAGGGAGACAGGCAGACAGACAGGCAGACCGTCTGACAGGCAGACAGGCGGACAGGTAGGCAGACAGGCTGCACAATAGATAGACTAGATGGAAAAGAAGATACAAGGCAGGTCTCCCGGGGCTGCCTTCTCTATTTGCTGAGGTTAGCGACTCACAGCTGATAATGCATGTTGTAATTAATATAAAAGCAGGAGACAATATGTAGTGCATCAGGGCCACAGGAGAACAACTCACTCCTCCACTCCTGTTGGCCTCCTTTTCTCATTTACATACACCTACCTATCACATCAATTTCACTGGGGGTTTTTTCTTCAGTAGATCCCTTGGACTTTCAAATGCAATTGATTTAGCACTGTCATTGAATTTTGTTCAAATTCCCAAGATACCTACTGAAAACGAGAAAGGGGGACTGAAAAATAGGTATAATGCAGAGTGAGGCGGGGGACTACACTGGTGTAGTGTATACTGTAGCACCACTTCTTGCAACGGCTGGGCCTGGGAGGCTCCTCTACTGAACATGTCCCATATTGCTGACACACCAGAAACTTAAATCATCATAAATCATAGCCAGCTGACATTTCAAGACGCATCTTGCCACACCGCATAAGCAGTTAAAGTCCTTGCACATTTTTGTCGAATTTAACACTTAATTATATACACGCCAAAAAAAGATGTTCAAAAGTGAAGGTGTTCTTCTAGTAAACAACTGAGCATTTTACAACACCTACAATTATCCTCCAAGAATAAAAATGAAACATTCATTAAGCATCTAATAATTCACCATTGTGTGTTTTAAGAGACAGGCGTGGGTGGCTGGCTGTGTGTACAGTGCAGAATTTACTTCAGGGCAAAATAAGTCTTCATTGCACTGAATGGCACATTACATGTGCAATCATTCCATCAGAAAGCACAGATAAAAACTTGATTACACACCATTGCGCTCTATGTGATTTACGATTTATTTTGTAAAAATCACGACAGCTGTGATGGAAACAGGAAGTTTTGGTACAATTTTATAAATGCCGACCGACAATTTGTTCATTCGACATGGTGGGATCTTTTTGTGTCGGTAAAATTAGTTATGCGAGAAATGGCGGTGAAAACGCCTTTATGTGCACATACTGATATAATAACCATCCTATTGAAGTAGACGTGGAGGTGTGTGGTCCTTTCACTACGACTCGGGAAACCATGCAGTTTATTCGGCTACAGATGAAATAAGATATGATGAACTTCACAGGGTGGTGAAAGTGCACGGTGATGAGCTTAATGCTCCTTTACAATAGATATGGAGGGTCTTATTCTGGTGACATGATGGTCAAAGCTTGGCTGCCATTTGACAAACTAAAATAATCTCATAATGTAGGATATACCCACACAGTATCTGCAAGCTGTTGGCTAGATCACTTGTGCCAATACAAGAGTGGGCACATTCGCTATATAACACAAACATTTTTGTAAAGTTGAAAATGCGATGGAAACCCATTTATCTTGTATTTTTTATTCGGTACATGGGAATTTTACTGCAAAAGTAATTTTTATGTGCACTACGTCATCACGCACAGACTTTTATCCACATCAAGTCAAATTGATGGAAACACATCTCTGTAAAATGCGCATATTTTATTAATGCCGATATTTCCATATTCACATGAAAATCTGTCGCCAATTGGATGGAAACCTAGCTACTGACTCACAAACATGAGAGCATAACTCCTCAATCTGACAACTGATCGATAAAAAAACACATCTACAACACACATGACAACATCTTAGAATACAATCGAAATATTTCAAATTACAAAACAACAATAAAAGTATTGCTCTTATACACCCCTGAGCAGTAGTTTTTATGAATATGCATGACATGAGGTGCAATAGGTGTAAAACAGTGGAGTATCCTCAGAGGAGGAAGGGGAGGACCAGGAATTTAATAAAAATAAAAATACTGAAACATTAAAAAAGCTATTATTTTTTAGATAAAACTATACTAAATATATTCACGTCACCAAATAACTGATTTAAACACACTGTTTTGTAATGAAGATCTACAGTAGCTTCAACAGCACTTTATAGGGTAGCACCATGGTGTAGCCGGAGGAGAGATATTTTCGCCTCCTCTGGGTATATTGACTTCAATACAAATCTTAGGAGGCTCATGGTTCTCACCCCCTTCCATAGACTTACAAAGTAATTATGACGACTTCTGGAGGACGTCCTCCAACCTAACAGAGCTCTTGCAGCATTAACTGACACAATCAAAGGATCAGCGAATGAATCTAGTACTGAAAGCATAAGCTACAGCTAGCTAGCACAGCAGTGCATAAAATGTGGTGAGTAGTTGATTCAAAGAGAGAAAAATACAATAATTGAACCGTTTTTAACTAATTAATTTCTTCCAAAATTAAAGAGAAGCAGCAGAGAGCGATTGCGATAGCTATATTTTATTTTGTAGTCTTTTTTCAATTTCACCTACTTATCTAGCTAGCGAATGCAGCTAATTTAGCCTACTCAACAACCTGACTCAAACAGAGAGGAATGCTATTTATGTTAGCTAGCTGGCTAAGAATATCCAACACTCCAACTCTTCCAAGTCAAAATAGACTTTCGGTTTTATAAATGTATTGCCACTGGGGACCGCCGGTGTAACTGCTAAACTGCATGCTGTACACTGTACCTCGTGATTGTACACTTGGATTGGATTGTGGGTTTACTAACGTGTTAGTTCTAGTAGCAATATTGACTATGACGTTAGCTAATATGGTGACAACGATGAAGGCTGTGTGTAGCGGTTAGCGGTTATGGTATGAAGGTTTGGCTTGGAGATAAACTTGGGTGGTATACCGTATACCGGGATTTTTGGAAATAGCCACGGGATGGTTTTTCAATACCGTCAATACCATTGAAACTATTTGTTTGAAGTCTTTCAATTCATTTCAATATTTGTAGTTACTTTTTAAGTAAATACCTGAAGTCAACTTGTGCAATACATTAGGAGATTTAGCATGTCCCGTTCTTAATTTCACCTGTCTCATTATTTTACATTATGAAGCTTACCGTAGTTCCCCAGAACAGTTAAGCCAGTCACGTGTTTGTTTGTAAATCCGGAAGAAAGGGAGGGCAGGTGAGTCCAGCTGACAGGGGTCGTGTATTATATTGAAAGTCAACAGTGTTTTCTTGCTTCACTAGAGTGATCAGGGACGTGCAACTATAGTTTTCCTTCACATGAAATACATTTGTGCAACACATTTGGCAGAAAATAGCTTCATTTTCATCAGATGACAAAAGAAGTGCAATGCTATTTGGCTGGCTGCCACACAAGGAAATGAGTTTACGATTAAAAAGCAAGGTATTTTTTTCTAAAAACGATGTATAGCCATCATATTTCTAATGTTTCTCATAGAAAGAATATAGCCAGCTACATTTCCTAATGTTTTGCTTAAAGTTAATCTTCCATTTTACTGGAGAAAAGTAGGCTGGCTACACCAAGAAAAGTACAGTAGCTACACATCAGTCAGCGCAATGCCCATTCCTGAATTCTCATTTGAGTTGAGAAGTGCAACTGAAGCACAAAATTAGTCTGATGCCAAGCGGAAATTACAATAAGAAGCATTTTACATCTGCATTTACAAAACACAGCAAGATATTTCTTACGCGTTTTATATTTTTTTCCTGTGTGAAAAACGCAGAATTCTTCATGAACACGACCCCTAAATTTAACTTGCTAGTTAATCTAAGCAAGTGGCTGAATTAATAAAGTGATGTGGCATCATATTGTGTTAGCTTTCTGCCGTGTTTGAGAAGTCAAAGCCCTTCGGATGAGTTATTTGTACAGTTGCCACCATCTTGAGTACCTTGCTGCTTTTTCTCCTCTCAGTTCTCACCCGTCTGCTCCTCCCCAACTTCTCAGGCAGGCCCGATTCCCTAGCAACTCCAGACTCCACACAGACACAACGTGTAGCCTACACATGCTGCTCCAGAGCCAGTACTGTTCTTCCTTCAGACAATCATGCGTAAAAAATTTGTTTATTTGCACGTCTCTCGTTCACATTCACCAGTAGGTGTCCAAACTCACCAAAAATTAAATTCTTACCTATATATGTATAACTTTATGAGCTGGATTGCCTGTCTTTGCAATTCGTTTATTTTTGTTCGCGCTCGTTAGCATATTTAGCTACCAGCCTCCATTAAAATGAGCTATTACTTGTTCTACTTTTGTTAGCATTCTGGTAATAGATGCCCAATGGGCTTTTTTTGTTTTGTTTATTTGGCGCCCCCTTGTGTACTAAGCTTGTAATACCGTATATTCAGGTATGAGAGAAGGACGGTGTGATGACATGAAAATCTGGATACTGCCCAACCCTACTTGGGGAGGGGTTTTCGCCTGGTCAAATACAGCTGTTGTGTTGTGCACTGAAGTCCACAAGCGAAGGGAAAATGTGAGGGGAGGAAAGAGCATAGATGTGATCATGCTGTTTGTATGGCTGCTATGAAAGTGCACTGTGGGTGATCAGGGGTGTATTCATTCCGCCGATTCTGTTGCAAAACATTTCTTAAACGGTAGCAAATGGAACGAAACGGGGATGGACCTACAGTGGAGAGAACAAGTATTTGATACACTGCCGATTTTGCAGGTTTTCCTACTTACAAAGCATGTAGAGGTCTGTAATTTTTATCATAGGTACACTTCAACTGTGAGAGACGGAATCTAAAACAAAAATCCAGAAAATCACATTGTATGATTTTTAAGTAATTCATTTGCATTTTATTGCATGACATAAGTATTTGATCACCTACCAACCAGTAAGAATTCTGGCTCTCACAGACCTGTTAGTTTTTCTTTAAGAAGCCCTCCTGTTCTCCACTCATTACCTGTATTAACTGCACCTGTTTGAACTTGTTACCTGTAAAAAAGACACCTGTCCACACACTCAATCAAACAGACTCCAACCTCTCCACAATGGCCAAGACCAGAGAGCTGTATAAGGACATCAGGGATAAAATTGTAGACCTGCACAAGGCTGGGATGGGCTACAGGACAATAGGCAAGCAGCTTGGTGAGAAGGCAACAACTGTTGCCGCAATTATTAGAAAATGGAAGAAGTTCAATATGACGGTCAATCACCCTCGGTCTGGGGCTCCATGCAAGATCTCACCTCGTGGGGCATCAATGATCATGAGGAAGGTGAGGGATCAGCCCAGAACTACACAGCAGAACCTGGTCAATGACCTGAAGAGAGCTGGGACCACAGTCTCAAAGAAAACCATTAGTAACACACTACGCCGTCATGGATTAAAATCCTGCAGCGCACGCAAGGTCCCCCTGCTCAAGCCAGCGCATGTCCAGGCCCGTCTGAAGTTTGCCAATGACCATCTGGATGATCCAGAGGAGGAATGGGAGAAGGTCATGTGGTCTGATGAGACAAAAATAGAGCTTTTTGGTCTAAACTCCACTCGCCGTGTTTGGAGGAAGAAGAAGGATGAGTACAACCCCAAGAACACCATCCCAACCGTGAAGCATGGAGGTGGAAACATCATTCTTTGGGGATGCTTTTCTGCAAAGGGGACATGACGACTGCACCGTATTGAGGGGAGGATGGATGGGGCCATGTATCGCGAGATCTTGGCCAACAACCTCAGTAAGAGCATTGAAGTTGGGTCGTGGCTGGGTCTTCCAGCATGACAATGACCCGAAACACACAGCCAGGGCAACTAAGGAGTGGCTCCGTAAGAAGCATCTCAAGGTCCTGGAGTGGCCTAGCCAGTCTCCAGACCTGAACCCAATAGAAAATCTTTGGAGGGAGCTGAAAGTCCATTTTGCCCATCGACAGCCCCGAAACCTGAAGGATCTGGAGAAGGTCTGTATGGAGGAGTGGGCCAAAATCCCTGCTGCAGTGTGTGCAAACCTGGTCAAGACCTACAGGAAACGTATGATCTCTGTAATTGCAAACAAAGGTTTCTGTACCAAATATTAAGTTCTGCTTTTCTGATGTATCAAATACTTGTGTCATGCAATAAAATGCAAATTAATTACCTAAAAATCATACAATGTGATTTTCTGGATTTTTGTTTTAGATTCCGTCTCTCACAGTTGAAGTGTACCTATGATAAAAAATTACAGACCTCTACATGCTTTGTAAGTAGGAAAACCTGCAAAATCGGCAGTGTATCAAATACTTGTTCTCCCCACTGTACCTGAATTTGTCCAATAGAAACTCTCGTTTTAGTTGCAATATGGCTTTGCAACTGTTGGGACTAATGATTACACCCTAGATCAGCTAGGTGCAGAACAGAGTGTGCAAGGTGGGACTGAATGTGTCACTGTCTGTCACCTTGTCTCTCGACCTGTGTACCTACTTTCATTTGTAGGCTAGGTTGTAGCAACCTCATAATGGGTATAGGGCAAATTCAAGAATCATGTAGTAGCCTAAACCTATCGATGTTACATTGAGCTGGGTGAATGGAATATGAATGATAGTCATCCAATATGTTGTAATAGAAATAAGGTCATGCTCATTAAAAAATATATATATCCTCCCTAATTTTAAACGGCACCGACTGCCACTGGTGTAAAATGCAAATAAACGTACACATATCTTTAGAATATGATCATAGAACTACAACTTCGGGAATGTGTTTCAGTTCAGTTGTAGGTTGCATTGGCGTCTATGGTATGGGGCTAGGAGGGGGGGACGTGTGGGTAGCAGGGGTCTGGGGGACTGCAACAAGTGAGACTCTCTCTCCCTACTACCCATAGTGATTAGGCATGCCTGCCAACAGGCCCCTGCATCTGAACACTAATCAAATAGGAAACGTAGGCCCAGACATCCCATCATCACAAAACAATTGTCTGGAACAGTACAATCAGGCCACTCAACGACACATTGTATTGATGCGGGGGATCCAAACAAAGTCAGTCCGGTTGGCGAGAGCTACTTATATTAGAACAACTTCCAAAATGGAGAAATTCCACGGGTCAACAGCCCTGGAAGCTCGGGAGGCTAGACGAAGGCTACGCAGGGAGGCAGAGTGTACGATTATGGAGCAAGGAGCGTGTAGTACTAAAAGCATTGGAACATAAAGAAACAGGCCATTTATTACAAGTCCAATGATAACAACAGAAGCTACTGTATATTGTACAAGATATCATATTATTGGTATGAATCCTTGTCATCATCATGATCAATGTGTTTTTACAGCCCAAGCCATTACCAGAGAATGAAATGTAAACACTAGTGTTTTCTCTCTGGCCGTGCAGAGCTAAGATAACCTACACATAACCTTTGTGGGAACTACAACCAGCAGCCCTCAAGCGTTGAGAGAAAAACTGAGTGGCAGAAAGTCAACTCCCACAATATTCCTTCATAACAAACAAACTATGCACAAGTCATAAAAAAACTGTCTCAATAGCAATGTGCATGTGTTGGAGGAGAATGAAAATCTTAGCTAATATGTAGGCCTACTGATTGAAAAAGGCCATGCAAAAGACACGAGGAGGCACAAAGAACAAATTCATTAGAACAGATAATATTCAGCAACCATTAATTTTATTCGCCGCCTTAATTGGATGTAGCAAAGAGAAGACTGAAATGTAATTTAATTAATTAAAAGACAAGCGAGCACAGCGACTGACGAACGGTACCACGGCACTGATCGTTTGTTAAGATCCAGACAGGCCCTTGTTTTCACTATCCATGTGTAACATAACATTATCATTTTTTCCTGTGACAGGGGTGCTTGGTGGTGGCGGTGCTCGGGGGGTGGGGGGGGGTGGGGGGGGTCAGGACAGTCATAGAAAGCCAAAGTAAGAAATCAACATTACCACAAAGGCATCATCCCCTCTGACAATGGTATAATCCGATCAAAGACAATACAGCGTTGAAGTGTAAATACCACAGCACTAATCATTCTTATTAGGTTCTACCATCAGGTATGGAGGGAGAGAAACCAGGGAGGGAGAGGGAGAGAGGGAAAGCAGGAAAAACAAGCTCAAAGGGCTGTCTCCTTCGCAGTGAAGAACCTCATCATCTCCAGCAAGCCTAACTTTCACCAAATGAGAGGTAGCCATGGGCTATATATTAAAAATGCATATCAAAGCAAAGAAAAATGGACGTGAGAGATTCAAACTAAATAAATTAGCATATCTAACTATCAAATTGCCTTCCCTTCTCCAACTAGAAGAGAGGATAGAAATACATCATCAAACAGAGGCAAAATAAATAATACAATAAAACAAAACAAGTGTAGCTGCAACTGCTTGCCATCCCTACAGTACAAACACGTGTGTTGCTATATGCAGATTTCAATGTTGTGTTCACTCATATTAGTCCTCATCATATTTGGGACATATACAACTCAAACTACTAAAATCTGATATGGAAATGTGTGTGCATAATGTGGGGGACATAGCCATTAACTACAGAGTTTTAGGGCCTGGTTAAGCACAGGGCAGGAGAATATACACTCTACTGTTATAGGCCTAAATATCCTCTATTCTTCATGACACAAGACCTACAGTTTAAGCCATATTGTTTTCACTGCTATATCAGCAATTATATTTTGCACTGCATTTCACATTACTGTCAAGATGTACTGTATAATACAAAATCAGTGTAACAATAAATATATTATTAATAGTGATGTAGTGGTGACAAAATAGGTGGGTAAAGTCTGAACGTCAACACACTGTACAACATTGTGTAACGATTTAAAGCCTATCGTCAGTGTAAACTACAATGCACATGATTTTTGACATTTGCAAAAAGATAATCTGATAGCACATCCGTTATTAGCCTACAATTCGCACTACAGTTACAGCGCTATAGTCTCTTTGTAAACAAGGTATAGAAACGCACAAGCAACCTCCTGCTTTGGTAAAACTGTGCACAGCAATTAGCTGTAGTAAAATGTTCATTGAAGTCAGTATAAACGAGGCTAAAATAAATGACTTGTCAAGCACCTTCACGTTTGTTTATTGCTGCTCCTGATTTTCTTTATTGGCATATTTTTATTTCGCTAATTATGAAAATAATATTTCTCACAAGTGGACTCGATGACAATTGCTTAGGTTTAAACACTGCGAGGGAACATTGGAAATTGGCTTGAGTATATCAACCATCTGCCACGAAACTAAACAGGCTATCTAATCTCTTCAGTATAAACAACAGCATGCCTCACTTCTACACTTATTCTGATGAATTATCAACTGTACATTAGGCCTTTACAGTGCATCGATGCACCGGATAGATCTTCAAATGGGGGGAGCACTGCAAAACCACAGGGCGATCAATAAGAAACAATTAAACACATTAACACCAACAGCAAGTAACGTCATTGCTACACTACCAAGTCGTGAGGTAGGCCTATAATACCAAATTATGAATTTGACATTGATGGTAGCCCATAAGGTCTCCCACTGAATATGACTTTCTCCCTTTCTGCATCCAAATCCGACAGCTTTGTTACGCACGCTCCAAATCATTATCGTCTCTTATATTGTCTCCAGAAATTATGTCCTTGTCTTTTTAACATTAGGCCACTCCAAAAACGTGCTATTCTATTGTAATTATGAGCAAGAGATAATCGCTTTCACATTCACTGTCCAACAATCCACAATGTGCGCGGCGGCCATATACAAAGACTAGGCAAACCCCATAGCACACACACACTCTCCTTCTGTCACACACGCTCTCTATCACACAAACACACACTCACACACGCGCGCTCTCTCTCTCAAACACAGAGAAAAGCACACACACAAGCAGTTACTATACACACACGAATGCCCCTAATCAACAGACTAAAACAATAACTCACTGCATTGTATCACAACTGACTCTTGACCTAAAAATATCGATTTCCCAAATGCATCTGCAGCATGCATTTGCTGAAGGCCTACTGCTGAGGTCAACATAGGTGACAACACAGGCTAAACAGAGACTACAATGACAGTTCACACCATGTCAAATAATCAACTAATTACACCGTAAGTAAAACACATTTGAAACAACTTCTAACAACAATAAAATGTCTAATTCAATATCACCACCAACAAACAACGCTCATTCACATGCAACGCCGACGCTGTAACAGGCCTTTATAACTTTTTGATAAACTATTATAAAGATAGAAAATGTTGTATTACTTACGTGATCGGCTAGGTTGGTCGAAGATCCTGAGAGCTCTTCGTGGTCTGACTTCGAGCTGCCATCCCGCTCGTCAATAACTAGATCTATTGGCATTTTTCCTTTCAAACAACTGATGTATCGGTGGCAAAAATTGTCGCAGAGTTCGTGCACCTAGAACAAGGAGAAATACAGTTTTTCAGGATGGGGAAACGACGCAGGCAATCCAAGAATAGGCCCTAACTACAGTTATTGGGCATTATCGGCCAAGGCAAGGAAACAATAGTGAAATTGTTGCAGCGCTTATTATTCTCTTGAGACTAGAGCAACAAGTTGAACGGCAAAAAATAAACAGCATGCGTACACTCGACAGATAATAACCAGTGGAGGCCAAATTTCCAGACTTCAAATATGTGATATTAGCATAACAACAACGACAAAGCATTATCAATATGGTCAGTGTATTTATAGGCCCAAGAGTGTGAATTCAATTCAATCCAATCACTCTGAATTATATTATGAGTCTCTGTATGACAATTAAACATGATAGTATTTACATTTTTTTCATATGAATATTTGTCTCAGAATAATGTGTTACAGCTCATGCAATATGAACTAATTTTCAGCTAAATTCAAATATTGTCAAACTTTTACATTTGTGCAACAAACTAGGCTAGCCTACTATACGATTTATACGGGGCCACATGCATGCAGAATCTAATGCTGATCACGTCTCAAATACTATAATCACACAATACAAAATATTAATTGTAAAAATGTTTACCTTTTCTAATTCTAAAAGGTGAAATCGTAATACTTGTATGGCTTGTATCATCTGAAAACAGGAATAAACAAGAATAAAAATCTACATTTCTGGTGGCGTAAAATTATGAAAGTATAATGGTAAGCAAAATGCTACACATTATTTTATTTTCACTTCATAGAACAAAAACACACGTGCACTTTCTTTAAGTTTGTGCTATGGGGTTCTCGAGTAAAACAAAGTTATGCTTCCCACACTTATCGTGGTGTGTGATATTGTATAGGCTATTCATTTAAGATTTGGAAAATACAAATGTAGGATTATCTGACAACTGAATTAGGCAAGACACATTTGGTCAACCGAGCCAATTTATGTGAGCTACTTAGGCAGCGACTGAACTATGACAGCGGCAGATGCAGCCACATTGCTCCCAATGAGTGGCCATGGTGCATTGGAGCAGGATTCGCCCAGCGACAGTCCCAGCGCTTTTTAGCCTAATCACAGGCTTCCCTCTCGGCCTCCTGTAGGCACCGTAATGCTGTGCCACTCGAGACCCCTCAGAGCTTCCCCTTGTTCACTTCAAAGAAACCTATCTAACATCTGTGTTGTGCTTTTGCATCAAATCCTCACATATTTACTTTGCGATGCCGAGAACACAAGAGCATGATTTAAGTCCACAAAACAAGCTAAGTAAGAGTAACTAACAGTCACACCAACAAGGGAATTGAAAGGCAAATGGTGGTCCTGCATAGTGCTTACCAAATTGTCCAACTCTGGATTTGATGAAAATAAAGGTTTTTCTGCTCGGACCTACAATAACACCAAAGATGGGGGGTTAATTACTTCTTACAGGCGTCGAGTGCATTTAGTCATGAATCCATTCCAAAAATAATATTTGACTTTAGTGCAATAATAGGCTATTGTATAATAAATAAAACATAATTCAAAGTTCTATTACATTTGCATTTCATACGGTGTAAACATGAATGAGTCAATATCACCAATGAATTCACGTGTTAACTTCGACTGTATAGCCTATAACACACTTTTATTTTCAAATGTTCGACTTTAACTTAAAAATTCCCAAAAGTGAAATGTGTAAAAAGTTAACAAGTAGATACGTGTGCCATAAGCACTTGGAAAATCGTATTAGGTTTTTAGTAAATATATAAAAAATGACCTGTTTGGCAAAGACTGCAATGTCCTCGTTGAAGGAGTCGGAGGAGCAGACATCGCCGCCTGCTACCCCAGGCTCCCTCGGAGTGCACGTCGCCAGCTCGCACTTCTCAAAAACCAGCGCGAGCAGCGGGAATAATGGGTGACTGTAAGAGGGGAAACAGAGCCTGAGCACAACCCCGCATCCAGCGCCTCCACACAGGCTTAACACAAGCTAATCACACCGCAACACAGCAAGCTAAAGTTTAGCGTAAAACTAACGATGCTAGGAGTGTAAACAGTAAAAAATGTGTCAGGAATATAGACTATACTTGCCAAGGTTTTGACTAAGATAACTTTTTTGAAATGTAAATTCATCCATAAAGTAGCCTACTTTGTAAACAGCTTATGAATAAGCTATGTGCACATCGATGGCAAAATGCACTGTTTACAAGTTACACCATATGTGTTTGTCTTATATTTTTCCAATGTATTTTACGCACAGACACTAAAGCATTCACTAGTAATGGCATTTATAATGTTATGGGGATTATACCAAAAATATACTCCGAACATTCAACTGTTTACAAGTATCCATAACGATAATGTTGCGGTGTTCAAGCCAGTGTTACAATGTGCCAATAACATGTATCCTTCTATTTAATAAAGGCTTAGTTTTAATTGTACTATAATGGTTATCCATAATCCTTTTAAAATATAAGATATGATAATATCAGATGACTGATACACTTTAGACCTCTAGGTTTTGACAATACTTTTTCCAAACACAAAATAATGCTTGAAATTGTCTAAACTAAACTTGCTAATGCATATACTCTGGGTTAACTTTTGCAACAAGTAAAACTTCCATAAGTCAAATCACCCTGAAAGCCTAAAATAGATGAATAATAAGGTATGTAATTATAGTCCACCTACCCATAAATTTGATCTTTATCCCTCTTTAAAACATCGTTGACAGCGGAGCCCATGCTATTGGGCATAACGCTGGGATGGGGTGCATGAGCACCGTAGTGCTGGCTGGCATGGATCGGTGGTCCGTGGTTCAAGTGATGGACTTGGGGTAGCGGCCGTGGAGCATGCGGGTCTCCGTACATAGACGCCGGGAGCCCGACTCCGTCCATCCCACCATAATGGGCCAGCTCATCGTACTGGAATAAAACAACAACAAAGTCAGAGGATAGAAACTCACGCGTAAATGTGCCCAAAATGTACATATAGTTACATTGCAACATTGAAGTCACAGTTGGCTATAGTCAAAGCGATATAGTGAAACTACACAAGCATTGGAAAAAGTAGCCTAATCCTTGTGCCATTCCTGTTGCTTTGACAGAAAAGGCACTCGCCATGGCTAAACTATGAATACATTGATAAGGTTTGTAATTACCAAAAACATTCAAAAGTTCTGAATCCCCGAAGATGGGTTACTTTGGCAAAACACAGAATTAATTAGGAGTCCCTTTAAAAACTGCTCCACAAATGCCGCGGAGACCGTCGGTTAAACTGAGGCTGTCACTCCACTTGAAGAGTAAAGGTAGGCTACTGCAAAAATGTCAAATAAAACGGCTTAGATATGAATACTTTGTAATGTAGCCACCACTGACAAGATGATATCGATATGGAGGCCCTCCTAGTGGATTTGTATAGGTAAGTGTTGGAGATTTAAAACCTACCCTTTGCGCCATCAGGCTGCTCTCCAGTAAACTCCTGGATGTGTCGTATATTTAATATCCCAGTCCGGTTAGAAAGTGATTTAGTGGTACGATTCCTTTTTCAACCAACTTTTCTTTGCAACTTCTCCTATTCTCCAATGTGGTAGAGTACAAGCAGAAGCATCAGGAGGAGTTGTGCAATTTTTTTTGTTTTCCTCTTCCCCCCCCCCAAACAAAAAAAAATAATTCAAGCACCAAACTGAAGGTTACAATCGGCCCATCAACAACCTGCATGTAACTAAACTGTCGTGTCTCATGGCTTTTTGCCACTCCAACTGTCAATCAAAGCCAGGGGTTGTCAAGGTAATGAATGAATGATGTTTGGTGATGATGTTCAAGAGAGGGTGAATCTTTTTTGCCCGTTTTCATCCAGCAAGTCCGCGTCCTCTTTATGCCTCCGGATCGCTATCTTGTTTTATTATTACTGTAAAAAGAAAAAGAAAAAGAAATTAAGAGATTGCAATTCAGATCTTTCCTTTCCCCCGTAGGTATTTAGTCTATCTCGCCGTCTGAGATGAGTGAGTGTCAGCGAGTGTTGGCAGGTTGGCTGCTAGCTTGCTTATAGAACAGAGTCAGTTTGCTGCGCTGATCGGCGGGAGACTGAAATGACGGAACCCGGAAGTAGCGGTGGCCATAGCCAGTCCTACAACAGCTACAGAAAGAGAGGAGAGACCAAATCCTGTGACAGTATGCACAAGGACGGCTTTAACTCGGGGGGAGCCAAACAACACAGCTTCTACACTCCCAGCCAATTCCATTCGCCTATAAGAGAAAGGCAAAAAGAAAAGTAAAAAAAGCGCAGTATTTGTGTTAATCTGCAATGTATTCAGACCCGAAACAGCGTTTTCCTATACATGCCAACGCGAACCTGTAACGCTGTGTAATAATAGTACGAAAAGCCCGAGCTAAGGCGCACGACTAACTTGTTCTAGTTTTCACTATTGCAAATAGTCTGAAAGAAATACGCGTGGCACCTCGCACCCTTTATGCATCAAAAACAGTAATCATAAATATGACAACTGTGAAACATTGTTCACGTATCATCACTCCTGCTTAGTTTTCTCTCCAAAATATTTTAAACTTAGAACCCATCAAGCCATCAAAACCTTATTTCTAGTCATATCATCTATAGGCCTAACGTCACTGTAAATATATCGGATGCGTTTTGAGTTTAATTTATGAGCATGACGCTTACTTGTTATATTGTGTTGTGGGTATGGTCGGTGTGCCTAGTATGAAATACATCCGTAATACCTTCTAATCGTACTGCTAATTATGAACGAGGCTGTTTAGCAAATTAAACGATATGGCGCACCCCCTCTCAACCCGGAATGAACTTTTCCAAATAGAAAAAAGCTTTTGTAGAGAAAGTAATGTTGTATGTTTCTTTCGTCCAATCCCCTCTCTTGATAGAAATCCGTGCTTTACCTCAGAGTAGTCAATTATCAAAGCTCCACAAGATCATCAATCATGTGCAGTTTGAAGTTTAGAGGAGGAGCAACCCTCCGGCCATCGATTGCACGGAGGCTAGCCCTTCTTCACTGAGCCCAAGCATTTTTACGCACAAAACCGAAACAGGCCATCTATCTCTTTTAATATTTACCTCCATCCATGATAATTTACACTGTTACGCAGATGGCATCATCGTTATATTGATATGTTTTCACATAAATGGCTACATTTATGGCTCGGTGACATTTTTGTGGTTGTCGAAATTAACCATTCACAGGTTGGATGAGCTAGTGGGTTGGATTCAGCTGTAAGGTCAATAAACTCCCAACAAACGCGCCATACGGGTGCTTGGGTTGACAATAGAAATAGCAATTAAAAATATGTAATAAATGAAGCACCGTGACAACAATTATGTTTGTTGCCATAAGGGGGTGGGAAGCCCTACAAGAGAAAGTAGGACTGCAGGGTTGACAAACGACAGTATGGACATTTCAACGTGCAATAGCCCGAGAAGGAACTACAGTGTTGTGCGCAGAACGGCATGGCAGGGTCTCCAAATACGTCTGACCGCTGCTACATTCTGTGAACAGGACCAGGGGCTGGCTGTGTGAGCTTTTGAAGACTGTTGTTTTGATATTAGCCTGACTGCTTATAATGCTATCGTGCACTATGACTTGTACACATAACGCTTGCCTTTCCCCCACGGACAAACATGGTAAGTGAATCATATGTCCTTTGTTATAACTCGAAAAACGGAAGGTTCTCCAAAAGTGCAGTTGTGGAATGTCAGAAAGTCAAGCTATTTAAAGGAGCTGATATTATTAGGGTTACTGTAAATGTGTAAAATGATTCAGTCGCAGTACAGCTATCCAAAACAGGAAAGTCTCATTTTCAAGCGTTCAATAAGTAACATGTGCTACCTATTCACGTTATACGGTCAAACTCGTTTACAAAGTTTAATAATAAGAATATTTTTGATTTTCCATTTGTATTTTCGCCTAAAGGAGGTGGTGCAAACATTCGAAGAGCGTGTGAAAATTGCGGTGGTGATTATGCGTAACAGCCTTGATCTTCCAAAATGCACCTTAACCTTTTGAGCATTTAAAAGTTATATTTTTCAATTCATATAACACCATATTTTTGAATGTTTAGGAATGCATTTCAAAAGTTTATTTTTTAGATATTTTACTTGAAGTTCTTGGTACAACCTAAATACATGCTATTCATTACAATGTAATGCAATGCAATGGTAAATCCAAAATATAGCCTCAATCAGCATTCAAATCTAACATCAATCAGAATAACATCAAATAAATTAGAATCATGTCAGTGAGACATTATAGTTTAGTTATGGCAACTTTTATACACTTAATCCTCGTTCTGTATATTGTATTTCAATCCTTGTACTTAATAGGTTGCTAATTAATATTTAATTATACCATTAAGTTAGCCTTATAAAACATAGAACATAGCCTAGATTAAATGTAGGCTACCGCAAACATGTTCTCATGGTTTTGGAAACCAAGTGTTTGCAAACTAAGACGTTTCAAGTGTCCCATATCATGCCCAAGTAGGCCTACCCATTATGTTTCGCATTATATTTCCAATAAGTGGATTTCCCATTGTGTGACTTTTCAGACTTGAGGACTCATACATATGAAAAAAATCAGTGTTCAAGTAGACTCTTAACTCCGTCAACATGCGGATCCCTCGCCTCTGCAGAAGATGGCATTAACAGGCAGTAAAATTTCATCTGGTGGTGTCAAATTGAGGTCAGTTAGGGTTAAAGCTCTCGGTGTCGGTGTGGGACATGGCCAGCTGCGTTTTGATTCATTAGGGGGCAGCGGATCCATTTCAAGGAAAACACTACTGAGACGAGGCTAAAGATGCACTCCGTGTCACATCCTAAAAGTGCACCACTGTAACAAAGTAACCCCAAAACTCCCATTTCAAAACAGACACCAATCTTTACCCTTGAAGCAGCCGTCCTCTCCCCTACGCCATGGCTTCCTCTAAAGTAGCCTGGTAGCCTAGCTTGTTGCTAAATATGGAGAAATGTTTTGTTGATTTAATTCCTTCAAAAAGGTCACTGATACGAATCGGGGTTTAAATCCCCTTAGTGATCTTAAATACTTCTGAAGAAATAATCGCTGCTTAACCACAGGAACAAATAACATCGGCCTAATCTTGTTTGTAACTTTGTTCTGAGTTGGCCCTCCTTAGTATTTGAGATTATGCAAATAGGAAAAGATAATGTATAGAAAGACCACAGATAAGAGTAGATCATAGACTTTTCTGAAGGGGCCAGAAAACCAACAACTGTTCCCTAATCTCTTTCAGTAGCCTTAAAGTCAATAAAAATACAATTTTGAATTGCATTCAGGTATTTGATTTATGGTTATTTTCTTAAGTTTTATAGTAGGCTCATATTCAATTGATGTTCAGACAATATCAGTAGTCTATTGCATAATTATATTCTAGTTATTAACTAACTATTAATTTGTATAGTTTTGTTAACCTCAATGTTTAGGCTACATGATCTAAAGTGAAGTTAGCTTTGTTTATACATGGCCTTGTCAATGTTACGGCATTACGGCATTACCTCACCAGGCTGAACTCTTTCTGACCCCACGTGAAATGTGACTAGGGTCCCAGAAAGTGGAAAGCAACTCAAATACTTGTAAAAGTTTCGCGACTAACTGTAAATTCTTCAGCTCCAAAACCACTTTTTCCACTCTACGGATTCTCAGTCTTGTGTCGGAGGAGGGTGAGATAGCTACACAAAATGTAACTGTGGCTTTCTCCCTTGAAAATCTGTGGGATCTGTCTCAAAGACACTAAGCATGCCTAATGCGTAAAATATGCAGCCCTCTAGTGACATCTGGCGGAATGAACAAACACCAAACGTTGAAGCGCGCCACTATTACAAATTAATACAAAATAGGTCGTCTTTATGAAATACACATTTTCGTGACAACGAAAAATATGCACTGCAAATTGTGATAATAACGAATTAATTTCACATATAAACCATAGGCCTATATGTTTGAAGTGCAATTGAAGGCATTTTACAGCTGAAAATAGGCCTATTTGAAAAATATATTTTGTGAGTAGAGAGTATGGCTTCGATGCCCTGTATGTAATACATATGTTGAGCATAATTTGTATTGCACAGAACAATTTTTATGAGTGACATATGTACCACGCAGGGCAATGTGTGAGATCAAAATAAAGGTAACCAAATTTGTACCATTCGTTTTAAGATTACCATTAAATTGAGGAGAAACACAGTGACAGTTGCGACCATCATTAGTTATGGTTTCTGGCTCAATTCATGTAAAGGAATTTACTGGTACACAGGCCATTCATCCACTCAATGCAATTACACAAAGGTGTTTTTTTTCTGTACATGAAAGCTCCCACAATAGATAACTGCTGTTATAAAAAAAATTGCACATGAAACTCTGATGAAATACTTGAAATTCAATTTAGTTTTTTCGGGAAAATATGTTGAATGCATGTTAATCTGAAATTATTGTGATTTTTTTTTTTTATCAGGCTATTATTTGCCTGTTAATGTTACTGTTGCAATCCGTTGTTCATGTAGTGTTGTCAAATAAAATGAATAACAAAAACACATCAGTTTCACTCTTATCAGAAATCATAAAAATATGCTTGATTTATTTTGCCATCAACCCGTTTGAATTACTATCATATTTCTGAAAATAAAGATATTTTAGAATGTCTCTGCAATGTATTATTTATTCCTCGTCGATATCGTCGAAACATATTCATCCAAACATATCCACTATCATTTCCATTATATATAATAGAATCCGCCAAGGTCAATACAAATTAGGTTATGTTTAGTCGTAATGCTGTTTTGATATCTCCAAAACGAATTTCAAAACCAACCACCATTTCTCATAAGGACACAGGTTTCCTTGCAAATTATAGGCTATCATACTTTTTCCACAGAGGTAGGCTAGGTAGTGCTGCCGTCCCTCCCCGGCGGAAGCACGGTTTCAGCCAGGCATGGCAAGATTAGTGACCGTGGCGAGGACTATAGTCATATGCATCAAATGCTGCTGTAATGAGCTTGTATTGTATGTTTATCCTGAAACACTGGGTGTGCAAGAGTAGCGTAACTATAGCCTAATCCTTTGTCTCCTTCATATCGAACTGGCTGAGCATATATAAAGAAATGTGTAGCTAGACTATCAGTTATTTTGGGATTGACTAGGTGGACACGTATAGTGCCCATCTCCCCACATTACGACATGTATTAGAGAGAAGTTTAAGTGGAGCCCGAGAAACCGATAAATTAATAGCGGTGACCCTCTCTCGGTGCCTCTGTCGCTCATCATTTCTCAGACTTAAGGGGCTTAAAGAGGCAGTAGGACCCACCTTTTATTACATATCAAACGCTCTCTTCCTTATCTAGGCCTACATTATAGGAAATACATGCATCGTTGGCTGTTATGCGGATTTGGAAATAGAAACATGTCCAATAAAGTCACCCTCCCTCGCTGATCAAAGGGAAATATAGCTTTAGGCACCAAAGACACTACCCCGTCTATTTAAGTCGTTATTAAATTGTCTTAATTCCCCTCTCCACTTTAAGCTTAACATAAATTCCACCCTTGAGTTGTTTGTCCAATACAGAGGGAAAAAATATAAAAGTATTTTCATGGTTGCATTATGCCCCGGAATTGAGTGAAATCGGACAAAATAATCAAGAACGCAAATAGATGCGTTGGGTTGCCCTCTGGACAATTTGAGATGCTTTTATGCCAGCCTTGATGGCAAACGTGTTAAGATTCATAATTACCAATGCAGCGTTAACCCTCGGAATGTTTGTCAGACACACATCCAACAAAACAGATAACTATAGGCATATCTTATCTTAACTCAAGCTCCAGACACTACACGAAAATCCTAGTATGGATTTAAAGCTGCTTAAGACATCCATGTAATGCAGCCTATGCGTAAAAAGTCGATGTTAGCAAAGTTTTCATATTTGTTAACTCGAAAATCTGTAATAACATTCTTGGATAAATGTTAAACACTATATCTCCAGTTGAGCCACCTGTGCCATTGACGTTTACTCTCCCCATGTGTGTAAATGTCAAGTGCCCTATGCTGTGATAATAAAGTGTACTATGGCAAGCTCAACAGACAAGTGTTGCTTGAAAAGATTCAGAGGTGTCTTTGTGTGTATTTGTATTTGCCCTTAAAGCAATAAATATGTGTGATGACATTTAATGTTTTCTGTTTTGCATTCTAGATTGCTCTGTTATTTATTTCTATTTCACATAAGCCTGGTGTAGATTTAACGATCCTACAGTCAAGCACGGCCATGTTAGACTTGATTAAAGCTTGAATCCTTAATTGAAACAATGACAAATCAGGCGCTCTCATCTGTGTTTTGGTAAAAAGCTTAGGGATGGGCCTGGATAAATGTAACCACTACTATATTCATATATACATATTCTTCAAGAATCAATGGGTATATATAATGGGTATATATAATTAATTGATAAGTCCAACAATGGATGTAACAACTAAGGATTCCAGCTTTGAAGGTATAGTTTTGGAATAAAATAAATTGAAACAAACTATTGACAGTGCTGCTCACCCTATTCAACCTGAAGTTGACAAAACAGCTATTAAGAAACCCAAGAGGCTTCATGATGTAACTAGTGAAAGGTCATATGAATCCAAGAGTTTGGTCTCTCAGTCTCTGACTACTCTGAATGCAGTGAAGGTCCTGTGTATTTCATATGATTTACGGTTCCCAGGTCACATTTCTGTTGGAAACCCTCACTGACTGACCTCATTGATACTCACATGGGCCCTCGAGATTACAAACACCGGCTGGCGTACATCTGAAAACACACACCAACCAGTCTCCGATAACTTAAATCACATCTCATCCATGACATCTCAGACAATTGTTAGAGAGAAAGAAAAAAATTAAAGATGCAGGTAAACAAATGCAGATGGCATGTTTGTTCCTTTTTTTTTTTTTTTCCTGCTCCTTCCTGTCTCTGTTGCATTTCCCCGCTCTATCCCTTCCCCACCCTCTCCAAACCCATCTCAGTTCTGCAGGAGTTCACATGATCAAGCAAGGTACCCAGGTAATTACCACACATTGTCAAATAAAGCGACCGCTGATTCAAATGAGGAGTGAAATATCAAAGAGCAGCGTTGCCTTTGCAGCCAGCCACTTATCCAAATAGGAGACAGAGAGGAGATCTGAGGAGTAGGGGGACCTGCCGAGAGGAGAGGCACTGACAACAGTCAGACACCAATTCTTTAGATAAATATCACTGCAACCAAACATGCTGGAGTTCACCTATTATAGAATAGTATAGCCTGTACCACACATATTCTACACGTACATTATCAATACCTCATATCCTCAGGGTGACCGTGAGAGCAACCTTACGAAGAGATATTCAATATAGTTCTGATTACACTTCTGGTTTACTACTCCATGAGTCAACTCAAAGGTCAAAGGTTGTCAATCTCACCAGTGAGTCTGGTTGGTGTGGTGAAGCAGTGCCTTCTGGGCAATCAATGACTGCTGTATCTGAACATGACAGGTTGTCACACAACATTCTATGGGATCTCATCACATGCAAAGTTATACCCATATAAATATATGATTTACTGCTACCTAGGTTTTGACAACTACATTTTAAACAAAAAAGAGTAAGTAGGTAAATTATTGTACGGATGTCCTCTATTACAGAGGGACATTTATGGGCTAGATTCTTAATGTTTCAATTGAATGGTGTGACGGATGCAAGTAAAGCAGACAACCAAACAGTAGCTTACCACGTTTGCTGTTGTAATGCCCTCTTCCCCAGAGGTGGTATGTGTTTATGAAGTGAATTGACTGCAACAACAAGGAAAAGGAGCAATGAGACATTCCAGCATTGTTAGTCTCCATTACATTACATATATCTCATGATATTACCTCAATTTCTGCACATCTGACACCGTGATTTGCCCACATCTTTCAAGAAAACTCAAGAACCACAAAATGAGTGGTAGGTGAATTCAATGATCAATGTAAATGCTGAGGAAATTAAATCAGAGAAGCATATTTTCTTCTCCCTTCGAGTTACAACTAGACAAGCAGTGTCCTGGGATTTCAGAACTGCATTCAACCAGAGTACCTGTAATTTGACTTGCTACGTCTAAACGGAAGTTGAATGGGTTACATTGTGAAACAACAAATAAAATACTTGCAATGGTTTAGTGGGTGTGTTCCATGGTTGCAGGCGAAATAGGGTCTGCAAGAATGTTTGAGTGTTTAATACTATAAACACACTTCCTCCCTCTGGCTTACTGAGGGCTCATAGGGATACTTTACATGTAAATATTCATAGAGCAATAGGCTGGGTCCATTAATTATTAAGTACAGTAAAGAAGTGTAATACTTCAATGTTTAACATATGAATCTTATATTTTATTAGATGAGCTTGAAGATGAACAAGGGGTAGAAAGCCATTTCTCAGAAATTGCCGTGTGATAAGCCCGAGGAACACAACATGGAGGGAATAAAGACATGCTCACTATGTCTCCTCCAGCTCCTGGCCATTTGTAATGAAATTCAAATGTAATAATATCTTCTTGGACTCACAGAACATATAGCCATTCTAGGAGGATGGGCGAATATAGCGTGTAGACACACTTGACAACTATTCTAGGGCTGATACACACACTCGTACACAGACTTTTGAAACTATACATATATTCTTCATAAATTCATATTGTGGGTATATTAGTGTGTGAATAACGCAGGCCCCAACAAATATCAACTACAGCGTCACAACGCAATTGTGCACTAAATTACACTTTTCTCTAAAAAACAAACTTTTTAAATTTGTATAAGGGTTATAGGTCACAGTACATTTTAGTATTTTTAAATTTATTTTTAGTCATTTAGCAGATGCTCTTATTCAGAGCGACTTGCAGGAGCAATTAGGGTGAAGTGCCTTGCTCAAGGGCACATTGACAGATTTATTTTCTCTTTTTCTCACCTAGTCAGCTCGGGGATCCCAACGCTCTTAAGTGCTAGGCTACCTGCCACCCAATACCGATTGATGTACTTTCACACTTGTCTTAATGCTCTCTGTAAGTTTCCAGGTGAACTGTGTCTGACCGCATTCCTCCTGCCCTGCTCCTCTGAGCAGCTCTGGGGCCTGTGGCTAGACTCATGACAGATTGTCACAAGGTGATGGAACTCGAGTGGGGCCACTAGTGAGGACTAGTAAGACCAGAGTTTTGACATGTAAGAAGAACATTGAGGCTGTCTGTAACCTTAGGTTCTACTGAAATAGTGTTCATGTCCTGAATACGTAAACCTCAATGCGATGGTGATTTGAGAATTTGGAGTAGCTACAAAACAGAAAAGTGACTGCAAAGAGTACTTCTCTTTTCAATATATTCTTGTAAATGGTACAGTATAGAAGCCGATATTCAGTTTTATTCCCTTAGAGTCGGTTAGTTAAAAGTGATTCCATAAAATATTAAGTTACAGGAAGTAAAATGATAAATAAATGAGTAATTCAACATTTCTGTTCTGATTTCATACATGTCTCTCATTTCCCAGCACTATAATCCTCCCATAAGCCCGAAAGAGAGCACAGCTGATAATGTAATACAAATGGAAATATTCCATTTTTCAAATGGAGATCAAATGTAATTCAATGCACATTTAACTATTGACTCTCTCGATTGAGATTGTTTCAGGCGTGATTGTGAGAGCAGGAAGATGAAGTTGAGTGGAATACTGATGGATGTTCAAGGGTTTTAATTTAAACATTACATACTGTAAGTTATATAGTGACAGTATGGGAGAGTCATGGAATATGAGTAGAATTATGACTAAGATACCAGCTCAATTTTCCCTTATGGTTACACATTCTGTTGTAGCATTGTCAGAAATGAACTAGATATTTGTGTCTCTTCTATTGATACGAGTCAAAAGCAAAGACACTCTTGACATTATGTAAAAGATCAACATGTCTCAAAAGGAAGTATTATGGGAGTGAAATTGAATCTATCATTGCGGTAGAAATGGAAGAGAAGGAATAACCAGTCACCATTATGGGAACTAAAAACAATGGTTTTGTGATAGGAGCAGACGTAACACTCATGGAGCGGCGACGGGAGTCATACCGCCTAGATAGGGAGCCGCCAGGAGATCTGTGGTCCGTGGTTGTGTAGGGGGTGCTGCCCACCTCCATGGGTGAGGATTCGGAAGCAGGACGGCTTCCATAGCTCAGATGGGGTGAGCATCGAGGCTCCGGGAGGTGTTGGGAACGCCATTTCTCTCTCAACATGACGTCAAGACGGATGGACGTGGTGATGAGGGTATCAAGGTCCATCTCGTCGTCCCAACATGTGAGTTCCGTCTTGATGTCCTCCCGTAAGCCTCTCCTGAAGGCTGTACGCAGAGCACGCTCATTTCAGCCGGAAGACGCCGCCACCGTGCGAAACCTCAGAGCGTACTCGGACTGGTGGCTAAGTAGACCGGCGAATCAGAGCGCCGGAGGGGAGCAACGGGAGGAGACGTGACAGGTTTAGTCTCTTACCATCCCCAGTATTGTATCTATTACCAATTCCCTCAGTGGAATGAGGATTCTATGTTCATCCTATCATTACCAAGTGGTAATATTGTAATCTATTAGTGTGAATGAGCTAATTGTCCATTTTCTCACTTACTAATTAACCCAGGAAAAATATTAATAGGACAAATTGAGACCATGCTATGGTTAACCAACTTTATTTCCACAGTGGTTCGTCAATATGCATGAGCTACATCAAAGAACAGAATCAAAGATGAGACCCTTCACAAAGCCACAACCCCCTTCTTAATAAGAATATGTAAATGTATTCATTTTAGTTGTGCTCTAGTGTTAGCATAACATGTTTATATACTGTTTGTGTACAAAACACATGGTCGCTTTGGGATCTTTCCCTCAAAGGCAGTTCAGTCACAATATACTGTACATGAGGTTTGGTAAGGATATTGTAGTTACATTGAATTACAATGTATTTGGTAAGTGCATGTGTTGTTACATGTAAGTAGTTATATACAGGGTAACTACATACTGTAAGGTCAACTTAATATAACATTTTATAAGTAATTCCTTCATGTGCCATGGCCACCGTGACTTTCTATTTGGACATCAGAATTCTATCTGCCCAACATCGTGACTATCCTCATATGGAGTTGGATGAATGCTGCATGACATAGCTTCAGAATACATGGAGAAAAGAGTCAAATTGCAATGAGACATTTGAGGAGTGCTTTGACAACGTGACAACCTGACAACCATTAAGAATGTTTGAGAATAGCTGGTGTTACTTAACAATACGTTTCCAGGGAGTTCCCGTCATGGCGATTCATGGATCAATGCCCAGGAAATATGAATATGCTTTTGAAAAAACAGCAATGACCTATTGTCTTTGGTCAAAATACACATCTAATTTATCAAAATACTCTGCTTCTTGGATTAAATCTTAGTGACAGAAATGTAAAATACACCAAAATTGTCTTGGCTATTCACAGACTCTCAATTCAAACCATGGGAAAATGCAGAATCATCATTTTGGGTTGTAAACCACCCAGCTTCAGGGTATATGAAATGCCCCAAAATAGCAGGTAATTTTGGTAGTACAGCTATATTCTTTGTTCCTTGCTGCATTCAACATTTTTTCCCTGACTATATCTGAACATGATATCCTGCCTTCTCCTTTAATATTCACTGGTGGTTAATTATTAAAGGTATGTATTTGAATTATAAATATAATAGTTATACAGCAGTAGGCAAAGCAGTCATATAGCCTCAGGCTAAACCCTTCCATTACCCATTATTTCCCTGCTTCCTAGCTCTATGTCATCTCCAAAAACAACCAGGCATTCCTTTGTACTTGCCTACCCCACTCCCCACTTTGGCCACCACACATACAAAAAATCCCACCCCCTCGATATGTATGGGTGCAGCCTCCTTGAAGTAGGGTGTCACACTTGTCTTAAATATAATGAATCGCTATATCTTCAAGGCTTCCCCGGCTCCCAAACTCTCCCCACATCCTGCTTCTTTCCCCTTCCAAATCTTAACATTCATCTTAAGACAGGGAAAGCCCAGAATGCAGCCAATGTTATAAATAATTTCAAAGAATGTGCTTTTTGCCTCTCCCTTCGCTCCTTCGCTCCTTCCCATCATCCTGCCGCTGTTTGCTAGCTCATCTCTCCTTGGAATTTGTGAGTAGGAAGGTTTGGAGGGAAGAAGTATAGAATCTGTCAAACAACAAGTTTAAAGAGTCACATGACATTTTGATCCTCTGGTTCTGGTCTGGTTGAATGTGCGGTGTGCTTGAGGGTTTTATTTTTCTCTTGCAACCCAGTGGGAGTTGTTGAGATACAGAATGTTGATGTTTATTTTAATACAAATGATCATTGGTGTAAGACTTATTTCCCCCACTAACACGTGAACTAACCACTTCAAATGCTTGTGCTTCATGCAATGCTACCTATCCGCATTATTTCATTCTACTACCAAGAAGCAAACTTATATCTTAAGGAAATACCCTTACCTATGCTTAATCCATCAAGCGGATTACTAATTTTCTCCCAATTTCCGCTGCTATCCTAAGAATCCAAAGAATGATTGATAACAGAGGAAGGAAAAGCACAGTGGTACTGTTTTTAACCTTGCTACGGTTATCAATCCGCTTTATGCCCATGAAGGTAATAAAGGAGACAATGAATTAGTCATTAAAGCACAGGTCAGTTTATTGGAATCCCTGATTGAACTGTAAAATGACTTCTTCTTCCAGTCTGCCTGCAGGACCAGGGCCAGGATGGAGGGAAATCTACCGGAGGAAGAAATAAAAAGAAGCCGAGACAGGAAATGGACACAGCAGAAATCTTGCATTAGAGCTTTTTAATTTTGCCTCTAAGTAGGTGATAGAGAGATGGACTATTGGCGCAACTGACAAATACAGACCTGTCTCATCTCAAAATCTTTACTACATCATCTCCAAATAATCACATGTACAGTAGCCTACATATGACAGAGATAATGTCACCCTTACTGACCAAAGCTTCAGACTTCAGTTTGATGTTGGACTGTAGCCTGAATTGAGTTGTCAGACTGTCATGGTGCTAGCCTAGTGGGAGGATGAAGATATGGTGACCCCCTCTTTAACAAAGTTTTTCTATGAAAAGATGGAAGGCTACATGGTCAAACAGGCAAACAGAAACCCCTACATAGCAGCCTAAGGAAAATAATAGAGAGATCTGAGGATGAAAGGCAGCATAACCATAGACAGTGTATAACACATTATTTGGCTATAGATGGGTTAGGTAAATGGAATAAGGGAATCGAAATAAAATGGGTTATATGAGGTAGATAGTCTGTGTTGCCCCCACCCTCTCCTCCCCTCATCCCTCCCTCCCCTACTGACCACTTACATGGTTAATCTTTGTGGCCTTCCCCCTGTTCCCGTTGCCAAGGGATGCTGCTGATGAGAGTGCTGACTTATGTTTGTCACCATTTATTAAGTAATGTGGTTGTTGGCTCCGCTTCAAGAGAAGTAACAGAGTGAGACCTTGGATGCCTGCTGGAGCCCAACAGAGTAATGCCTGTGACTGGATAGGAGATTATGAAGGGGTTCAACCATTTCAGACATACTGTTGGAAGAGGATCTATAGGAATTGGAGCTGTGTGTAAAAATACCACTATGTCAGTGGGGATCTCAGACAGGCAATTCCACTCTGCATACAAAATCCTCTTACATCACCCAAACGCAGATTTGCCTCTGAAATAATAATGTGCATGCATTTATACTTTGATTAATACAAAAGATCCATCTAGCTTGTATTAATACATCTTAGTTAGCCTTGGGTCAGCTTAAAAAAAACACGGATCCTGACCCAGAGTCCATGATTAACTGATGGCATGTCAGGGTCTATGGGAGGCCAATTATCACTACGCCTGACATCAGAGGGACTGGAGAGATGTCTTTAAGGAACAAACTAGGCCTGTGAATGTTATGTCTACTCCTCAGGAATCCGGAGGAATCAAATTAGAGATGGCTGGAAAAGTTGAGCTCAGGTGTTTTGTGGGGACATGGGGGTTAGTGGGGACAGTGTGTTTTGTGGGGACATGGGGGTTAGTGGGGACAGTGTGTTTTGTGGGGACATGGGGGTTTGTGGAAACCAGGAGTCTTGATTGATTCGTACCTCTGTAATTTCTTGTTTACAGACTTGTGTACAAGCTGTCATCCCACTCTCTCCTATCCCTCAACTAAGTGGAACTTTCCTTTCCTTCCATTTACTCCCTCCCTTTCTCCCTCTCTCTGTCTCATTGGTGGTAGCCATGGTAGCACCAATGAGCACCATGACTCTAATGAGTGAAATTGCTTATGAAGGGAATCTGTTTCTGATGGTGGGCTATGATTAATGTACTCTGACAACATGTCTTCCCTCCAGGTGCTTTGCTCAGCTACGACAGCTGCGTGACGTAACCTCGTCAAAGCCACCCATTTCTCGCAGGGGGAGCTGCCTCCCATGGGGAAGGTGATGTATTCTATCTAGAGAGTGGTTTATTTCTGCTCATGAAAAGGAGGAAGTAAATATCAGCTCTAAATTAATTGTGCCAGCGCAGCATTGGCACTGCATGATGAAAGGTATCTAAGCCGTGATGAAGTTACTGTGAGTGAGTGTGAATGTTAGCTGGCCTGGAGCACAAGGGGCCAATGTGGGGACCCACACAGTTCAGCTCAGCCCCTGCCTCAGCTGTTGGCTTGCATCTGTTTCAGCACTGGTGTAGGTTTCAGGAGAGTCCTGTTAACGATGAGAGATTGGCCACAACTAAAGGCCATTTATGAATGTCTTATTAATGTTACATGAAAATAGGCCTTGTTTTAAACATACCTTCAAACATCTAAGCCAACGGCACAGACAATCTGCTTTAGACCCTTGCATAAACTGCTTATAGCTCAGTGCATTAAAAGTTACTTTTAGCCATACATCATTGTACCATTAAAGTGTCTACATGGGAACTGAAAATCATGTACCCATACATCCAGAGACTGTAAATTGATTATGTTACGTGGATGTAGTTAATGGTACTATTTGTCAGCAAACTCCTCTCATATTTAGAGGTTTAATTCCCAAAACATAAAACTGTAATATGCATATTGCTCCTTACATCTTCATAGAAAAGTATGTAGCCTAACATACTCATTCTATTTTAACTTCCCATCTCAATATAGTATGCACCATTATCTAGAGAATTCTGAACAATGATCCAACTAGCCCTAACAATCTTCTTCTCATTTATGGCCTAGTATCTCGTTGTCGAGGAGATGAGACCTCACTAAGCCAATGAGCTTCAACAAAACAGAAGTCATTGCCCGGGCTTAGCTAGCGTAAATGATCCTAGAATAACATGGAGCATATTGGGCATTCAGCAGAGGCCTGGATGGCCATACCTGTTCCAGACAAGTAAGCTTTAATACCCTGGCTTTATGGAGGAACTAATGACCAAGTTCATGCACAGGGGACAGGTGACCAGCTGACCATATGGAGAGAGGGAGAGTGAGGAGGGGTAGCTAGAGGACGACACAGCAGAAGAACTGGAGATATTATTCAATTATTAGGGATATGAAAGGGATATGATGAGGAAAAGAGGAGAGGAGAGCAATGTGAATGGCTAAGCAGAAAGGGTATATTTTGTGGGAGAATGTATGGTCTGTGGGAGTATGTCAAGTCTAAATACCATGCACCATGAATATTATGGTCTGAAGGACCAATGGTACATGGATCATCCATGTATGGTGAAAAGGACCATTTATGTATTGTCATGAGACCATTTGATGTATTGCAAAATACCTCAATCAATATTTTGGGTGGAGCCAGACTCTTAGTGTCCCCACAAACCCTCTGCTGTGGTTTGACACCATCTCTAATTGCATGTGAATTTTATCCCAAATCAATTCCTAGTAATTTCCGCCATAAAGATGACTCGTCACCCTGTTCCAGCCAGATGCTGAGCTATGAGAAGGAGAAAAAGAGAGAGAAAATGCTCAATTTCATCATGAAGATATACAGTAATTGTCTCTTCCCTTTGCAGAACAAAGAGCAATCAAACTATGTGTTTATTTTAAATTTTCTACGCATGTTTTATCTCCACATATGCCGCTCATCATGGGGAGGCTTCTCTATGTGATCGGATGGGGAGGAGCAGATGGAGATATGTAGAAGGGGGTGGCGGATCTGCGATGGTGGCAAGAACATTATCACAGTCTTATATTTCTGCCTGTCTATAACCTACATTCATAAGCCCTGGCGTTAAATGTCTCGAGCACAGACAATGTTTTCTGGCAGAAGACAGGTTGACGGCTGATAGGGAGAAAGACAGAATAAATGACGGGGTTCCATCAGGGTGCCTCTGAGGCTTATTAGGAGGGGGTGGCGGGGAGAGGGACTCTGGATCCCTGGTCCCAAACACGGAATGAATAATAATTGTGTCACTGCGGCGCCGGGTCACCCATCACTGTCTAATGCATGCAGCTGATTAATTGTAAGAATGGATCAACATTATGTCCTTCTGCGGCGACGCTTAATTGTGTCCCCCCTTTCACCCTCCCTCACCCGCCTCCACCTCGCTCATTGCTCTTAATGTAATGACTGGGCGGCTGCTTGGAGCAGGACACGTGGTTGGATATTCGGTCTTTCTCAGGTTGGTGGGACACTAAAACATCCACCCAAACCCCCACCTGCACCCCCTTACCCGCTTCTCCCCCACTCTGACTCCCCCCTCAGAACATCACACCCCCTTCTCCCTCCTTTCTCCCCCTCTGAACATTGAGAAACCAGCCACCAGCACCATCTTCCACAGCTCCATCTCTGTGTTTATGTCCACACCACGGCAGTGTTAAAGGACATTTTCAAAAAATGTCTACTTCATGTTCATCATCTCCAGCACCACCCCAACATATGTGCAAATGGCACATTTCCATGTTTTGTACAAAAAAAGATAGAGGAAGATAAGTGTTTCCAATGACATCAACAAACAATTAGAAGGAAATTAGTAGGCAATTAGTAGGCAAGGCCTACTTATAATTGGTTAAAATCTAGTGCTGATCGATTAACTGAAATGTAGGTTATTTTCATTTTTTAAACAACTTGACCAATGTCGCTTCAATTATTTGAATTCCATTTCGTTTTTGTTTCTTTTCTGTGAGCTCAATGCGCACACTGCAGAGTTTCTATAGAGATAAATCAGATCAAGCTGGAACTGTGCAATGTCGTAGGGAGATGTAGTTTCCAACAGGCCAATATTCTACAATGACCATAGTCCACTGTGCGCCTACTTGTCCAGTCTGTGTGTTTCTTTCACGCCTGCTACGTTAGGTTAGTGTGGGGCAGACACGGAGAGAAGAGACAGAAGTATGCGCGATAGAGAGGGATAGTGAGCAGTTGCTTCGCAAGGCATCACTACCTAAAAATACATGATCTAAGTGATTGATAGTTGGTATTCAGCAGTCATAAAAGTATGCCTTATTTACTTTGAAGAAATACTAAACTAGTGATTTTGTCAGACAACATAGGCAGCACCTCTATAGAGATGATATTTGGAATGAAATAATAAAGTCATCAAATAAAAGAATAAACGTAATATACAAAACAACTGAAACATTTTATTAAAGTAATGTGAATAAATTATGGTTGATAAGTGATAAGCAGTAATGGGCAGTCACCACCATCATGGGACTTTTATTAATTGTTTTATTCTGTGTTGTTACAGCATTCAACCCACATAATGCATAGTGCATTTCATGTTAAAAAAGTTTATTGAAACTGAAATCGAAAACTGTAATTTCTTTTTTTATAATCTAACCTAAACCGAACCAACATCAAAAAGCAGCATTATTTAAAATCGCATGATGCACACCGATGATGTAATTGAAAACACTTATCTTCCTCTCTTTTTTACTACAAAACATAGAAACGCACAATTTTCACATGTTGATGTTTTGATATTTCCCCTTAATGTATGCAGATTTAATTTCTGCTGAGTGATTATTTGATTGCTCATTTTGCCTGAGATTTATGTGCCGCTCTCTATCTCCTGACTACAGTGCCACTCTCTATCTCCTGACAACAGTGCCACTCTCTATCTCCTGACTACAGTGCCACTCTCTATCTCCTGACTACAGTGCCACTCTCTATCTCCTGACTACAGTGCCACTCTTATCTTTAATAAAAGAGATGAGGACATGAATCCGGTTTTGTCAATGGCCCTGACTAAGACATTACATGTATTGTATAGGGGAAGTAAACACGCTTCACGTCCCTCTCTACTTCACTAGATCATGGCAGAAAGAGATAGAGAGAGAAGGAAGGGGGGCAGAGAGAGAGAAAAAGACAACTCTCATTATATTTATCATAATTTCACATCTGCCGTTTTTGAAGCAATATACCATAAGGTCATAAAGTGTATTACAACTGTGCATAAATTCAATTGATTTGTGGCTGGAGTAACTAATTCCTTGAGTACATTTTAGAAAAACAAGCAGTGAGCCCTGAAATTGCAATTCCATAAAGGCTTTAAATGACTGAGTACAGAATCAAGAATTTGCCCGATGTGCCTTGCATGGTGGCCATGTTATAGAGAGCGACAGCCCTCCCAGAGATTGAGTCAATAAAAGCGGAGATGAGTGAGCCATATACTCAAACAAAATTAAAGGGAGAGAGAGGAGAGAAAGGAGATGGGCTGGCTACGTGATGAGGAGGAACAACAAGCCCATCATCTCCCCTGCATCTCTTTTCACCCTTTTAACAGTGAGAATGCCTTTGAGAGGACGCATGCTCTCTCTTTCTCCCTCTCTTTCACCTCCTCTCTTCACCTCTCTCCCCCGCATCTCTCTCTACCACTCCATCGCTCTCTCTCTCTGTCTCTCTCTCTGAGCCGCTCATCCCTTCTTGAGTTGGTGGATGGATGCCAACGCTGTACGCTCCATGCCAAGCCTCCTCATTCAGACACAGTTAAAGTGATATGAATCTCATCATTAGGGAGAAAAGGGGTGGATTTGTACTGCCATTTTCTGGGTGGGAGGCCAATCCACCCCACCTCCCCTCTTATCCATCCACCCCCATATTGGGAATTCTTTACCCATCCCTCTTTAAACACCTGATATGAAGTCGTTTGTATCTTGATAAGGATGGACTTAACACATAGTCAAGACTCTAATTTTCCTTTTTTATTTGCTACATCCCTTCATTTTGTTATTACACCTTACCAGGATGTTTTACAGCATTTAGGACTATATTAATATTTAATGTCTTACTTTCCAGCCTTTCTCCCCCACTCCCTCCTCTCTCTTCCTCTCTCTTCCTATCTCCCCCCACCCCTCCCTCCCCCTCTCTCTCCTTCTCGCTCTCACTGAAGTCATTTGGGACCAAGTTGAACAAGGTTATCATATCAGGTAAAGTAATATCTTTATCGCCGAGGCAGGAGAAGTGCTGCTGGGAGAGCTGGGGAGAATAATCACACAGAGCAAACAGGCATGGGGAAACAGAGAGGCTCTATTTAATAACAACCACTGCTCACTCTCACACAGAGAGCCAGGGAGAGAGAGGGTGTAGACCTACATCTAAATAGCCTGCTTACTGTGGGGATGCTTCAGGATCACTGGCCTCGCTATGGTTTTGCAATGTCCTTTAACCCTTAGTGAGACTGTATGGTGTAAAAGCAGAAGCAGATGTTCTTGGACTGACCTGATTGGGTAGTTGACAGTGTCACGACTTCCGCCGAGGCTGCCTCCCCTCCTTGTTCGGGCAGGTTTCGCCGTTCGTCGTCACCGGATTACTAGCTGCTGCCGATCCATTTATCACTCCACTTGTCTTATCTAATTAATCACACACACCTGGTTCTTATCCCCAATTAGTCATTGTAGAAGTGTTCCCTCTGCTTCCTTGTCTGAGTGGGTGATGGTTTGTAGTGAGCTGTGTGTAGCTCGGTTGAGCTACCCTTACCTTGTTGTTGCCAGGGTAGATATTTCCCCTGTGCCTGAGTGTTGTTAACGCATGCTTGCGCAACTCTTTATCGACGGAATAAACTCTTTGGATGCGTCTTACTCTCCTGCACCTGACTCCTTCTATCACACGCATCACAGAATCACCCACCCGCTATGGAGTCAGCGGGAGAAGAGCGCATGCCTGGAGTCCAGGAGCACTCCACGATGCTGGCCAGCTTGGGGGAAGCGATGGATCGGGTTCTTCAGGTAGTCCAACACCTGGAGAGGAGCAGACCCGATCTGTCGAGACCAGCTGGCCAACCGGATCCAGCCACCTACACCCCAGCACCAGGAGGGATCCAGATATCCCGACCACGGGCATTTGAGAGGACAGCGGCGCTGTGCTAGGGATTCCTCCTCCAATTTGAGCTTTTTCTTCACCAGCATCAGTCCGGCACCATCGGAGCGGGAGAAGGTGTCCGTCCTCGTTTCCTGCCTCTGTGGGAAAGCCCTGAAGTGGGCCAACGTGGTGTGGAACGAAGGAGGAGCCGCGTTGGAGGACTACAGGGAGTTCGCTCGCTTTTTTCGGGCGGTATTCGACCACCCGCCCGAGGGTCGAGAGACGGGTGAGCGACTGGTCCACCTGAGGCAGGGGACGAGGACCGCGCAGGACTTCGCGTTGGAGTTCTGGACGCTGGCAGCGGGGTCCGGGTGGAACGAGCAGGCCCTGATTGACCATTTCAGGTGCCATCTGCGGGAGGACGTCCGACGGGAGCTAGCCTGCCGGGACACCATGTTGTCCTTCGATAAACTGGTGGACATGGCCATTCGGTTGGACAACCTGCTGGCAGCAAGAGGACGTCCTGGTAGGGGTCTGCCTGTTTCCACCCCAGAAGACTCTGACCTCGAGCCGATGGAGCTGGGTGGAGCCGCCAGTCGAGAGAGCGGAGGAGGACAATCCACCACACGTCATAGTCAACGTTCTTTTGGGCCTGGAGGCGGCAGGCAGGGCACTCACGCATCACCCCAGGTATCGAACACCCACACTTGTTCAGAGCCCTCTGTTGCACACTGTACCCTACCTATCCACTTTCCCAATCACATGGTAGTTCCCCAGTGTAAGGCGCTAGTCGATTCAGGCACAGCTGGGAACTTTATGGATAGGGCATTCGCACGCCGTCAAGGCATTTCATTGGTTCCCCTCTCCATTCCACATCCCCTCAGAGCACTCGATAGTTGACCATTAGGGTCCGGATTTCTTACGGAAGTCACTATACCAGTCACCATGATCACCCAGGAGAATCATTTTGAGCAGGTGATTTTTTCGATTATTGAATCTCCTGCTTTCCCTGTGGTATTAGGTATCCCTTGGTTAGCACTCCACAACCCCACCTTCTCATGGCCGCAGAGGGCTCTCACGGGGTGGTCATGTGAGTGTCAGGGTAGGTGTCTAGATGTTTCCGTTGGTGCAACCACGGTGGAAAGTCCAGATAGTACCTCCACCGTGCGCATTCCCCCCGAATACCGTGATCTGGCGCAAGCGTTCTCTAAAACGCAGGCGACTAAGTTACCACCTCACCGGGCGGGGGATTGCACGATAAACCTCAGGGTAGACGCTGTACCTCCCAGGAGTCATATATACCCCCTGTCACAGGCGGAAACGGTGGCTATGGAGACATATGTCACCGAGTCCCTGCGTCAGGGGTATATATGTCCCTCCACTTCACCCACCTCCTTGAGTTTCTTCTTTGTGAAGAAGAAGGATGGAGGTTTGCGCCCTTGCATTGATTATCGACCACTGAACAGGGAGACAATCAGATTTAGTTATCCTCTCCCCCTCATTCCTTCAGTGGTTGAATCGATGCATGGGGCGCGCTTCTTCATCAAATTTGATCTCAGGAGTGTGTACAACATGGTGCGTATCCGAGAGGGAGATGAGTGGAAGACAGCATTCAGCACAACCACGGGGCATTATGAATACCTGGTGATGCCCTATGGTTTGATGAATGCTCCCTCAGTTTTCCAGTCCTTTGCTTGGTCGCGGTGTAGTGGTCTACATCGAGGACATCCTGGTGTATTCCGCTACTCGCACTGAGCATGTGTCTCTGGTTCGCAAGGTGCTGGCCCGACTGTTGGAGAATGACCTTTATGCTAAGGCAGAGAAGTGTATGTTTTTCCAGCAGTCCATCTCCTTCCTTGGATATCGCATTTCCACCTCAGGGGTGGAGATGGAGGGAGATCGCATTTCAGCCGTGCGTAATTGGCCGACTCCAACCACGGTTAAGGAGGTGCAATGATTCCTTGGCTTTGCCAACTACTATCGAAGGTTTATCCGGGGCTTTGGCAAGGTCGCAGCTCCCATCACATTCCTGTTGAAAGGTGGGCCGTCCTGGCGTCGCTGGTCTGCTGAGGCGGATCTGGCCTTCAGGAGACTGCAGGGTCTGTTCACCTCAGCTCCGGTACTAGCCCACCCCGATCCATCACTACCATTTGTAGTGGAGGTGGATGCGTCCGAGGTAGGGATGGGCGCTGTCCTATCCCAACGCTCGGGCATGCCACCCAAGCTCCACCCCTGTGCCTTCTTCTTGAAGAAGCTCAGCCAGGCGGAGCAGAACTACGACGTTGGTGATCGGGAGCTGTTGGCTGTTGTCCGAGCTTTGACCGTGTGGAGGCATTGGCTCGAAGGGGCGAAACACCCTTTCCTCGTCTGGACGGACCACCGTAACCTGGAATACATCCGGGCAGCGAGGAGGCTGAATCCTCGCCAGGCCAGGTGGGCCCTCTTCTTCACCCGGTTTGATTTTACATTGTCATACATTCTAGGTACGAAGAACGTGAAGGCAGACGCACTGTCCCGGCTGTATGACACAGAGGAGAGGCCCAGAGACAACACCCCCATACTCCCGGCCTCCTGCATTGTGGCGCCGTTAGTATGGGCGATGGACGCAGATATAGAGCAGGCATTACGCACAGATCCATCTCCACCGCAGTGTCCAGCTGGGCTGCAGCACATGCCTGCTCTTATCCATGATCGTCTGATCTTCTGGGCACACACGTCATCCTCCTCTGGTCACCCAGGTATCGGTCGGACAGTGCGCTGCCTGAGCGGAAAGTACTGGTGGCCTACCTTGGCTAAGGACGTGAGGGTGTACGTCTCCTCCTGCTCGATGTGTGCCCAGAGTAAGGCACCTAGGCACCTCCCAGCGGGTAAGCTACAACCATTACCAGTTCTACAACGACCATGGTCTCACCTTAGCATTGATTTTCTGACTGATCTTCCCCTCTCCCAAGGATACACCAACATCCTGGTCGTTGTGGACCGCTTCTCCAAGTCCTGCCGCCTCCTTCCTCTGCCCGGTCTCCCCACGGCCCTGCAGACTGCGGAGGCCCTGTTTACTCACGTCTTCCGGCACTACGAGGTACCAGAGGATATAGTGTCTGACCGTGGTCCCCAGTTCACGTCCAAGGTCTGGAAGGCGTTCATGGAACGTCTGGGGGTCTCGGTCAGCCTGACCTCTGGGTTCCACCCCGAGAGTAATGGGCAGGTGGAATGGGTTAATCAGGACGTGGGTAGGTTCCTGCGGTCCTACTGCCAGGACCAGCCAGGGGAGTGGTCAGTGTTCTTGCCATGGGCAGAATATGCCCAGAACTCTCTCCGCTACTCCTTCACTAACCTAATGCCTTTCCAGTGTATTCTAGGTTACCAACCGGTTCTGGCACCGTGGCACCAGAGCCAGACCGAGGCTCCTGTGGTGGATGACTGGTTTCGGCGTGCAGAGGAGACGTGGGATGCTGCCCACGTGCACCTCCAATGCGCTGTGCGTCGTCAGAAGGCCAACGCTAACCGCCACTGCAGTGAGGCCCCTGTCTTTGTATCGAGGGATCGGGTCTGGCTCTCAACCCGGAATCTGCCCCTCCGCCTGCCCTGCCGGAAGCTGAGCCCGCGGTTTGTGGGGCATTTCAAAGTCCGGAGGAGAGTCAACGAGGTCACATGTAGGTTATTACTTCCCCCGATTACCGTATTAACCCCTCGTATCATGTGTCTCTCCTCAGGCCGGTGGTAGCTGGTCCACTCCAGGAGTCTGAGGTGCGGGAGGTCCCTCCACCTCCTCTGGACATCGAGGGGTCCCCGGCGTACTCGGTCCATTCCATCCTGGATTCGAGGCGTCGGGTGGGGGGCCTTCAGTACCTCGTGGAGTGGGAGGGGTACGGTCCGGAGGAACGGTGCTGGGTCCCGGTGAGGGATATCCTCGATCCCTCCATGTTACGGGATTTCCACCGTTGCCATCCGGCTCGCCCTGCTCCGCGTCCTCCTGGCCATCCCCGAGGCCGGGGTGGGCACGCTGCTGGAGCTGCGCGTCAAGGGGGGGGGTACTGTCACAACTTCCACCGAGGCTGCCTCCCCTCCTTGTTCGGGCAGGTTTCGGCGTTCGTCGTCACCGGCTTACTAGCTGCTGCCGATCCATTTATCATTACTCCACTTGTCTTGTCTAATTAATCACACACACCTGGTTCTTATCCCCAATTAGTCATTGTATAAGTGTTCCCTCTGCTTCCTTGTCTGTGTGGGGGATTGTTTGTAGTGAGCTATGTGTAGCTCGGTTGAGATACCATTACCTTGTTGTTGCCAGGGTAGATATTTCCCCTGTGCCTGAGTTTTGTTGTCGCATGCTTGCGCAACTGTTTATCGACGGAATAAACTCTTTGGATGCGTATTACTCTCCTGCGCCTGACTCCTTCTATCACATGCATCACAGACAGTCAATGAATATTCATATTGTTGTTGTACAATTTAATTCACTTTCACTTTGACTTTTTCACTCTATAGCAATGGTGGCTTTACAAACAAGACAATATACCTTGTTGATTTGCATTTTGCGATAATATTTTATGAATGCATTTTTGTCCCAGCTATGAACACACCTGAGATACACAGAGAGGTTGTGGTTTAATTGAACTGACTGTCAGTTTGACCATGACACATTGATGACTACATTTATATGTGGATTCCTATAAAACCACAAGTGGAAGGGGAGTTCGTCATCCTATTTTTTCACTTCTGTCCATAACAATTTGAGCTAGACTAGAGTATACCCAGAGAGCTAATTCCCATAATTTCTCATCATGCAGTGTGTAAAACCAAAGCACCAGTTCACGTTATTAAAATACCCAATAACAGTTGATTTAATGGCTATAAAATGTGTTCATTAGAGGGTCATAGTTAAGAAATATTGAAAGCATACCTAAAAGTGTCACTTTTATTGTGAAGGAACAGGATAATCTAATCTAAAAAGGTTGTGATTATATCCAAGATTTGTCCTCCTGCATTATCTGAGAGAGCTCGTAAAGAGCTGACATTTAATATGATGCTTTCAGTCAGTTTAATTGAATTTTAATTGCCACTTTGGGCAGAAGGTTTAGATCTGATCAATAAAATATTAAAGATTTGGTGCTTTGGCGTGGAGCAGTCTCCCGTCGCCTGGTGCCTGGTGCAATGCATCCTGGGAATGGGTATAGACTAGAATGTGTGTTTATGTGGTGGTGGGGGAGCCAATATCTCCATGTTTTCTCTCAGTGTTTCCAACATCTCCTATGTGGATAAATAACACAAGGAGAACAAGCAAGGAAAGTGCAGATTCCATTAATTACATTGGTGTGGAAGAGAAGAGGAGAATGGTCGGTCACCTTCAGAGGAGAGAAAGCCTTTAATGTGTCAGAGCTATAAACATTTTAAAATGTCACACTGTGAGTGTGTTTTTGCGTAGGCGTTAATGAACGGAGGGCTTTGTGTGCTTAATGAGAGTGTGTTTCTATTGAGGCCGTCACCTGAGAGGATAATGAGAGTTCACATTTCACAAGTTTCTCCGCCTGTGGTCGTGAAAGTGCATGCGTTCCTCTTACAACACCATAACGGACATACAGATGCTGCTCTCCCGTTTTAATGATACAGTATAACTGGCA